>NC_139245.1:60954962-61554962 GCF_977018435.1 Lepisma saccharinum
TGAGTAGGCTGTTTTCTCTAATTTGTGATCGGCATCTGGGTGGTTTTCATGAATTTTGATTAATGCTTGTAAGTATGGGTCCTCTCTTTGTGCCGTACCTATGTCAAAGTCATCGGATTGTAACATGAAGACTTGATTTAGTATGTCCTCCTCGTCTGTGTCAAGTGAAGTGTCTTGTGCTGTGTCGTTGGGCAAGGAAGGGGCTGGGTCTACAGGATTCCTCGATAATGCATCAGCAATACCATTCTGTGACGATGGGATATGGTGGATTTGGAAGTCGAACTCTTGGAAGAAGAGTGATCTTCGAGCAAGGACCCCGGACAACTGTTTTGTTGTTCTAAGGTAAGACAATGCATGGTTATCTGTGAAAACTATAAAAGGTGTGTTGATTAAGAAGAATTTGAATGATTTTAGGACATAAAAGGCAGCTGCAATTTCAAGAGAAAAGACATCTGCTTTTTTCTCAGTGTCTGTAAGGTGTCTGCTGCAGAAAGCTATCGGATGCAGTATTCCATCAGTATCTTTCTGCATAAGACAACCGCCCATACCCTGGTATGACGCGTCGATGTATACGCATGAAGTCTGCTTTGGGTCATAAGGTCTAAGAATGGGTGCGGAAATAATTTTGTCTTTTAATGCTTCAAAGCTTTTCTGATGCTCTTCATGCCAATGAAAGTTTACTTTCTTTTTGAGTAATTTGAACAAACATTCTGCGGGTTCCGCAAACCCTTGTACATAGCGTCTGATGAAATTGCATATGCCTAGGAAAGATTTCAAATTCTTCTTAGATTTAGGTGGAGGGAATTTTTTGATTGCACGCAGGATGTGATCAGAAATTTTAAATCCCTTTTGCGACACGAGATGGCCTAAGACTGGAATTTCCTCAAAGCAAAATTTACATTTATTTGGCCCTAGTTTCAAATTGGCTGCACGTAATTTAGCAAAGACTTTATGTAAAACTTGTAGCATTGCGTCAACTGAGTTTGTGTAGCAAATTATGTCATCCGTATATGCTGATATCTCGGAACTATCTATGCCAGATAGAGCCATAGACATTACATTGTTCATGACCTGACTACTTGTCTTCAATCCCATTGGCAGTACTTCATACTCGTAATTTCCACAATTACTAATTGCAAATGAGGTCATTTTCTTTGACCTTTCTGTTAATTTTACCTGAAAAAATGCCGATTTAAGGTCAAGGGTTGTGTAATATTTCTTGCCTGCCATGTCTGCTAAAATGTTGTCAATGTTAGGTGTTGGGAGAGAAGAGGGCTGAATAATTTTATTCAGTGCCCGAAGGTCAGACACCACGCGGAACGAATTGTCTCGCTTGCGCACTAAGAGAACTGGGTGTCGGAATGGACTACCTTCTGACCTGCGAATGATGCCATCTTGTAAGAGCTTGTTAAGCTCAATTTTCATTTGCTCTCTAAGATTCAAAGGGATGGGGTATTGTCTCATATAAGGAGGGTGATTGTTGCCAATGTCAATGTCGTACTCATAAATTGGGGTTGTGGTGAGTTTATCGCCTTTCCAAGCTAAAACATCAGCATAATCAAATACTAACTGTATGATTTTCTGTTTGTCTGCCTCTGATAAGTCAGGGTTAATACTGATGCAAGATGGGTCAAATTTTTTCTGACTTTCCTTCAGTCTTGTGTTGTCTGTATTGTCTTCTGTGCATCCGTATGTTGTGGTAGTCATATCAGTGTTGGATGTGTCTGTCATGTCTACTAGAATGTCACATGGGGTTGCTTGGCCAAGTGGGGTGTTGGATTTGAGTGTGACTGGTTTCTCTGAGGGGTTATGAATTAGTAACAGAGGGGAAGAAGTGTTAAGGAGAGCATGGGGTATGAGGATATCGTATGTAAGGAGTGTTTCCTGAGAGGGTGTGAGTAGGATATTGTGGGGGAGGGGGGGAGTGATGGAAACTGGAACATATGTTCGGGTTCTAGGTTTTAGGGTTACATTTTCTGGGATTGTTACTAAACTGTGTTGGTTGCTAGTAGGGTGTAGTTTAGAAAAAATTACATCAGGGATGGTGTAGGTGTGTGATTTTGTGGGAAGGTTATAGTTTGGAATATGGCCTAAGCGTCTAAGAGTTAACAGGTTAGTACTAAGTGAAATGTCACAATTTTGTGTCTTCAAGAAGTCATTGCCAAGGAGAGGAGGTAATTCTTTGGATTGCACAACTCTAAAAGGGTGGGAGTACCTAAATCTTCCTATGTGAAGGGGGAGTATTACAATTTCTGAGATAGGAAGTCTGTTACCAGTGACGCCTTTAATAATGCTGTGCATTTGAATTTTCTTTGCATTGGGTGGAATTAAATGCTGAGGACAAATACTAATTTGGCTTGCGTTGTCAATCATAATTTCTAGGGGGTTATTATTTACATGAGCTTGAATGAAGAATAGGTTGTTTTTTTCAAGGATAGGAACTGTGTCAAATTTTGTCTTGCGTGTGGATCCGTCCCATCGATTCACACGGTTTTTCAGTTTAAATCGCCCTTGTTTTCATTGTTGGGATTATAAAAACAGTCCCTGGTAGAGTGATTTGAACGGAAACAGATCTGGCATTGCGAAAACTGTGAATTTTGTCGCCCCCCGTCTGAATTATTATTTCCACCTCGAGATCTGAAATTACGTCTCATGCCGCGAGTAGAACCTCTGCGATTACCATTCCCCTGGCCGTAAAAAGTAGGCCGGGTCTGAAATTGATTACTGATATTCGATTGTATTTGATCAGCCAGGTTCTGGACAGTGTGACACAACGCTTCAACTTTATTTTCTAATGTTAAGGTTTGCAATTGGTTCGTGACTGAATCTAGTTGATTCGCTGTTGAACCGCCAGATGGCAAAATTGCGTTGCAAGACTGGGAAACGGCCGCGCTGGGAGAACTAGCAGACTGCGTGTTTGGAGTTTGACTTGAGGGGAGGGAAGGAGAGGCTGTGGGCGTGGTTTGGACCTGCCACGAGTTGGTCGGAAGAGCTGCTGGTGCTTGATAAGGTTGCTGCGGAAGAAAGTTGTATGGAGCTTGAGAGATCTGCGGGAGGGGGGTAGGGGGGGAATACGTCACAAATGACGAAGCAGGCTGAGGTGTGGGGAAAGGATGGGTGTTGCTGACCTGAGGTTGCGTACAGCTGGTAAACTGAGGGGAGGCTGTTGCGTAAATGGAATGCATGTACTTAGCGGCATCTATCAGTTTCATCGCTTCACTTTGTTCCTCATTGCGTCTAGCTTGAATCAGCATGTCTTGCCTTTCTTGATTTTGCAGATGTGCAATGAGAGAACTTGTGTCGGTGAACTCTTTGTCTCCTATCGCAGCGATGTGTTTAGATCGAAGTCCCGACACAACATAGGAAAGGATTTGAGGATTCGTCGCTTGCGGGAAGAATTGAAGGACAAGATTTTTCTTGCGAATTACATAATCATGAATGGGCTGGTTAATTTCCTGCTTTGTCTCTAATAAAATATGGATGGGCATGCTGACTAAGGGACTGCCTTTAAATAATGAAATTAATTCTTTTTTGATTTGCGGAAAGGTGAGGGTGTTGAAGTTTGGCTGCTTCTTGAGATCGTTCAAAAATGTGAGCGCTATGTCTGCGAGGAACAATGGCAACATTTCGCGTTTTTTATTTTCCTCCCACGCCAAAGCGCCCGCAATGCTATCGAACTTTTCAAAAAACTGCTCAACTTCTTGAGGGTTTTTTCCTGTGAAGGGGGCGGGGTATAAACCATGGGGTATATTTACGGACATTATTGACGGGGATGGATTGATGGTAGGGGTGTTAGTTTTAGGTGTACTGGTTTGGGGTTCTGGGTGTTTCTTTTTTCGTTTGGGTGTTTCTAGACCACCTAGAAACTGGGGATAATCGGGATGTTGAGCCTTGGATCTGGTTATTCTGGGGGAAGGAGCGGGCGAATTAATAGCGGAGGCTAAGGAGAGAATCTGGTCAAGAGAACGGTCTAGCTCTTCGTGAAGAATAATTTGGGATTCGTTCATGCGAATTTAGGGAGGGGGAATTTTTTATGCACTTATTCACAAGAAATGAAAGATAGTGAGCGGAAGAAAAAAAATTACAAGTGGGGAGTTTATAATACGAAGTGTATTATCGAAAAAGAAGAATTTCTAGGGTTGCTGCTGTGTGCGGCGGGGATTTTAGATTATGGGGTTTTGAGTGACGTAACAAAAAAATTAAAATTTTATGGAAATCCACGGAGTGGAGCCGGCTATCTCCACCATGTAGCGTGACGTCGGGTAAGGTACGGGATCGAGTCACGCCGGGACGTAGCTCAGATAAATACAATAGGTCTTAAGTTTGACTTGGCTAACCACCTCTACCCTTAAGGAGGCTGATGAAGGATTGTTGGGAGCCTGTGTTGTTGAACGCTACTCACCCCTTGCTGTTGGTCTGGCCCTCGGCTTCTGGCGTCGGCGATGGTGACAGGTGTCCGCTGAAGAGATCGAAGATGACGACAAGAGACGGCAGGCAATTCGGCGACTTGTTTTATTCTTGCAGATTCTTCGGTTGGCTTAATCCGGACTGCTATGGACTTCTCGCTTGTTGCCGCCTCGTACTGTCGCGATCTCTCAGCAGGCCGTCGTCCTCTTCTCGTCGATCAGTTTGGTGGTGATATTGGAGCGAAGTGAGAGATCGATTTACTGTCTCCAGCGGTTTTATACATTGGATTTGAGTCATAGGTTGGTGGACTTTGCACCTCCACTGTGCACCTGGGGTATCCCTGGATGCAGATGGAAATTTACAGTGGAGGTGCACTCACCGCTGGCGAGGGCCGTTGCCTTGCTGACTGTGCAGAGCCGAGTGGAAAATTCTCGTTGCTCGGCTCTGCATCCGGTGGAATGTGGGGTGAATGAGCGTTCAACTTGCGAGCTTCTGAGCGATGTTGGAGGCAAATTAATGTTTCGACTTTTATGCTCCCAATTCCTTCATCAATATATTCCACTCGAGTAGGAATCCACAGCCCTTATGCAATCAATAAGTTTCTGTGTTTGAAACTTCTGTCTAGGAAAGCTACATACAATTTGCTTTTAATAGCAGCAGCTTCAAAATAACCTATCCATTCTTGTCATGCCAAGTAATGTTTGATTCTGATTTGTTATATTTAACTTTGGTTTTCTACCACTTTTGGCTAATCGCGAAGACGAGGATGGGTGATTCAATGATAAAATTGATAGAATATGAATATGAATATGAATATGAAAGGACATCACAAAGAAAATAATGAAAACAATACAGAGAAACAGAGGCTGGGATCCAAACTCGGGACCTGTGGCGTCGCATTGCACTGTGCTAACCACTCCGCCATGGAGGTCTGCAAAGTAATGTTTGACCATACATTGTTCATGAAATAAAAACATAACATGTACAGTGGCTCACATTAGTAATCGAATACGTAGCATTTTACTGCATTTCTTCACAATATTTCAAAATTAACATGTACATAAATATAAACAATGGTGAAATATTTATACGCATTTATTAAAGCCATATTCCCAGTTACATTTTTCTCTTTTAATTTTGGGTGCATCAGCACTTAGGCTATTTTGCACCCGCCACGTTATACGGGGTCCAGCCCCTTACCATAACAAATAAAATAACTGTAATGTTGAATAACTGAAATATTAAAATATTCTGACTTAGGTTAAAAGCTGAGGCTCTAAAGGGGCACTCAGCACACATGACAAAAAGCAGGAGAACACACAGAATTATACTGGCCATAGGGTCAGTCGCCAGAGCCTCGTTAGTCTGCAAAGAGCAGTCCAGGGTGTACTACGTGGAATGAAGTTGACGATTAGGTGTACTACGTGGAAGGTCACCCCTTACACCCCTGTTACGTTTTCAAATCTGAAAATAGTTATTTATATTTGGGTGTGAAAAAATATCACTTTAATATTCAGACAAATCGTGAATTCCTTCTGTTTCTGTTAAGCTACGTTTCCATTCTGACAAGTTCCAGACTCATGCCGGCGCATGTTGCGCGTCATTTAGTGCACTGTTTCCAATTCACAACTACTTCTTCAAAATATGCCCGCAACAACACTGGAGTGCAGGATCGCAGTGTAACGTTGTGCAGTGCTTTAGAGTAGTCAGTGTTTCTTCTCTTGTATTGTAATAATTTGGTGGTGATTTAACTTGTGTAAAGATGAACAATACAGCTATGGCGAGTTTTGTGGTTATGGCAGGCGCGTACCATGAAGTTCTAAAAAAAAAAAAAAGAGCGAAAATAACCTAGATGGTGGATTAGATTGCTAATGAAAAAAAAAACTCGTTGATGAGAGACTTACGTCTTCAAAGTGGATACGAAAACTTTGTAAGAATGACTGCAAGTGATTTTGCATTGTTATTAAATCTTGTTGGACCACAGATTGTAGTCGCGTCGTCTGTTTCCACTCTAATGCGCATGCCCGTGCCCCAGGAACTTGCTGCACGCTGTTTCCATTGTCCGCGGCGCACGTTGGGTGTCTTAATCGTTTGGGGCAATTTTGTCCCCGGCACTTGCACCACGGCATGTTGCAGAAAGTCTCCATTTCAACAAATGCTTGGCACTTGCAGCGTCGCATGCCGCGCGTCATGTTGCGCAGCAAATTTATGGTAATAGAAACGAGGCTTTACGTAGTTTTTTTTACCGGTCAACTACAGTGCGGGGAAGAAACAATTCATGCTACTTCCTGACTACATGTGTTACCAGTAGCTGCATTGCTCCCTGACTGAAGTACGAGGAAAATGGGTAACAAAAACAAAATACAACATTTGATGAACGGTAGCTATTTATTTTTACCGTACCTAACCAAAGGGTGCAGGTACAGGGAAATTGAAAATGTTAAGTACATGTAAGCGTACCGTGGGTGATGCAATAAAACGTAATGAAAAGGAAAATGAGGTAGATTCCGTATCTCAGAAAATTCAACCAAGAGAAATAGGAGAACGAAATGAACGACCTTCAGTATGAAAAATCAAGACCCTTTCCTCACCCCCACCCTCTTCCCAAACCAAGGGTTGTGCAAATTGGAGCAGGCATTGGGACTGCTGTACGGTTCAGTAGCGTTTTGTTCGAAAGCGAAATTCCTAGAAAAATGCTACAGTTCGTCCGCGACGGTTTAATGAGTTGCGTTTCGTCCGAGCCTGGCTGATGATGAGTCACACCTTGACTAACCGGTGGCAGGGGTGGAATTGGTGACTAGGCTACCTCAGTTTACAACTTTTAAAACTACATTGCATAGACAGTGGGGTGTAGCGCAGGGAGTGCAGACTCAGTCAAATCGTTGAGAGAGGGGTACCGGATTCGATACCCGGTGGAGGCAGAAGTGATTCGGATTCCACTTTAAACTGTAGATCCAGTCCCGATTTGCCTTACTGTGCATAAAGTGGACTTAAAACAACAAATCAAATCAAATCAAATAATTTCGTCGAAAGGAAGTGAACTTGGATCCAGAAATTTTAGTCATGGCAGTCAACACTACTACTTCTAAGCAGCTCCCACAAGTGACTGAGGTTAGAATGAAAGTTTGTCTTGTTTTAAGTTCACTTGTATGCACAGATAGGCTAATTGGGAGTGGACCTACAGTTTAAAGTGGAATTCGAACCACTGTGCCTCCACCAGGAATCGAACCCTGCTAGAATGCAAGTGGTTTCTCATACTCAGATGGCAATTGTATGCTGCAATTGTTTCATCTCCTATCGTCTCATGTCTACATAAAAGCAATTTTGGTATATTGAGTGTGTTTTTCGTTCATCTACACAATATAGCAGCAGCAACGAGAATGCAAGCTCAAGACAGGCACACAAATTTGGAAGTAGTAAATACTGTATAGATGAATGAACAGGGCAAAATTTAAATTAACACACAAGTATTGCTTTCAAATATCTTAGCATGCTGTGGAGTAAATTGTGGTTTTGCATTAAAGGGAAGACACTACCACTACTCCCTCGTGCATGCAGTGATCAAAGTGATAGTTTGTAGATAGGGTGGATGTTGGAACGAGCCTTGGAAATCGGTCGGGAAGTTGTTTATGTTATTGTTTCACATAATTTGTAGGTAGGTGGCTGCGGTGGCTCAGTCGGTAACGCTTCTACCATGCTAAAGGTCCCAGGTTCGATCCCCGGCCGGTTCAAATCCAGGAACTTTTCTAACGATGGAAGCGGCCCCGGCATGGTGCTATGCACAGGGGAGCACTTTACCTTTAATTTGTAGGTAGCTAGTCACACGTGGTCTGAGAAACAGAAAAGAGACACATATAATTCTCTCGAGGCAGTTTGTTGCAAGAACCTTGCTTGCAGACCACGAACAATAATCTTCATGGGTAAAAAAGTGTAGCTTTCCTGACGAAGTGTTCTCGACTTGAGAGCCAGCTTAAATCCGCGTTAGCGTCCAATGTTTCGAGCGCATACATTGCTCCCATCATAAGGTAGAGAGCATCCTGATGAGAGCAACATATGCGCTACAAACGTTGGATGCTAACGCCGATATAACCTGGCTCGCAAGCTGAGAACACTGTTCGAATCTCCACAGGCATATAATAAGAATGTATCATACCCAAATGACATATCTGGCGTAATACCTAACGTGCAAAATTTTGGAAAATATGCTGATAGCGTGTGTGAGAACCAGAGGATCTTAACTCCAATTTATCAAATTTATAGGAGAGGAAATAATGTATTCTTAGGAATATGACTCTTAAACGTGACTCCGCCTTACAGATAAGCATTAGAAGTGGAAAATGTCGATTTACTCTAAATACTCTTCAGAGGAACTTTTTAACAAAACTGAAAACCGCCTTTTTGTAGTTACGTTCCTCTGATTCCCGTAGGACGATATGTGAAAACATGAGCGATGTTTGAAAGAAGTTGTGTTAAGATGTGAAACATGTAGCCCACAGCCATGCTGTATGAAGAAAGCATAGAGGATAAGCTCCAATCACACTTAATCTAGGCTCACAACAAAGATAGCAGCTGAGTGACCTAGCATAATGGAAGGCAAAGAAAACAGTTAATCATTGGAAGAAACAATCAGTTTCATATTTAAGATCATTCTATCAATTAATGCAGTTGCTTATAAAAATAAAAAATGGTCCAAAATGATTTAAAGTAATTGAAAATATGAGGCGTTGCGGATACGAAGGGCGAACTCAACAAAGTGCATTGTGAGGGAAATGCGTTCCAAGTTGCCAGGCACAGTGCGAACTCCATAAAAGAATTTGAAAATCGTGCATGAAACATTCCGATCTACTGTTACCAAGTTTTTGTTGAGCTCGAACTGTGCCTGACAATTTGAAACGCATTTCCCTCACAATGCACTATGTTGAGTTCTCCCTTCGTATCCGCAATGCCTCGTATCATCTTAAGGAAAAACCGAGAAAAGGAATACGACCATTCAAATTAAAAACCTTTATTTGCATACTAAATAGGAGGCATTTTCACCACATACTACAAATTAGTTTGAGAAAATCTAAAGTAAGAGGAATTCCTATCCCTGTTCTCGTGTTGATATTTCCTGGCAAATACTCTGTAAGAGGCTGTCGCGGTCTATTGCCATGCTATACATTGACGAAACAATGCTTTATACGTACTCCGAAGTCGATACCAAAGGTTCATGGACGTCTGAAGGATTTTTTCCAGGGAGGGGCAAGCAATGTAGTTTTTTCCAGGGGGGGGGGCAAACAAGGTGCATAACAGTGTTGTCGCCTCAAAAAATATTGCTTCAATTTGAAGTTATCATGTTCATCTTATTTGAAAATAAGATCCTTTGGAAAATATTTGGACCTAAAAGGGATGAGGAGACAGGTGAGTGGAGAAGGTTACATAATTTAGAATTACATAATTTGTATTCATGTCCAGATATTATTAGAATAATTAAATCAAGAAGACTTAGGTGGGCAGGCCATGTGGCACGAATGGGAGAGGAAGGAGGAGTTTACAGGATTCTTGTTGGGAAACCTGATGGTAAGAGACCTGTAGGAAGGCAAATATGAAGATGGAGGGACAACGTTGATATAGACCTAAAGGAAATCAGTAGGGATGGAAAATAGTATATATATATATATATATATATATCTTGCTCAAGATAGGAACAGATGGGAGGCCTGTGTTGCTGCAGCCATGAACCTTCGGGTTTAAGAAGGTAGTTAGTTATGTTCATGCAATAATTAACATATATTTTTGCAGCTGAAATGGAATTGTGTGATATATATATATATAATTTTTGGTTGACTTTCATTTTCCAGGTGGCTCGTGCACCCCCTTCCCCCTTGCCTCTCTTTCGGACGTCCATGCAAAGGTTCTATTTTTATTTCGCGTCTACCAGTTTCGGTTAATCGCGATGATAAAGGATGTGATAGGTGATGGAAGTGGTATAAAGACAATGACCCATCCATATTTTCTAGTCCAGGCTCTAATCCGACATTAGACTTTGCAGTGTATTATGCTAACCAATTTGCCATGGGATCGGCTTCGTGTTTGTCTGCTCATCAAATGATTAATTAGTTATTCAAACTATATTAGTAGGAAAACTATATAAAATAACGAAACAGGAAAAAAAAATCACTTGACGTCTTCTAGTACTATCATCAACCTACAACTTCATGCTCACAAATCCACACAGAAAACTTCTTGTGGCATTAGTTTTACCAAATGGCCTGGGGAATAAAGATCGCCTATTTCATGGTTCAGCTCGAGACGATTCAGGTGCCTTATCGAAGCTGTTCTTGAGCATGCAGGGTTTCTAACCTACTTCGCCGTAATTCAGTTGTTGTATCTTGATTAATATGCTGTATTGTAGAGCCAACAGCAGATTAAATAGGAGAAAAAAGACTTTTCAGACGGAAAATAAGTTGGCAATGCTGCAAACACCGAGGCATTCTTGATAAGATGCTTGAGGAGCGTCGAGCAAACTTTCCTGAAAAACACAACTCCAGTATTCGAAGGTCATGCTACACGTGGATTAGCAACTTTCGGGAGTGTGCTGTCTGTCTACACAGTTCTCCCCAAACGCCTGTTTGTAGACGAATCTTCTGCTCGCATTTTATTTTTCAAATGTAGTTCTGACATAGTAGTCATTTTACAATTATTTTATTTGTTCTAATTTTGCTTTGCTTTTATGTCACTTTTATAATTAATCGAAACTATGAAGATGGATGATAATTAGATTAAATTAATGAAGACACACCTAAAAAGGATAGTTACAGACCAGGACTCGAACCTGGAACCTAAAGTGGATAGGTTGTGGGGAAGAAGTCAATAACTCCCGTCACGAACTGGCTTATAATATTTGTAATTTTTCAGGAGTATTTTTTGTTCTGTTCATGCATAATACCTGCTTTCGGAAACTCAATTTATAAGTGACACACTTCGTTCGGTGGGGACAAGCCACGTATTGTTTGAGTGGAGGGACACATCTCGTTCATATACTACTAGATACAATCATGAACTATACTTGAAATGGCCTCCCCGATGGTGCAGTGGTAGCATCGTCGCCTTGTAATGAAGGGGTCCCGGGTTCAATACCCGGTGGAGGCACAAGTGATTGGGATTCCACTTTAAACTGTAGGTCCAGTCCCGATTAGCCTTACTGTGCATAAAGTGGACTCAAAACACTAAATCAATCAATCATATACTTGAAATGTGACGTGCTAAACACTACTTTCGGAGATCAGTTGGACACGGCAATTTTGATATACAAGTTGCATTTTCTCTACTTAGATTCATTATGTTCAAATTTTATCCTAATAGATAATCTCACAACGCAAAATGTTTTAATTGACTCAAATTCACAATGACTCATATACAGTGTGTTTATAAATGAACGGTGCGATTTCAAAAATTAATAATACATCTATTTATTACCTTACATGGGCAAAACACCGTAAGCAGCAGCAACTGTCCAACTTTGTATAACTTTATTTATATTTGTATAAAGATAGGAATCGAGAGGGGGCAATTGTCCCTCTGTGGCTCCTTGCAGGTGCTCTTGGCTGTCTGGAAGAAATAGTGCACGACAGATGTGAAAACTAAATCCATCTTCAGTATACTTTTGTCTTGCTACTCTTAGATTCTGCAACCTTTCTTTCTATGGTTCAATTTTTTCCCCCTTACCCCCTAGAATTGATTTCCATACAAGTTTAAGTGCTAATCTCCCCTGCCCCCTGTGGTTGCGCCATTGCACCTTCCGCCGTTGTTGCTTTGTGAACTTTCATCGGCTTGAAAATACTTCATTTTCTTCAAGAGCATAATATCGTTTAATAACCGGCGATAAGATTCCACTACCCTAAATTTCTGGATTAAAGTATAATAATATAGGGGCATGGAAACCTGATAGGGGGGCGAGGATGGCCACATCTCCCCTTTAGAAAACGAATGTCAGATAATGTATATATTTCACACGTATAATTTGATTCCAGTCATAGTAATTTACATTAATTATTATAATGGGGATGCAGGAATGCGATAATTTCGAATTCAAGAGGTGTTCCTTGAGGGGGCAACACTATTATCGGGTTGATATGCCCCATGTAAAAATACCTTACTTGTCCCTGCATCGAAAATATCAGCAAACGTCCTTGATTAGGGGGTGGGGCATGTTCCCCCCCCCCTTGCACCCCCCTGCGCACGTCTATGGCTACTCATTTCTACAATAGTTGGAAGCTTTATTCAATTTCGAGCTAAAAATGTAATTTTCAAATCAGGGTTGTTAAACGTCCACGAACCCATAAATTCTAATGGGTTCTATTGGGTTCTGCAGCAAGACCGGAATATTTTTTATCACACAGTTTAAATTCGGTCCAAGTTGTGTATTGTTTAATTTCAATATGGAACTTAGACAGTCTTCAAATTGATCCGGGAAGAAGGTCCCTGTGCCGTATTACAATTGATCCGTAGAAAAGGTTCCTGGGATGAATTGAAATATTTTAAACATAAAAAGGCTCTTTACGGTCCACATTTACTTATGCTTGCTAATATTCCCTGCTGAACCGGAATTGAATTGATTTAAAATTCCTGACCCTTTAACAACCCTAGTTGAAATTCATTTATTTACAAACAATCAAATTTTTAACAGATATTTCACATTAATCCCACACGATATTCTGAGTAATTTTTCGCAATTTCCAATGAAAGGTAAGAGATATGGGCAATTCCATTTTCTCCCTTGATGTTAAATAGATTATATTCTTCACGCACCTATAACGTTACTAGCTAACATTCGTGAATTGTTATTTTCTTGTAACATTAACATCTACCATACTGAATTTATTTACGTTCCTTATGCAGATGGTATGTACCGAACTGCATTTTGTTCCATTCCGCTACAGTGGTTTACGTTTTGTTACATTCCTATGTAACGTTAATTAACCATATTGCCTTTCACTTCATTCCGTTACGAAGGATTGCATTCAATTACGTTCCTATGTACCGTTATTTACTACCATGCTGTATTTCGTTACATTTTTGTAACGCTAGTATATACCACATTGCATTTCGTTACTACATTCCTTGTAATGGTAGTATATACCATATTGCATATTACGTTATGTTCCAATGTGCCCATTTCGTTCCGTTCCTTTATAACGTTAATATCTACCATATTACATTTTGTTATGTTCCTTGTGACGTCAGTCTATAACATATTGCATTTCGTTACGTTTCATGGGTACCAACAGTTGAACCATACTCTTCCTCCTACAAAATGGAATGTACCATGTAACGCAAATTGGGTACGTTACGACTCCCTGACATGGTTATATTCAAGTGTATTGTCGTTTACGCAAAAATAAATAGACCAGAAAATGTAGTGATAACTTATGGCACTTCATTGATTTATCTGGGTGCTTGTAAGAAAGGGGGGGGGGAGTAAAATATGACAGCCATTTTTAAGGAAGTGTACTGTACATAGGTGCCTCCTGACAGCAATTGAGTTTTGATTTTACAAATATCCAGAGTCATAGGATGGACTAACTTCAAGTGCATACTATGCCTAAGACTAACACAATTCATCTTTCTACACATTATGAAAAAATAATTGCACTCAACATTGCTCACCTTGCTAAGTTCAATTCAATATCTTGTGGTTGATGCTTATTACTACTTATCTTAATTGTGTTATAGTTAAGCTGTACAATATTTTTTTAAGAAACAATATTCATTCAGAGATAATGGCTTCATGCCCTTGAACATAAGACAAAAAAACTAGCAATGTTTTCCCATGGCAGTTTTTAGTGTTGTTAGGTAATTATTATGGAGTGTATTTTTATGTGTTCAAGAACTGGAAAAATGTTTACATGTTACAAAAACAGCATAAATCTGTGGATATAAATATATATACAAAAATATTTTCATTCGAAATTCCATCACATAGATAGAAAGATACTCTTGCCAGTGACAGCAGGACATTGCATTCTGTTGATTAAAATTAGCAACATTTTCCACATCTCACGTATTCAGACATACTACTTGAGGTGCAGGATGTTCTGAACACTTATCCCATCAATTTCACCTTTAATTAAGATGTTTGATAATCCAGTGGAGGCAGATAGTGGTTTGGATTACTGTTTACTGGAGGCGAGTAGTACAGTGCCACTATGGCAGGAGTGACCGGTGTGTTGCTGAGTCCCGCATAGGCTAGTCAATAGCTCCAAAATATAAGCTTTTACGCAAAGAATTTTGATATTTTGTTTTGCACACTGGTTTAGATTCCACTTAAAACTGTTGGTCCAGTCCTGAATAGCCTTCAGCATAAAGTGAACTTAAATAAAAAATGACAAAACTGAAAGGTTTTTGCATGGAGATTAGAAAAAAGAAAATTCTTCAATGCTTTCAACCCATTTTCATATAACTCAAAAGGCTGGATCTTCCTCATGCAGGAAGCATCCAAACACTTTGTGAGAAGCTGCTTCGACGATTATCAAGTGTTAAGATTTAGAAAGAAAAGGGCAAGTACCCTTAAATTGAGTAGGGACTTTAAATACACATAAATGTTGGTGTCCATAGATCACCACGTCTTATAAATACTTCAGAGGGGGATGTTCAAATATTATCTGGCAAATTTATAATGCAGATCTTAACTGCCGGATAGGAATTTGTTTTGAATATTAAACCTCACTTTACATACAGCAATGTGAATGAGCATGATGTTGGACCACATGCAACACTGTGTGGTTTGAGGAAGCTGTCTTGTGCAGCCTGTCATGCTAAGATGCTGCTGTTTGTCACCTGTGAATGATGGTTAGGTAAGCAAAATAATGTTATGAATGTTTCTTCTAGTGCTCCAGCATGCTGGACTTCTGGTAAGACTCGTTTCACCTCAACTTCTGTGTAGTCAATGACAATGGGATCATTACAAAGCTGAAGCATCTGACTGCATGTATAGTCTCAACTCGTCTCACCACACAGATAGAGAAGAAAGAACATGGTTAGAAACAAAATTATGTTTAGTGTGTGCTATGGACTGTTAAGTAGAAATCGCAAACCAAAAAACTATTCCATGTTAACCAAGTTCAAAATAACTAATCCTTTTACAGTTATATTTCAGTGGTCTTTCCTTATTCTTGTCTGTAGTATTAGATAAAATTAAAACTACTATGTTCCTTGTTTTACATACACATATTTATGAACTCTATACTATAGGCAGTGACTTCGATTTTTTGCAAGGTAACACCAAAAATGATGATAGCTGCAATAAAGTGTTTATGAACGTGCATATTTGAAGCCATTGAATAATGCATATTTTCCATAAAATTGCGAATTGTGGCCTGTTTGCATTATTACAACTCTTGTGTTTTAGGTTTGAAAGTACAAAGTGTACAATATTCTGCATTTATAATGTGCATGTTTTCTAACATCTTATCCAACAGAAAACTATAATGCATGTAATATATGAAATAATTCAGCGCCATGAAATCACATGTAAATTTTTGTCTTCTCAAAGTTCTTTTTTACTTTCTATCAGAACGCTTTGCATCACAGAGCAAAGTTGGGGATTTTGATGGAAGAAAATGGGAGCCAAACCATCGGCGTGTGTCACAGAAGCATTTAGCATTGACAAGCTTAGTGGCGTGATTTTCGCAGGAGCCAGTGGACTCTATTGCCTCATGCAATCGTATTTGTGGATCACATACCTATTCGTCACTGCGGAACAAATGGAAAATACCTTCCTAAAAAATCAATTTCAATGTAACAAACTGTCACAAACAGGCGCAATTTCAAATACATACTTGTTTAAGATACATAAAGCTGTAACTTTAGACATATATTTGCAGGAAAATGTGCTAAAATAAAAATTCACTGACGAAACAATAACATCGAAAAATCAAAGTCCCTAATTATGCTTTGCGGGAACTACCGAAGATTGCTCATTACGGCTTTTGTCAATAACTTGGAAACAGGTACATTAAAATGAAGATCAAATCATTACAGGGCATGGAAACAAACAACTGCAAAAGAACATAAGTAAAATGATAAACTGATTGGAAAAATTTAGATGTATCTAACTTTATTTTCTAAGTCTCTGGAGCATTTGATGAAACATGTGATTCCTGCATTTCTGAATCTCGTTGCTCTCCTTTTTGAGAGCATTTATCTCCTGGATGGCCAGCCTTAATTTTTGAACCTCCTGCACCCTTGCTGCTGCTAGCTCCTCCATTTTTGTCCAATGGACGTCAAGCTTCCGCCTTTTGGATACATGTCCATTTACATGTGAAATGGAGCTATTGCTGCTGGAGGGGGGAGTGGTGGAGGAGGAGGAGGAAGAGGAAGGCACTGGCACCAATGATCCAGAGGAAGAAGTTGACATAGGAAGGCTGCAGGAAGAGGCCGCAACGTAGGACCAAAATTTACTGTTCGATCTGTATCGAACATTTCTAGGAATGTGCTGAAAAATTCCCCAGCTTATATTTCCTCTCCCTGAAGCCTTATTATCTAAAATTGTAGTGAAGGTCTTCTTCATATTGCAAAATTTGCGGTTCAGCATGTCTTCTGTAACATCGTAACCTTTGCTACAGAAGCCATCCTGCATTTCCCTTCCACAATAAATTCTTTTTTACCTTGGGGTCTCGGAACTTAAGTATCCTCTTCCTGTACTTCTCCAGAAGCAGGTTTGTGGACTCCTGCTTCCATGTAAACGTGCATAGAAAAAAAATAACATTATTCTCTTCTTTATTAAATAATTTTTGATTTGACATAGCAGTTAGTGATACAAATAAAAGGGGTTAGTTATTTACTAAAAAAGAAAAAAAATTACTTCTGAACACTGATATTGGACATGGTCTCATTTACAAGGAAATATTTTATTCAGAAAAGTCAACATGTAAGAAAGGGATGGCTGAGTTTTTTTTGTTCTGTGTCAATGAACTACTTTCACATGATATGACCTTTGCATGGTCACTCTAAACAATATGCTGTGAATCAACTTTCTTGCTTATTGCATTCACTAAATTGTACTTTACTTTTGTGTTTGAGAAACACATATGTTCACTGAGGTTTACACAATCTCTTTGTAATGAATCTACTAGACCTGAACTTTCTTGTGAAACCACATGTTCGTAATTTTCATTAGAAGCAAATGCAAGTTTTTACTCACTATGATCACTTACACTGCATTTTCCTCCAAGCTTGACAGCTCCAAGCTTCTACCATCAGCTGAACCTACCAGAAAAAAACAAAGGGATGTGATGTTTGAAAGTGAAATTGTCACTTTAAACAGTTCTGACTAGGGCTGAGCTGACACCAATTTCAACCAATGCTGACATTCTGATTCTCACCGATACTGATTTAAAAAAACAAAGGCTTGTTATTGACAGTCATACTTACTGATCACATCACATTCCTTTACGGACATTAAGTAACTCCCAAGCTATTCTCATATAGCATTACAACACCTTAAAATGTCTTGTGACACTTTGTTTTATTTCATGTGAACTTCTCTCTAGACCCAGAGGATGCAAATAAAAGTTTTTGAAATGTTGCAAGAATTTTAAAAGTGTTGTAGTCACATAAAAAATCGATGGAATGTGTGCCTCCTTCAATTTCATGTAAACACTAGTTCTTCATCTGTCTGAAGAGCTCTGGGCAGCATCCGAATTGGCAGCAGATGCCACCTAGAGCATTGTTCCACCAGCAGAATCTGCCTACCGCCATTGTTTAAATTGGCAAAATACATGAAGTTGGAGGGAAGAGTTGGAAGGTGCATGTGTCTCAACTTGCTGTTGCCCTGCACTTGGCAGCCATACTGCAATTGCAATGTTTACTTTGATGAAACAACATTTACTGAATAGACTATGTAAAACTCTGTGCTACTTGGACATTTTATCAGCAACACTATGTAGAAAAGTTGTAAAAGAATAAATCACATGCCACATATGTAATATGAGTACTACATTGGTGGAAATCATTGTGATGTTTGCTTCATGTTTGCCTTCTGCTTCTGTAGTGTACGCCTGCACCCCAGATCGCTGTAGGTGATGTTAGAGCTGACACCTGGTGGGGAAAGTGGCAACCATACTTCAAGGGGACATGTAGATTCGAAGGACTAAATGGGAAAGAGCGCTTGTCAATTTAAACACAGCCCTGCAATCATCTGGCCCAGAAACAACACAGCATGATAGTAATGCTGGTTTCAGAAACTTTCACCCTTCTTACTGCAAAAGTGTGTAAGCAGGAATTGGAAATTAATGCTTTATTTTATTTACACACAACCTTTACACGTCCAAAAGAAGTTTGGTCTCAGCTTTTGATGTTGTCAATCATCTGGTTCCCACAAGGGTGGGGATTTGTTCAGAATTTCCCAGATGTCACAAGGAAGGGTGAAGGAACCTTTTAAAAGGAACACATGTTGCTCTTGGACAAGCTGCTAATGAATCATAAACAATGGTATCAGTGCAAAATTTCAACGGATAGATTGGTATTGGCTCAGCCCTAATTCTGACACGGTAACGGTTCCGATTGTTTTATAATTTCTCCTATCACAAAGACTAATTATTGTAGAATTTTGGAAATCATGGAAAACAGAAACAAGGGAATGTAGGGTATCATGAAGCTAACTTTAAAGCCCTAAGAATGAAATTAAAAGCGGAAATAAACAAAGCTTACCAAAACTACCTTAACAGCTGTGAAGCTAATCTGACTCATGACCCAAATCTATTTTGGTCTTTAGTGAAGAATAAAAGAAAGCATCCACCAGCCCAACCAACCAAACTCAATGGTGAATCTATTAGTAACAATAATATCCAGAATCTTTATGCTACATATTTCGAATCTGCCTTTTCCACAGAACCATCCTCTTATGAAACCACACGTACAAACGTGCTCCCGAAATCCCAACTTAGTATCTTAAGCATCCCAGAAATCTCCCTAAAAGAAATCGAAAAAGCCATCAAGAAACTCAAACCAAAAAGAGCAGCTGGACCGGACCTAATCCTCCCCCCTAACATTATTAAAGGTTGCTCAGAGGTGCTCAAATTCCCTCTCCACACCCTCTTTAATTTAATCTTGAAAACAGAAAAATTCCACGCAAGTTGGAAAACGACGGAGATTTGTCCAATCGCCAAAGCAGCAGATAACACAGACATAAGTAACTACAGACCAATTGTGAAACTGTCAGCTCCAGCTAACCCTTTGAGCAAATAATTTATAACCATATTTACTCGCATGTCAAACCTATCCTTTCGCCACACCAGCATGGATTTGTACAAACCTGTTCAACTGTGACTAATGTCATCGAATTAACAAATTACGTTGCGTCAACAATTGACGATAAAGGACAAGTCGATGTAATATACATGGACTTCTCAAAGGCCATCGACACGGTACACCACGATACTTTAATTCAGAAACTAGCTTACATCTGCCTCTCCCCGCAACTTATAAAACTACTTGCTTCATATTTACAGAATAGACAACAATATGTCATGCACCAAGGACTAAGGTCCTCCTATTACATACCCAGCTCCGGTGTCCCCCAAGGTTCGAACCTAGGCCCCCTGCTGTACTTCATTTTCATTAACAATTTACCAGATGCACTAAAAAAACCTCTGAAAAATTAATCTTTGCTGACGATGTCAAAATTTTCAAAGAAATTAAAAGCGATCACGACTGCACGAAATTACAAGACGAACTTAACGAAGTACTTGATTGGTGCAAAAACAACAAGGTTAATCTTAATCTCAAGAAATGCAAAGTAGTATCATTCACACGTAAAAAATATCCCATCCAATACTCATATAACATTTCCTAAGAGAGAATACTGTAACTCATCTTGGAGTCACATTTGACAAAGCTTTAAATTTCCAGACACACACTGCATGCATCCTCAGTGAAGCGCACAGGAACCTAGGATTTGTGATGAGAATGGGTAGCCAGTTTAAGAAAAAAGAAACCTTTTTGCTACTTTACTATACATTTGTCAGATCAAAACTTGAAAATGCCTCAGTCGTTTGGGACCCGTTATTTATAAAGGAAATCTAAAAAATAGAGAAACTACAAAATAAATTCTTAAGGTATTTAGTATATAAATTAGATGGCATTTATCCAAAATTCACTTAGGGTGACATCTTACGCCACATGCTGAGTGTTCCGTCCCTTGAAAAAAGAAGACAGATGCACCAGTTAACCTTCCTTTCCAAACTTGTCAATGGAAAAATTGACTCCTCCGCACTTCTCGCAAAAATAAACTTTTATGTTACATATTCAAAATTAAGACCCAGAAATGACCTCTTCCAAATTTCACGCGGTAGAACCAGGATGGCTGAAACGGATCCCATGAGGAGGATGTGCACGTTGTACAATATAGTCTCCAATAATACCCCTGACATTGATCTATTTAGACATAAAAGCAAACATATTATGTGAACCCTGTATATAATAGCATTGTAATCAAATATGTTGTATACTTTATGATATACTACCCTTGTATTATATATTGTTGTTATGTAATGATTATTCTGTTCCATCTTATATGTAGTTCTTTTCTCATTGTCTTTGTTTTCTGTTTCCAATTCTTAATTACTTGTTTTGTCAATATGTATGTGAACTGAACTCAGTTAACCTCAAAACACTGTAACTAGGCATTTGCCAGTAGTGTTTAATAAATAAATAAATGCCCAGGCCAGTATTTGAATCTGGGACTCCTGGCATTGTAGCACAATGTGCTAACCACTACAGCACAGGGGGCGGTGATTTATCATATGTAACAGAAATAAAACACCAATGCAGGCATGCTAGTAAAAAGAAAACAGAAGTTCGACAACTTCAAATTTTCCAGCAAATTCTAAATTATTCATAAAATCTCCTTTCTTACCTTAAATTGGACTTAATGTTTTCCTGCACCAAGGAATATTTTTCCCTTTCCCCACACAAGTGGAACAGAAAAAGCAGGAAGGAACAAGCTGTTTCTCCTGCCAATGCTGTTTTGAGCAGTGGAATTAACAACACAGATCATATCTCTCTACACACCCACATACTTTAGCTCCCTCACCATCCTTGTGTACAATTGGGGAAGAAACCAGGTGACCAGAAGGGGTACACAAATTAAGTTCTTTAAGTAAGTTACTTAAATTCTGATTTAGAAGCTTGTTTTAATAGTTTGCATAATCAATAGTGAGCAATTACTAATTTGTAAAATATAATTTTTAAATATGTATGAAAAAAGTTGGTTTACCAATGGTAAATATGGTAACATGAAGAATACACCACTGGCGTAATACAAGTGATGAGTGGCCACACAAAGACTTACTACAGCTTGTGTAAAGGTCAAGGGAAAATGATATGTGTTTTAAGTTCACAATGCATGCATGCATGAATTATTACAATATCTCAAATACTCTTCTGTTATTTCATTCAAAACCTTTTCATAGTATCTGTGGTAAGACTGTCTGTGTATGTGAACAGAACACTTTTGGCAAACAGAAGTGTAATATCAATTAATCAGTGATGCAAAATTAATGTATACTGATGATTTTCACTGAGAATTTTATATTTTTAAAATTACCTGAGGTTTCCAGGTTCTATAAGTGGGTGAGACCCTCCCAAATATTCACAATGCTATTTCATGAAGAGTTTTAGGCAGTCTTTCTTGTTGCAAAAATGCTTGTTTACCAGCATCGTAGCAATCGTGAAGTGAATATGCATAATCACATAACACTATATGTAGTCATAATCCCAAAGTTATTTGACAACCAGATTTCGAGTTTTCTCTTTCGAAATATGTATTGTTACAAAAAACCAGGCAGTGAAAATTATTTGACAGAAGGATGGAAATTAAGATCATTGACAGTTTCTGCAGATGCTATATCATAAATAGAGGACAACAAAGAGATGACTTCACAAGATTTATTTCCCTTTGAAAAATGAAGACTGGAAGTGAAAATTAACCTAAATAACCTTCTATGACTTCTTGGAATCTTGTGCTTTAATATAATACTACATTTTGTTGGATTTTGATGTAATTTGGAACTAACAGAATCCTATGTAAGCTGAAAACTTCTACATCACTTTGCTATAGAAAATAAACATTTCCATAAAATGGCTCATTTACTACTTGAACAGTGAGTCGAATTTAAGATTTTTAAATTTGTACGTTTTCAGTCAGTTTTGAGCCCCATTAATATGTTCTCAATATTTTTACTTAGAGTTTACTTCAGTTTTGCAATCCGTGTCTCAGGAGTCATGCACAAGATAAGCTATTTTCAATTATGCATATACGTATAACACAGTTTTATGCATTTACGAACACAGCAAAGATTGGCCTAATGACTAGTGAAGTCAAAATTTTTAGTAGTCTATGAAATGCATAGTGTTTAGTACAAAGGAACTGCATCTCATTAGAAATAGGAAGGTATAGTATGTATTCTTACTTACATATTATTTTTAAGTTCCACAGATATAAATCGTTAGTGGTGTGTGAAATAAAAGAGATGTAAACCAATGTTTAATCAATTGGATATTGGAAGTATAATGTACATATAAAGAGAGCTGATTCATGGAAGCCTGCATGTTACTCAACTTATGTATCATTCAAAAATGTATTAATAATCTAAAATATATAAGAGTTGTTAAATTTGATTACGAGTCCATTTTTACTATGTTTCCTAATCTGAAGATATACAATTCTAAGACGTCAGATAGTTGTAATTAGATTTTTTCCGTCATGCTAGATGTTGGGTGCCCGAAAACTAATTTAAAATTCCTCTTTCTAGGAAATTGTTATCTACATGCTGGAAGCATCAATGAGGACAGCCTGAGAACTAGGGGTCCATGCTTAAGGTGGCATAGTGGCTGTTATTCCTCGAGTGGTCCCTGCCAAAGAAGATAAGTTGCAATCTGATGAAAGAACCACTTAGTAAAGTGAAAGAACTAATGGATTGCAACACAAAATGCTTTATATTACAAAATCTTTTTAAATTTCTCATTTTTCAAATTATTTATTGCACATGAAATACATGCTAGAACATAAAAGGTTTGCGTCTAGTACGAAACCTTGAATATCTTGAAATAATTGGATTCTGTTGAAAAATATATTAAATGTTGAATAAAAATGGGACTTATAAGATGTATGAATTCCTGAATGTCGTCTAAGATCTCCCATCTGTACAAATGATTTGTTACATGTTGCACACAAATAGGGCTTCTCTCCTGTGTGAATTCTTAAATGTCTTACAAGATGTGCATTCCGTGTAAATAATTTGTTACATGTTGAACACACGTAGGGCTTCTCTCCAGTATGAATTCTTAAATGTCTTGCAAGATGTGCATTCCGTGTAAATAATTTGTTACATGTTGAACACACATAGGGCTTCTCTCCAGTATGAATTCTTAAATGTATTGCAAGATTTTCCTTCAGTATAGATGATTTGTTACATGTTGAACACTCAAAGGGTCTCTCTTCAGTATGAAATCTTGAATGTTTTGCAAGATCATCCTTCCATGTAAATGATTTGTTACATGTTGCACACACATAGGGCTTCTCTCCAGTGTGAATTCTTAAATGCCTTACAAGATGTGTATTCCGTGTAAATAATTTGTTACATGTTGAACATGCGTAGGGCTTCTCTCCAGTATGAATTCTTAAATGTCTTGCAAGATGTGCATTCCGTGTAAATAATTTGTTACATGTTGAACACATGTAGGGCCTCTCTCCAGTATGAATTCTTAAATGTATTGCAAGATGATCCTTCCATATAAATGATTTGTTACATGTTGAACACTCAAAGGGTCTCTCTCCAGTATGAATTCTTAAATGTTTTGCAAGATTTTCCTTCAACATAAATGATTTGTTACATGTTGAACACATGTAGGGCCACTCCTCAGTATGAATTCTTAAATGTTTTGCAAGATCTTCCTTCTGTGTAAATGACTTGCTACATGTTGAACACATGTAGGGCCTCTCTTCAGTGTGAATTCTTAAATGTCTTGCAAGATTTTTCTTTAGAATAAATGATTTGTTACATGTTGAACACTCAAAGGGTCTCTCTCCAGTATGAATTTTTAAATGTCTTACAAGATCTGCATTCTGTGTAAAAAATTTGTTACATGTTGAACACATGTAGGGCCTCTCTCCAGTATGAATTCTTAAATGTATTGCAAGATGATCCTTCCATATAAATGATTTGTTACATGTTGAACACTCAAAGGGTCTCTCTCCAGTATGAATTCTTAAATGTTTTGCAAGATTTTCCTTCAACATAAATGATTTGTTACATGTTGAACACATGTAGGGCCACTCCCCAGTATGAATTCTTAAATGTTTTGCAAGATTTTCCTTCAACATAAATGATTTGTTACATGTTGAACACATGTAGGGCCACTCCCCAGTATGAATTCTTAAATGTTTTGCAAGATCTTCCTTCCGTGTAAATGACTTGCTACATGTTGAACACAGGTAGGGCCTGTCTCCAGTATGAATTCTTAAATGTTTTGCAAGAGTTTCCTTCAGAATAAATGATTTGTTACATGTTGAACACTCAAAGGGTCTCTCCCCAGTATGAATTCTTATATGTTTTGCAAGATTTTCCTTCAGTATAAATGATTTGTTACATGTTGAACACTCAAAGGGTCTCTCTCCAGTATGAATTCTTAAATGTCTTGCAAGATGATCCTTCTGTGCAAATGATTTGTTACATGTTGAACATATGTAGGGCCTCTGTCCAGTATGAATTCTTAAATGTCTTGCAAATTTTTTCTTTAGTATAAATGATTTTTTACATGTTGAACACTCAAAGGGTCTGTCTTCAGTATGAATTCGTAATTTTTTTTCAAGATCTTCCTTCCACATAAATGATTTGTTACATGTCGAACCTTCAGTGTTTGAAGATTTTGTAGATTCTCCTTCGCTTGTAGATTCTAGATTAGTTTCACTGGTCTTTGATGCCGAGCAGGATGTTGTTGCTACTGTCGAGCTGCAAGAAAGAAATCCTATTTGAAGCGATTTGGGTCTGAAATTTTGATTTCAAACATAATGAGTGTAAGATATAAATGTGTAGCATTATCTAAGAATTTTTTTTGAAGAGCACATCAAATTTCTAATTGATACATATACATATATACCAGTTATAACCTGGAAGGAGATATATGTTATTAACCCTTAAGTAGGCATGTGGGGGTAAATTTGACCTCCAGGTAGATCCTTTTATGCCCCGACATTTGTGGGCTGGTGACACTGCTAGCCTACTAGTACCTTCCTAAATTAGTCTAATTTACATGTCAAGATCACTTCCTTCAATATGTAACTGAAGCAAGGTGAAACTGTTCCAAAGTTGCTGGGGGTCAAATTTACCCCTGTGTGCCTGCTAACATGTGATTTTTTTGTTGCTAATACATTTAAAACTTTTGCTTACTGTGCTTTATGAGTGAATTATTTTAACAGTTTTTTCTTGCTGTGTTTGGTGACCACATTTTAAACTTGATGTTTCATTTTTTTAAGAAATCAATCAAAACAATCATGTATAAAAGACAGGTGGAGTGTATATGGCGGCAGTTGGTGGATATTTCAAACGATGATGAACATACTTCATCTGAAGCGTTTCAAGATGAAAAATTGACTCAAGAATCAGATCGTGATGCAAGAGATCATGTAAGAGAGTCTGAACATGATAGTAATTATGAGACAAGTGGTGATGAAGAGAAAAATATCCTGAAAGAAAATAGACATTATTTACTGGGAAATGACAAGATAACTCGCTGGGAAAAATTTCCTGCTCATGTTCGAATGTTTGTACACAAAGTATTAACATTTTTTTGGCTTCCTGGACCATGTGCAGCTGCCAAAATTACCAAGTCTGCTATCAAGACTTTATAGCTTTTCATAAATGGCACTACTGTAAGAATCATTGTAGAAAATGCAAATTGCTACCTAGAAATGATACGGAGAGAGAATTTAAGGAAAAGGATGTCAAATAGACCAAAGCAACAGAAGTAAAAAATCAAGTTTATGTGACGTATTATACAGGGTGGCACACAAAATGATTCCTATTTGTTTTTTTTTTATTTATTTGTTTTTTTTTCACATCTGAGATAAAGAATGGCATCATGTGTGTCAACAGCAGTTGCAATAGCCATTGGAAATTTTGATCATGAAATGTGAAGCATAATTCAAGGTGCTGCCACTAGGGATCTAGGGTAGACAACATGGCAGACTAAGGAAGACTTGCAAAAAAAAAAATGCAACTGTGCTATTTTTTTCTGAAACAAAAAGCATTGTTGTGACTAAGATGCGTATTCATGCACATTTAAATATTCGGTGGGCACCCTCTAGAAAAACGATTCACAAACTGCATGAAAAGTTTCAAATGGAGGGACCAGTACTGGAATCGAAGCGTGATCGTTCCAAAAATGTTAGCCTTTGACTGAGAATATTGAAGCTGCTTGAGTCACTATGCAGAGGAGTCCCAGCAAATCGGCTAGAAAAGCACGAAGCAATAGAACTAGGGATATCAAGATGTTTCGTTCAACGGAGTTTTAAAAATAATCTTCATATATATCCGTAAAAGATTTCCATGTTATCAAAAAAAAAAAAACAAATGAAAAGAAACAGCAGAGAATGGTAGGGATGAGGATAACAATGCAACACTGAACATCTTTTTGTTATCTGAATAGGTACACTTTCATTTGGATGGTGGGGGAAAAGATTTTCCGAAAAAAGCAGCAATATTTAATGGTAGTTTTTCTTGTATGTACGCATTGCTTGCATTGTAGAATTATTCTCATGTAGTTTACGGTTATTACAAGCATAAGAAAACAGTTTTTCATTGTGATGTTTCAGGAGAACACACGCTTTCTTCATCAGACATTTATTTTCATTTTGAATAAAGATACAGTTATACCAACGGTTAGCAATTTTTCAAACAAAATAATCCGTTATATAATGAATGTTGTCAATGTTACATTGTTGTAATATAGCAACCTAACTGCGAAAAGAAGCAGTCTGTTTTATTTTTATTTCAGATATATACATTTTTTTAAGATTCTCTATTATCCGTATGAATTTTACTTTATTACACATAATATTTTATGTTTGGGGGTCAAATTTACTCTCAAAAGATGAAAGAGACGCACCTGGTTAAGGGTTCAAGACAATTTATGACAGGATATTTGAGAAAAAGTGTGCTACTGCTTCACATGGTTTTAAACTTTCTTAAATTACCAATTAGTAAGTATAACACAATTATTCGACATTTGAAAATGATACAAATGATGATGAATGAAAATTTTTTTGAAAAAAAATACTGTTTGTATAACACTAACAATACATTCAAGTACAGTAGATATCTCTCTTATGGTTTTCATTGTAGAGTCGGTCAAAATTTGGGTTGTGCAACTATTTAAACACATTGTATAAGGCATTCCATATCTGGAGTACCCCATTATGCTTGCAAGGTGAAGCACCCTAAAATATAAATTTGCGTTTTATGTTTTAAAATGTCTTAAAACAATTGCCATGATGATAATAAAAGCACGTTGGTTCTTTCCAGTAACAATATTAAAGATGATGGAAATATTCTAAGCCTGCTTTCCCAAGGTCTATTTGAGACTGATTGCTTAATACTAAGTTATTCTATGTTGCCTTTCTGCCAATTTTGGCAAATCACAACAATGAGGATGAGTGGTGATATTATGAAATTGCTCAAGCAACACTCACGAAGAACAATAATCTCCAGCCCAGGATTCAAAAACTCGGGACCCCTGCCATTGTGGCATGCTGTGGTAACAAGTGCACCACGAAGGTTCACAATTAAGCCTACCTGAATTGAAATTGGTATATTTTGGGAATCTCGTACACACAGCATAGTGCCAAGTACAGACTTTTTTACAATAAAGTTATGTTTTCTTTGGTACAAAAATACAGAATCTTTTACAAACATACTCTTATCGCAATACAGACATTGGCGTGTCCAAAGAGGGTTGGCTGGTGGGGATCATAAACCCACTTTTGCCCAGACAAAATAATTTAAAAGGCAGGAAAAAACTGCAAAGAAATGGCTGGCTACTAAAAAAAATGTATAGTCTCCCTCCCCCCTTCGAAAGTCTTTGGTATGCCACTCTATATAGAGCTTGGTAGAGCTTTTTCTAAGCCCATGTTATGCACATTAAGGCTAATTGCGACTGGGGACTTGCAGTTTAAAGTGGGATCTGAACATTTCGTACCTCAACCTTGTGTCAAACCCAGGACACCTTGATTATAAGGAGGCGACATTACCACTACGCTATCCATCAAAGGAAGAAAAACGAAAAATGTTCCACAACTTCTCAAGGCATGGACTGCTCAACTGGGAACAAGGAAATGGAGGAAAACGGGCTGTCCCACATTCTGATAGGGGAGGAAGTGTGATAATTTACATTGATATCACTGGGGAACAGTGAAATTGCGGCACAGTGTTTGAGAGCTAATTTAGGGCAATTTCATGCTGCTGAATAATGATATAATAATATATTTCCTGAATTGGCTCTAATTTATGAAATAAATGCAACTAAACCAAAATGGCGGAAACATAAGATATACATATAAATGAACTTCCAACAACAATTTAATATTTATTTTTGTGATTACAATAATTATTATAAAAATAAATTTATATAGGCCTATGATCATAATAATTAAGAAAATATGTACACAATGAAGTAACAAACTATGTGAAACGTTTTCTATAGGATTTCCTGCTGTATTGCTTTTTAGCACAATCCGTCTGTAAGCTCCAACAGTAGTCGGCCATCACGTGGCGATCCCACTGTCCCTGGTACCTTTCTTCCATTATCCTTATATCCTGATGGAACCTTTCTCCCCGTTCTTCACTAAAATCACCAACGTTCTCAGGGAATCTGTCAATGTGGCTATGTAGAAAATGTATCTTCACACTCATATTAGCTCCCAATTTCTCAAAATTTTTCAACATATTTCCAACTATATCGGGGTACTTTTCTGCTCTGTGATTCCCCAAAACGTTTTTGACGACGGACACAAAGCTCAGCCAGGCCTCAGATTCGATGTAAGACATGTAAGTTGTAAAATTGGCGTCATTTATAAGTGTACGAATTTGTGGTCGTCCGTCAAAGATTCCTGCCTTCAATTTTTCAATACTTAGTCCTGGAAAAGTGTGGCATATATATTTGAAACAATCACCACTTGTATCTAAGGCCTTGACAAACTGTTGTATCAACCCAAGTTTAATATGCAGTGGCGGAAGAATGATTTTGTCCCTATCTATCAGCGGTTCATGAATGATATTAGCTTTTTTAAATAATATTTTCCCTTGGGGGCCAAACTTTTATCGTCCAATGCTTTTCTCTAGCACGACTATCCCACAAACATAGCAAACAGAGATACTTTGTGTACCCACTTTGCTGTCCTAGTAAAAAATTCACCATCTTCAAATCCACACACACGAGCCACTTATGTTCAGCATATTAAATTTTTTTTCTAAAACCATTTTTATGTTTTGGTATTCTTCCTTAAGGTTTGTTGAGTGTCCGATATATTGCCTAGCAATGCTTCATAAGTTGCCTAGCAACAATTTACAAATAAATAAATAAGTTTCTTATGGGAATGTCAGCCTATTATCAAATTTTGATATTACCGAGAAAAGCGTAGAGTAATTTTACCTCCTACATTTTCCATGGTGTGTTTATTTTTATAACTGGAGTCAATTCAACTGAACCAATCATACAATTGGCAATCACAGCTGTTTTGTGTGCTGAAACTGTTATTAAACTTTATGCCGCAAAATAAAATCTTTTATTTGTTCCCCAGTGTATTTCTTAATATTTATTTTTTTCTCGGGAATGGAAAGAGGCCTCAATATTTTTTTAACAGGTAGCCTGTTCTAATAGTGAGCTTCAATGCCCAGTAAACAATTCTTTGGGATACTGTTGCTTAAGATACTAGGAACCAAAAACAGGAAAAAAATTGCATTTTGGACCCTCCTTGTTGCTGCATAACAATGGAAAGCGACAATGTCCCATGAAAACAATTGAATGTATTTAAGCAAACAGTCTTATATTAACAGTATAGCAAAATAAAAGTTTGGAATGGTGTTGCTTTGTAAAGATACAGCACTCCAAAGTTACTCATGTTTCACTTTTCATGAAAAATGGAACGTGTGACCTTGAACTTCAACATTTTCTACAGGGGAGGGAAAATTATTTCAGGGGTTCAAATTTGCACAATATTAATTTATCATTACCTACTTATTCAACATGTAAGGAAATGAAGCCAAACAAAAAAACACAACTATCTCACTTAGTTCGAATTTCAAAATAATGGCTCCTAACATCATATATTGATTGATTGATTTGTTGTATTAAGTTCACTTTATGCACTGAAAGGCTAATCGGGACTGGACCTACATTTCAAAGTGGGATTCAAACCACTTGTGCCTCCACCGGGCATCAAACCCGGGACCCCTTGATTACAAGTCAACGACGCTAACAACAGATATCTATGTCATAAATTCTTAATGTATACTAACGTAATTTATGACAGCTGTATTAGAGAAAGGGTTTAGCCTAAAATCCTTCAAATCACTGAATAATCATTGAACTTGCGATGAGTACTGCACCAGAGAAAAATCAGGCAAGCTGAGCAGAAGCATTTCTTGGGGAATGCGTAAATACTTACAGATATAACATAATCTTACATTACATTATTACAACACTTTGCACTCGGTAAATAAGAAGAAAAAAAGAAACAGGAGAGGGCAGGATTGAATCTATGATGTTTCATTCTTGATGAAAAACTATAACAGGGGGACTAACAAAACTGCTCCATGAGATTACTAAGGAGAAACTGTGTAAAACATATTCATGTCAGTGGAAAAAACTTGTGCCAGACTTGTGAACCATTTTTCACCACAGATCAAGGAAAAGTCACAATTTACAGAGTTGTAGCAGTATTGTGCAAGATATCATTACTGATATCTCACCTAAAATTGTACGAAATTTGTCTCATTGCATTCAAATGTAAGGACAATTATATCCAGGTGGAAGAGAACCTGTTCAGTGTTTCAAACTGGACAATTTTTGTGCCACTTATTTTATATTTGTGAAATAGGTAACACACAGCAAAGGGACTGACAGACTGGTTTTGATTTACTTGATAACATCCACAATGTGTTTCCACAATTCTACACCAACTAGTCAGGACACACACACACACACACACACACACACACATATATATATATATATATATATATATATATATATATATATATATATATATATATATATATACATATATATCAAATGATATTGCACTAAGCATGAAAAAAAATCAACTCCCAAGTTTAAAGAAATTAGTGGCATAGTGGCATATAACAAGATTCCTCCTGAAACAATCTGTCCATGAAATAAGTTTTCTTGTGTTGTATTAATTCAAAACACGTTTGCTGTTGATTAAAAAACGGTTTAACATGTTTACAATATAAATAACATTGCTCTTTCTTTGGAACAAAAGTAAAGTTTTGCCAACATTAACCTTGAGTTGTAGCTACAGAACATTACCTCACAAGCTAATAAGTATCATTTCCAAGGTTGATGTTGGCAAAATTGAGATGTTTGCAGTAGAAGCTAAAATGGAATGCTGAATCTTGTGATGCATCTGCACAATTCTTTTTTTATTTGCTATATTTTAGTAGCAATTTAATTTTACAATATTGAGATACAACTTAAGGGCAAGTGATGGATTGTTTCTCCTAGAACAGTGGTGTCCAAAGTGTGCACCTCGGCGCCCTGAGGCACCTTGGCTGGCTTACAGGGGCACCGCAAAATGTTCCAATATATTCAATCAATGATGTGATGTTTTCAAATATGTGCTTATTTAGTACTTTTTACACATAAAATGTTTCTGAATTGTAAATAAGTGTCTATTTCTGAACTTAAGGCAAGCAACTTAACCACAGTAACTGAGCGTTGCAAGTATTAGATAGGCATATATTCTGATTTGGGTACCGTGGGAAAATCTTCAAACACTAAGGGTGCCGTGAAATGAAAAAGTTTGGGAACGTCTGTCCTAGAATATAGTGATGAATACTTTTAAATCAGTGAACTTAGATGTGTTTTTTAACCTAATATTCACTTCAAGGTACACAAAACACAATTAGCACAGACATTTGGTCCAAAATGTGATCCACATAGGAAAAATGTATTCCAGAATATTTTCACCATTTTTTTAAATCTCAAAACCTGGTTCTATAAACACTCAAAAGTGAAAAGTAGTATAAATGCAAATGGCACAAAACCAAATATTAGAATCCTAAAAAATATATAAAATTAATCAAACCTAACACACCTAACCTAATATGAAGTAAAATTATGATTGGTATTGAACATAACAACATGAATGTCTTAGCACCTTTTAATCTAACACTCCCTAAGAAGAGAAAAACAATTATCTGTTAGAAAAGTATCTTTCAGTGACACGCTGAAGGATATTTAAGAATATGTGCTAGTGTCCATGTGAGAAGTATTTGCCAAATTAAGTGTATCTGAGAGCACTTTCACATTTCTTCTGAATAAAATATCATTGCATGTGCATGCGGAACTCCTAACAGAATTAAACTAACATTCTAAGTAACATGAAAGTACTATCAGCACTGCAGTCACTCTAATGCAAGGAATTTGCCTGCACAAATGAATTCCTTTGAAATCAAGCTTACTGATGCAAGAACAATAATCCAAATCACCACCTACAGCATGTTTCAAAATGATTTGAACTATAAAACATGTTCCATGAGCAATGCAATATAATAACCAATTGAATATCCTGAGAAATACATGAAGCACATCCTTAAGTATTTTTTTAATGGCCCCAGCAGTTCTAAATTCTGAATTCTGCCTACAAGTTAAAGGCTGACCAGTTGTGAAATGGTTGCCTGTGGTGTGGAAAAAGCATCTTGCGAGAGTAGGTTGGTCGTGAGTGTGCAACATGTTTCATACACACTTTCATTAAGATCCAATATCTCAGAACTCTATTGTATTAGTGCTGAGGTGCAAACCATTGAAGAGAACATCCTGAAAGCTGTCTGGATGAGTTAGATTATCATATTGACATGTGCAGAGTAAAGAAGATTGCTCATGCACACATTGAGCATTTGTACGGTAAGTTTGCGAAAACCATTGGCACTTAACTTGGATAGTTACATAACACTTGTGTGAAATGGCATCTTATTTTGAAAATTTATGAACAAAATACATTGAGCTGAAATTGTTCAAATAATTTTGAAACACAGTGTATAATAATTAATAGTCCACACGCAGAACATATCACAAGGAGTTGGCAATGATGTCATGACATGATAAATAGTATAACATAAAATAAAAACACTCATTACTTTGCTACAACACACCTCCATGAACTAAAACAACAGAGGCAGACCACCATGGCAAATTGATAGTTAGGTCTTGGGTTCAAATTCCTAACTGGGAATGGGTGTTCATTGTGAGTGTGACTTCATCACTCATCTTCTCAATTAGCCAAAAGTGGAAGAAAGGTGATGTAATATACCAAATCAATCTATGAAAAACAACAGAAAGAGTTCATATGCAACAAAATTTTCATAAACCAACCATATTTTGATCTTGAAAAATGGAAACCGGGGGACTTGGAATCCATGCTTCATTGTTTAAGTCCTACATGTAAGAATTCATAACTCTGTCCATATACAAGAAGCAATTCTGAAATTTACAAAATATTTAAGTTGAGGAAATTTGAGGAGGAAGTATGGCCTCCATGGCAATTCAGTCTAAGGTGCTGTGCTTTGGACTCCAACTGCGGAACAGCATGGGTTGTAGTCTGCTTGGGTTCTTGGTCTGTGTACAGAGACCAGTGGCAAGCCACCATCGTGAGGAAATTGTGGAGCTAGGAGTGAGTAGCATAACCAAGTCCCAAATATCTCCTTTCATGGCTGAGGGTTCAATGTGCCGACCACACGTCACCCCATTACCGGTTAAAGATCTCCACACCTGTAGGTATGATTGTGGGAGGGAGACTGACAGTCAGGATAAATGCCAAGGCCCTTCCAGGGCTGAGGAACCACATGTTACATTATTTCATTATTATGATTCAAGTATTGTGGTACTCCCTTTCATTAATTTGAAAATACTTCATGAACTCACCTTTCTGTCTCTGCAGATGGACCTTCATGTTCAATTGTGAGTTCACTCTTCACATCTTCAGGGTCTACATTAACATTGTCACTCTCATCACTTTTGCATCTAACAGCAACAAACTTTGCAATGTCATCACTCGTATCCAAATCTTTACTATCCTCCTGCAAAAATGCATTCATCCCAGCACAAGAGTTCAAGTAAATGTGAAAGGAGCTCCGAGCAAAATCATTTGGCTCTTCGACTTTCATTTGTCCCTTCTCTGGTTCAGATTGAATAACTGATGATGATGATGCTGGCTGCCAAGTGTTTTCGGTTGACTCTTCACTTGGTTCACTCTTGATTGAACAACTCATGACGTCAGGATCTACCTTCAGTAGGTTGGACAAAGAGAGATCGTGAAACTCCATTAGTGTTGACGAAGATAAGGCACTTTCTATCTGAAAATACATTTTACACACAAACATCAGATGGTGTTCTAATTGAAGGCAATATACAATACATACATAAATATGTATGCATGGATGTGTATGTGCAACAAGTAAAAAAGGAAAGTGGAAACACGTACCAGAAACGAAAAATTCAAATTTTTGCAGCTGGGAGTGACATCTTCAGTGGTTGAAAAAAAAATTGAAGTCTTGTTAATGTGATGGTTAGGAAGGGTTGGGAGACTTTTTTTTCCGCAGACAACTGGGTGTGGTTGCACTCATGGCTGATGTGTAGTCCCTCTCATCCTTTTCATACTGACGTGTTGGCAGATTGGTGTAAGGAGAGGATGATCGCTACCCGGAAGCAATAATTGAAAGGCATATTGTGATGGTTGGTATGGATGGCAAAGGTTAATTCCAGATTGTGGGTGGAGTGACAGTTGTTCATCTTGATGTTTGAGTGTTGTGAATTATTCCCCCAGGAAAAAGACACCACACATGTTCCACGTGAGGACATAGAGAAGGTTTGAGGTGTGTTAGGTCCCTTTGGGGTGAAATGTAAAGGATATCCAATGTTGACCAGGTTTCATGTAGGCAGAAGTTGTAGTTCTGTCAGGAGATTGGTTATGTGTTCAGGTGTTGTCTCCTGAGGGACAGATAAAATGGGATGGCTTTCTTGGTGTGGAATGGGTGGGAGCTGGATAAGTGTAGGTGTTATAGATGCTTGGTGGGTTTGGCATGTATGCTTGTTTTCAAATGACTTTCCTCAATGTGCATATGCAGGATGGCAATTTGGATGGTGCAGTGGGCCCAGGTGAACTTGATGGAGCAGAAGTGGTTGAGTTGGTCCAGGAAAGTGTATAGAGATGGTTCTGCATGTGTCCAGAGCATGAAGATGTTGTCTATAAAATGGAGCCATATGAGTGGGTTTTAGTGGTTGGGTCACTAGGAACTCTTGTTCGAGTTTGACTATGAAGAGGTTGGCACAGGATGGAGCCATTGTAATGGTCATGGCTGTGTCTCGGATTTATAGGTCATCTTGGTCTTCAAAGGTGGAGCTGTTGCACATGAAGACAAGGTGGCTAGATGGATGAAGAAGTTAGTGTAGGGGTTGTGGGGGTTTTCGTCTGCTGCTGAAGAGGTTGAGGGCTTTGATTCATTTGGTTTATTTTAATTCATTTTCTGTCACTTTTGGCTAATCCTGACAATGAATGATATGTTGAAATTGATGAAGAGACACTCACAAACGACATCCATGCCCAGGCCTGGATTCATACCCAGGACACTTGGTGCCATAATACAATGTGCTAACTACTCCACTATGGAGGGCAGCCAGAGTATGACGGAAAGAGATATGTTCGTGTAAAGGGAAGTTACATCGATGGTAGCAAGGATTGTTTTTGGGGGCAATGGTGTAAGGATGTTGATTTTTCTGGAGTAAATTGTTGGTGTCATAAAGATAGGAGGCAGAGCGTTCGCAAGAGACTGGATATGGAAATCCACAAATACTGAAACTTCTTTGGATGATGAGTTGTAGCTGGGACCTAAGTTTTGATCTGTGCAGTCTTTAACTTCTTACAAACTTCTCAATAAAGGTCAATGAATGCCACTAAATGTAGTCTTCACTCTTTCATTAATGTGTAAGGTAATGGAGGTGCAAAAGAAAATGACTGGAAACCAGTCACAGGAGGGGCACCTACCAAGTTAATTAAAAGCAGGATAACTGACAAGATAAAAGCTCCATATTGGCTACATATGTACATATCAGCTGTTGCAAGGAGAGGAAGATTTTGAAGAAACAATTGCAATACCTCCTCATTTCAGTCATCTATTGGTCATATTTCTGCCATAACACCAGATGTTAGAGTATGTACATTATATTAGTAGATGTTAATAATACTGTGTTTGAACACATTAGTAAGGACAATTGGGATAATTTTGTATGGGAATTATGTACAACAGTGTATTGTGAATCGTTTGCATGAGATACCTAATAAATTGAAGACTTGGTGCTATTTTCCTCTTTAATGATGATTACATTGTACCATGTACTTTGTAAGAATTAAATGTACAGTGTTGACATCTTTGCAGCATTATTTTAGTGCTAAATAAAATAGTACTGCAAAATATGTAGTAATTTGATACAGGTATGAAATGCATGCTAGATAAAATCAGGGTGGACAAAAATCATAAATTTTATTTTAAAAAATAATTTTTGATTATTTTTTATATCTACTAAAAAAACAACTTAAAATTGCTTGTATGGTTTATGGCACCATAGACAAAAATATGTTTTTTTTTATAGAAAAGCATCTTCTGGCCCTGTAACATATTTGAACAGTTTGATAAAAACAAATAACAAAAATGTGTAATTATACATTTATCTGTTTCTGATACTGTACATACACTGCCTTTCAAAAGTTAAGCACGCAATGCAAATTTTCGAAAGCGTACATGAATTTGAGTGGCTGAAAATCGCTGCGGATGTAGAAGTCAGTTTCTATGTGTAGCTTCGTTTTTGTAAGTAGAGAGTGGATAATCTGTACCTAAGCTCCGCGTCAGGTTAAGTTTGCAGCAGGTTTTATGTATTAATCCGCACGAGAATGGCGCTCAGAATCATCCGTGCCAGTCTTGACTGAACCACCGAGCTCTTCATATTGCAGACAATGAGAGAATCAGCAGTATTGCCAACCCTTTAATATATCAAAACCCATGCATGCATATCAAGCGGAACGCATTTTTGCTTCTTTTTGTCTCCTGAACCATACAAATTTTAAAGTACTTTCTGCACATATATTATGTAATAAATGTGTCCCTACTTAATATAAATCGTGAAATATCTTCGAGGGCATTTGTGTATGTGTCGAGCACATGGAAAAGAAAAAAGCAAAGGTAAAAATAAATGACAGGTCCTTCTTGAATTTAATGAGTTATTGTTCGTTTCGAAAGTAAGAAATTTATGAAAATCTTGGTTGCTTCGTACGCAATACATACATTACTATAAGATACACGCCCTTCAAGTTTACACTACCAAAAAAAACATGATTTGTTATTGGTGATATATACAATGTACAATTGTCTGCTATTATTTCTCTGTTTGGTTTCAATGTATGAATCACTTCACTAAACTAGGAGCCAAACGTTGGTCTGTCCATTTCTTGGTGATAATCACCCTTCTCTTTCATTGCACGGAACAGTAAACATGCATCTTCAGCAAAGCCTTCATTGCGCCAGTGCATGAACCAATAACCCCCTCCCACGTCGTTGGTTGCTTCAGCCCTGGTGGTGGGTTTGCACGCTCCCACAGTTGAATCAATGTACGACCCAGGTTGACGCATGTCTCATCCATTTTTTTTTTTTTACAGCAGATATCTTTTAATACCGCAGAGATTCTTTTGTCTTCAAACAACAAACAATCGTTTTCTACTAAACTCAACTGCAAATCATTCAACATCCGAGACAGTTTGTGCACGCATTGACAGCAAATCAGAACATGGCCTGTTTTACTTTGGTCTTGTTGCTCTAAGGAGGAATATGTATTTAAAACAAGTTGTTTAACTTTGAAGAGCTTTCTCCTTCAGATGATGCTCAAAATAACACTCGGGCAAAGTCGGACACTAAACAGGAGACCTCGATTCAGCCATTCTCGCCGCTGTACAGTACGAATAGCAATGAATCACAATAAAAGTAGGGTTAAAATAGTGGGATATGCAACACTGATATCACTGATTCAATGCGATTTGCAACATATTCAGTCTCACTCGACTCGCTCTTGAGCTTTTGTGTTCCTTCAGCGCTATCGACTGCCCAGTTGGCGAATCTGCAGATTCAAGTTCGTCTGAACAGTGATTGCAACTGATGAAGTCCATACCTGCTAATGGGTGTATCATTTTGTCTGTGTATTAGGCCAGCCATACACCTGATCTGACACGACGAGTCACGACGTGACGATACGCAACACGACGAGTCACTTTGCTTCCAACAAAACAAAACAAATATTAATTATTCTTCTCAGGGTTTTTTCTGGAAAGAAAGTTTTCGGTACAAGTTAGTTTGTTGTTATTATTTGTTATTGTGCTTATCATAAGAACTGCTCTAAATATTGTGGTATATTAAATGATCATTAGACCTCGGATTTTAGCTATTTAACTTATTTTTTCCTTTGCAGGTAAATGAGAAATAAAAAGTTACATCAGTGTTTCATTAAAAGATGCAACAACTGATGAAGTTTTATAGTGCCTAAAATAACCTAATTTGCTTGTTAGAACCTATTTTAGGTTTTTGTACCCAAATCACACCTTTTCTTAGGATTTTGTATATTATTAAGGTTTCATATTATTGTTACATCACAGAGGTATTTGTTCAGTTTCGTATCGAAAATAATTCAATGACTAACTTGTTAGAAACATACTCTAGAGAGCAAAATTGCTAATGATACAAATATTAGTTTTACAACAATTAGTGGATTATTTTGAAAATGATGCATAGAAATAAACATTTGGTTAGAAAATTAATATTTTTGATGGTTATATATATCTATTACAATTTCTCACGGTCCCTTTGAAATTTTGTTTTTAACAATTGTATCTAATTACTATTTTTCAGGAACTATGAACAATTTTAAGTTTTTTGGAACCTACTTCAGGATTCTTCTAGTCTAATTTAATATTTTTAAAACCTAGTTTAGGATTTTTAGAAGCTATTTTAAAATTTTTAGAACCTATTTCAGGATATTTGGAACCTATTTTAGGAATCTAAAAGTACATTTTAGGAACCTAAAAATCCGAGGTCTAATGATCATGCATACATGCAGTCACACACACACACACACACACACACACACACACACACACACACACACACACACACACATCTTCTTTCATTAAAATAAGATTCTATTAGTTTCATTCTCACATATAAAGGTTACCGGTATGGCATGCTCTTGCGTACCACCTGAAAAAAGCATTGCTTTTTATTATTATTGCATCTAAAGTAAATCTATAAACAGAAGATCTACGACATCTGTCATTTCAGGAATTTAGGTTTTTATTTGTATGACTCGAGTCAAATGTTTCGTCCGGTGTGCAGCAGCTCATAAGAGCACCATGTTAAACGTTCCCTTGAGTCGGTTTGCAACAAAATAACTCATCACGTCAGATCCGGTGTGCGGCTGGCTGTACACATTAAATTATGTTTTGTTGCAAGTGTGTAATTGTGTAGGGAATGGAACCCGTCTCAGCGGAACTATATTCTGCGTGCACGTTTGGATCTACATATGCAAAAACCTGCTGCAAACTTAACCTGACGTGAGGTTTAGGTGCTTCTTCTGTGCTCTTGAAATAGCATAAATGCGAGGATTTCGTGCAAGAATCATCACACTTTCGTTGAAGACACCAGCATTCTGAAGGATTTGAGGTGCATTTAAAAGCTGATATTAAGTCTTTATAACTTTTGTAAGATTATTTTTGATAATATTCTTGTTTCTACGACTGAAAGAAAACGAATGACAGATAGTGAGCACTCAGATGCATTGAAGCAGGACAATCAAAAATGTTGCTGTTTTCTTTGGCATTGATCATTCGGTAAATTCTCGATTATGGAAACAATTCCGAACAAGTCAAACAGTTGTCCGGAGACCTATGCCTCGTCGTCCAAGGTTTACCACCCCCCTCTGATGATCAATATATTGCTATAGTAGCCAGGCAGAATCAACGAGCGACCTCCACAACTGTTACATTCATGGTTGCAGTGGCACTTGGTAAGACAATATCTGTCAGTACTGTTCGCCAAAGGCTCCACATGAAGGGATTGAATGCCAGAGTGCCTTGTGTTTGTGTTGCACTGACCATCGAAGCCAGAGAGGCAAGATTAAAGTGGTGTTGTCAACATGTCAATTGGACTGTCTCGGATTGGTGCAATGTTCTGTTCACGGACCAGTCCAGATTTGCTCTGGAATCAGATGATAAGCATGTAAGGGTCTGGAGAGAACGAGGCACGGGCAATCAGGCTAAGAACAATTGAACATCACACACTCAGAGGTGGCAACATCATGGTGTGGGCTGGAAATTCAATGGGATATTGCACAGATATGCACATCTGTAAAGGTGGTTCTGTGACTGCTGTGTGGTATCGGGATGAAATCCTAGTCCCTATTGTGAGACTCTACACTGCAGCAGTTGGTGCTGATTTCCTCCTTATGGACGATAATGCCCATCCCATCGAGCCAACATCTTTGACAAGTATATGGAAAGTGAGGGCATTTCTCGTATGGAGTGGCCAACATTAATTCCATTGAAAATCTTTCTGATGCCCTCGGGCATGCTCTTTCTGCATGTTTACCTCCTCCAGCAAATCTCAGAGTTGTAAACTGCCCTAATGGAGGAATGGCCATTGCTTGCATCTGCGATGGTTGATCACCTCATCGAAAGCATGGAAAATCATTGAAAAGTTTGTTTGAAGGTCCAGGGTGGTCACTTATCATATTAATGTAAGTTTTGTTTGGTTTGTTTGCCTTTAAACATCATTATGTTAATGACCCAAATGTGATGTCATCAAATAACTTTCGAAGAGTAAATATTTTTTAAAAATATATGTACACAATTATTGTTTTCTTTAATGCATAAACACATTTGGTACCTTCATGTGCAATTTTGTGATAATCAAAGCTTTACTTTTCCAGTTTTGTTGATTTTACCATTGCATGCTTAACTTTTGGCAGCATGTTTATAAATCTACCACAAAAATGTTTATTCAGTGTGTTAATGGAACTATAATAATAATTTGAGTAACTTTTCCTAGTGAATATAGACATTCTGGATATACTCTATAATTGTAACTTAAAATATTTCTTTATAGTTTTTGTAACTTAATTTTGGTGATTTTTTATTTGAGATTGTAAAATATCAGCTGCCATGCTTATTTACAGCATGTTTACCTGGTAATATGATTAGTATTTTGTATATTATTCTGCACAAAATATTGGCTATTTTACATATTATTGATTTTTAAATCAAGATAATTTAAATGTGATTACAGTTAGCATATTAGATTTCCTTCATATGAGCTTCTTCAACTCATCAGTACATATATGTTGTTTCCTGAGTAAATAATTAAAAAACAAATAATTTTGCTACTGGTTTCCTTCAATATGCACTTTGAACATTCAACAATGAAAACCAGATTCATGTGTTGTCAGGACTTATCAACACTGTTTCCCAGACGCAAAATGAGGAAGTATGGTGGCTTGTACTAGCACTCGTTATCGCAGAGGCTAAGTACATTGTTGAAATTAAATATCTTACACAGGGATTTTACTTTGATTTTCATGTACATGTGTTCTTAAGACATTGTCAATTATTCTCTGATTATTGTGAAATAAGAGCTTTGTATTGTTATTATGTTGTAAGTGATTATGCGGCGCCATCCGAAAAATCGGATCACATGCACACAGAACTAGGTTTGACTCTACACTTCATTTCATGCTCATGCGGCACGATCCGAAAAATCGTATCACATGCATACAGACGTAGGTTTGACTCTTTACCAGGGTGGCTACAAACAAGCAGAAATGAAATTCCCTGACTTTTCCAGGTTTTCCAGGACAAAATTTACATTTTTCCCTGACAATTACAAACTAAACTAATTCGATGTTTTTGCAAATAGAAATAATAAACTCTACAGATCCATGTATGGTTTTGTTAAGTACCAATATTATCTTCTATGAAATTGACTTAATTTCTCTATTCTCTATGATTTGAATTCAAACTGCAAAATAGTGAATTTAGAAAATTATTACAATACACAAGCTAGGGAAGCATTACGGAATTTTGTCATACGCAGTAAATTTAAAATAAAATAGTTGATTATTTTTAAAGTTACGACTAAATGAGATAAGAGTGAAGAGTGATAAAGAAATACAATTTGTAATTTATCAATCTCCATATACATTCTCGGTATTATATGTTGATATTTCCACTGAGGTTTGGAACCCTCTGCTTGCAAGAACCATGTGCGGACTCATTTTTCAATGCATAAAGCTACTTCTCTCTTCTCTGTAAAGCAAACAACTTAACTCTTGCATTTAAGTGAAACAATTGAATCGAACAAAATAAAGTGTCATATTTCCTTATATTTATTATCAATGGGATTTCTGCTTCAGTACAGTATATCCAAGTGAAGTACTGTGAATCTGAAAACATGCAGTTATACCATTAATGCTGATGAAAAGGGTATGTAGGTATTAGAAATTTAACGCAAGGAATTTATAGAATTGCATTGTATATGTACCTGATTTAGCTAACCACACATTAAAACACGAACACTCTAATAATTAAAGCACCTGAAAGTTCATATACGAGGGGCATCCTGAAAAAAGCTCCAATGATGCCTATACGCAGCACTATTGTAGACGCGATAAGAAGCGGCGTGCAATCAGAACGCAGAACGGCAGAACGTGACCAAATTCTGTCTCCTTGTTGGATGCCATGTGGCTGGGGGATTTCTACGTTGCCACATTCGCACAAACACACGGACAGGCTAATCAGCTGTTGGCAAGCTCGGGCATTCTGGCAAGCATGAAACATTTTATCTTCCTGCTCTACACAGCAACCGAAAACCTTCACTGAAAGAACCTTTGTTGTGTTTTTATTATTGTAAATTGCAAGCATCAGCTACCGGCATCTTTTTACTTACATTGTATCGTATCACAATTACCAACAAAAGAAAATGCGTCTTGTGTTATGAACAACACTGTGGCAAATCGTTCTCCTTTGATTTCATGCCGCCTCTCTTTGCCTCTTTGTCACGCCACGATTGTTGAAGCTTCAGAACGTACAAATGAAATGTATTTCTTGAAAATTAGGGCAAATTACGTATAAACAAATTACGTACAACTTTGTTTCGTTAACACGTTTTTAAATTATATTTTAAGGAACCTACAAAAATTCACCTCCAAAACAGAATTTTACAGAACTGAGTTACTGTATTACGAAGAAGAATTTATCAAGAACAAATCAATTGTGTGTGAATTGATTGATTGAGTTGGTGTTTTAAAGTCCACTTTAGGCACACTACGGCTAATCTGGAATGGACCTACAGTTGGAAGTGGGATCCGAACCACTAGGTGCCTCGACAGGGTATCAAACCCAGGACTACTTGATTACAAGGCGACAACACTTACCCTACCACTGTGCAATCGGGGAGGCACATGTGGGTGTGTGAAGTGAGATAATTTGGGAGCTATATGAGAATACAGGCTCTGGCAATACAGAGTTCAATAAATTACAACGAAACGCTTGGCAATTGCTCGATTTCCTTAACATTAATGATACATTTGGTACATGTGTTATTAATGCTTTGAGCTACCTGTATGTAAAAACATAAAAAATGAATGAAAGAACAGAAGTAGTAGTTACGGAATCAGTTGTTTTTGCTTACCGGCTACCATTGCAGTGGCGCTATCCCAAGATCATCTTCATTGTTGGTTGGTAAAGGAACATCTTCATCTGAGCTACTACTGTCACTGTTGTCTTCCCGCCCAAGTGAAATTACAAAATCCTCCATTTGCTGCTCTTCAACTCCCTCCTTTTCCCATGCTTCGGAAATAATCTTCCTTGCGTGTTCTATAGCCGAACGCCACCTATCTGCTGTCACATCCCCGATAGCCTGTTCTGTCAATTGCAAAATTTTAGACGGTGTAAAAGGTGGCAAAGTGTTCCTCTGTGCTACCAGCCATTTGACCTGTGCCCAAATAAGTTCGATTGCATTGTACATACAATGATAAGGCGGGAGACGGACCACCGTATGTCCCGCTTCTTCTGCAAGCTTGTCTATTCGATATATGGGGAACTGGGGTTTGTATAACATAAGGAGCTGCAGTAGTTCAGCCTTCCTCATGTTTCTGTGGGCTCGCGAGAATCCTGAAGAAGGTCAATCCGGCAACAGCGTGTCGCTACCAGAGTGGGTGGTCCCACGCTGCTTGCTAGTGCATCCCGACAATAGTGGTTGGAGAGCGACACACGCACATGCAGGCAGGAAGAAGTGGCATGTAGCTGTAATCTGGTACAGTTGCATTGCAGCCGTTTTAGGACAGTTCTAGGTTAAAGATTGCAGCTCTCGTACAGTCTCCCACCGACTGCGATGTAGCCTACATTGCACGCTCAGAATTTGGCACAGAACCACCAGCAATCGTGTGAGGTGTGCAGACCGGACGTCGTGAGTGATAGTATGATCAGACGATGGTGCAGACAATTCACGGAAGGCTAATCGAATGTGCACAACCCCATACAGCCGAGTACACACGGGCCTTTTGCATCACTTCAGGTGAGAGATCTTGGACCACTCCCTGTACAGCCCTGGCCTTGAATGTACCGACTTTCATCTCTTTGTTTAACTGAAGAGGTTTCTGGCAGGGCAAGGATTTGACAGCTACACTGCGGTAGAGATAGTTCCAGTCTTTGCTGTCAGACACATATAACATGGGCATATAAAATTTAGTGCCATGCTACGACAAATGCCAGAACAACGGTGATGATTATGCCAAAAGTTAGGTTAGGATTCACTGTTATTAATGCAATAAATTACAATTGATATTCTTGTTTTATTTATGCCTAATCGGTAGGGACATAGATATTTTGTTATTTTTTTAAAAATTGGTGTATTTTCTTATTTTTTTTATTTTTTACTCTACGGTGTTATTTTCCCCAAAATTCACATTTTCATTTTAGCGCATTTTCTGGCAAATATCTGAAATTATACCTTCATGGTGTTAAACTACTGTTTCAAATTGTAAGTCACATGGCTTATGCCTCTTCGTGAGTGAGAGTTTGATATCTTGGTTTTTGAGTTGATGTTTTAAGTCCACTTTATGCACAGTAAGGCTAATCGGGACTGGACCTACAGTTTAAAGTGGAATCCGAACCACTTGTGCCTCCACCGGGTATCGAACCCGGGACCCCTCGATTACAAGGCAATGACGCTACCACTGCGCCATGGGGGAGGCCCAGTTTGATATCTTGAAAGTTATTTTGGGAAAGTTATTCTTCATACCCCTTTTTTAATTTTAAAGTTAGGACTGTAGATAATGGAATTTTCCCCGTATATATTCAAGGGTGCATAATGACCATAAGTGGCGATGCACCCAAAAAATTAAAATCAATCAATCTCACGCGACAGATACCGATATATTATGGCACCAAAAATTGACATTATCTTTTTTTGACTTGTTAGTGTTATGTTTCCCATAATTTGCATTTTTATTTTAGAACATTTATCTGCCATATATACCGAAACGTAATACTCCATTGTGCTTTTAAACTATTATTTTAAATTGTAGGTCACATGGTCTACGAATTTTCGTGACAGTTTGATATGTTGGAACAGATTTTTGAGGAAGTAAAAGTAAAGTGCTCCCCTGCACTTTTCCATGAAGATGTATAGTAGGGGTGTAGAGTTAGGGCCCCACACTTTCTTGATTACGGCTGAAGGTAGGGGTGATCTGATCAGCACCACGCTCCCGGCTACCTTTATCCCTCAAAGTTTCCTCAAGGTATCAGCTTCATATGATGCTGGGTGGGTGTCAGAGCAGTTTGAATAGGTGGAAAACATCCTGGTTCTCCACCGCAGGGGATCGACCCCGGGTCTTTCGCACAGTAGTCAGACGCCCTAACGACTTGAGCTCCATTATTACTCGCTCGACAAATGCCGATGGTGCGCACTTAGCTTGGTGATTCAAAATATATCTCGTGCGACAAATACGAAGATGTGGTTCCCGTGGGACGGTAGATACGTACTCGATCTCCTGTTAGAACCCTGCCACTTTTCTCTGTGATGCAAATGGTTTTGATAGAAGTTGAAAAAATCGTGGGAAATACATGATTTAATGTGGCTGTCTGAATTATTCCATGTACGTATAACTCTATAGTTTACTCTTGAGTAAAATGTTGGAAAACTTGCATGTTCTATGTACACAAACATGGCCTAGAAAAGACAAGAATGTTCGATTTCATATAATTTTTCGTTGTTTTAGGACATTTCTAATTACTTTCTGGCCACCCCTCGTATAAATCAGTAGATGGAAAATGAAAATTTAGCAGGGCTGGCAAGGAAAAGTCAATTCTTGAAGAAAGTGATTTGCTTTTATGATTGAATGATTAGAGTAAATATGATATTAAAATATTTACGTATTTATTATTAGTATTTTATTTCATAATATTCGACATTAACCTTACTCAGTGAGAGATTAATGACCATCTCTCATGAGTTTAAACAGACAGGACAGAGAGTGGCGTTAATTTCATTGCAATACTAGTGTTGCAGTAAATTTGAGGTTGCTAGCATGCACTTGCCAATTTTTATAACGTTCACTAATGCAGATTTATGTTTCACTTTTCCGTGATATTATTCAATATATATGCCATTTGGTTGGATTCTTCTTGATATCTAAGAATAGTGCAATGTCATTGTAAATGTATGTTAACTTGTGCGAAACCAGTAATACGTCAGGATGATGAAAGAAAACCTTCATAAGCACTCCTACATTAAATAAGGTGAAGTGAGCCAGAAGAGTAATAAAATTCCAGCAGCATATTTGCAGTCTAAAGCTCTTCTTGTTTATGCATTCAATTTTTGTTGGATGTTGCATTCCATGCAATTTCTGTCGCATGTTGTAGTGACGATATTCGACAAAAATCGTATGTATCAATGGAACCTATTTGTTTCCATGTTCCTTCAGTTTGCCCAACAAAATGCCTTACTACGACGTCCGACAACTATAGGATGGTGCCACCCGCTCTTATCCCTTCCATCTGTTGACAAGTTCCCTTACTGCTCCCATACCGACAAGAAAAAAAATGATATTTCAATGCATTTTCCACGTAATATTTTGAGGAATAACCTTTAATCCCCCGATGATACCATATGGTATCATGGTACTGATTACGAAATTTTGAACCTTCATACTCTTGTTTGGGTGGAAACTCTGACACATGTGTGGAGCAAGCCTGGGAAATACGCATTGATGGCCAACCTCCCCTCCCCCCCTCTCCGCAACATATCCATGCCACATTTACGAACAGAGTTTCACATTTTGGCTCATTATTCAACTTGTATGGCACCCAGGAACATGAAACATGTTTCAATCTCTTTGGAAACGTCCATTCTTTGAAGAAAATACTAAAGTTTGCACCTTCTCCCCAAAATAGCGGCAAACTCCAATTTTTGTTTTTTTCATTGAAATTCGGGGGTCGCACCCCCCAAATCCCCCTTCCTCGGTTCGGCCTTCTGAATTGTACAAGGTTGCATGCTCTGATGTTCTAGCTGCAAAACAAAACTTATCAGAAGTAGATTGCTCCCATAGTGCCCCAGTTATAACAATTTTCCTCCAAAAATGCAAATTACCTACAAGGGTCATTCAAGGTTGACCGGGACTTTTATTTCTAGACAGGAAATATACATACATAGAAGCACCAAACTATGTCAGTTTTTCAAAGTATTCCCCCTGAACATCCAGACACCGTTGCCGTCGTTGTGCAAGTTCCTTGGTGCCTTTGGCGTAGAAAAAAGTAGGTTGGTGTCGTAACCACTGCAGGACAGCGTTCTTGAGCTCCTCATCTGTCTGGAAGTGAGTCTCGCCCAAATGCTCTTTAAGTGCCCCAAACAAGTGGAAATCACTGAGGAATAAATCTGGACTGTAAGGACTGTGTGGTAAAACCTCCCAGTGCACGCTGGCCAGTGTTGTTTGAGTCAAATGGACCGTGTGGAGCCTGGCATTGTCATGGAGAAGAATGGCGTGTTTCGACAACATTCCAGGTCTTTTCTTCCGAACAGCCCCGCGTACAGCACCGTGAAGCAGTGTTGAGTAATACTTCCCATTAATTGTGGCACCCTTCTCCACAAAATCCACATGGATAACACCTTTCATGTTCCAGAAGACTGTTCCCAAAATCTTACCGGCAGATGGCAGCGCTTTGCTTTTCTTGGGTGGAGGGGAACTTTTATGACACCATTCGTACACTCTTGCCCGTGACAGTGTTTGTTCACCATACTGTGCTTGCAGTCTACACCAAATTTGAGCAGGTTTCACCTTCTCCTTCACGAGAAATTTCATTATACACCGCTGTTTCACAGCAACAGATACACTACTTGCTGCCATCTTTGTTTACACTACTGCGCATGCGCCAAATGTGTCGCAAAGGATCATGGTTACTCGCAAGGAATCATGGTCTGTCCTGCCCTAGTAATGCAGCGCTACATTGATTCATTAATATTTTACGCACGAAAGTCCTGGTCAACCTTGAACGACCCTTGTATTTTTCATAAAAAGAAAAATCCACATTTTGGCTTATTATTCAACTTGCATGGCACCCAAGAACATGAAACATGTTTCACTCTCTTGAGAAATGTCCATTCTTTGAAAAGAATACTAAAGTTCACGCCCTCTCCCCAAAATAGCGGGAGAAGAGGGGGCAAACTCCAGATTTTTGTTTTTTCCATTGAAATTCGGGGGACGTCCCCCCCACCCCCAAGCCCACCTTCCTCGGTACGGTGTTCTGAATTGTACACAGTTGCATGCGCTGATGTTCTAGCTGCAAAACAAAAGTTATCCGAAGTACATTGCTCTCATAGTGCCCGAGTTATGACAATTTTCCTCCAAAGAGTGTTCGAATTTAAAATTCAAGCCGAGTAGCCCGGGCGAGAGAAATTTCTCTCTCTCTCCTCCTGCCATCACTGGTTTCTGACGCCGTGGTTGTGTTGCGCATAAATGGGGGCCTAAAAGTTGAGGCCGAAACTTACGAATGAGATTTCCTGTTCCCGTGCAGAGTTCCATAACAATATCTTTAAATTAAGTAAATAAAAAAAAAAAATCAATGAAGACGAAATTCCCTGACATTTCCCTGACTTTTTTTGACACCTCTAATTCCCTGACTTTTCCAGGTTTTCCAGGTTTTCCAGGTCTGTCGCCACCCTGTTTACACTTTATTTAGGCAGTAATAAGTATGTTTATAATTGTTTACATTTTTCTGTTTTTCTGCCGTTCCTACGTTATTTTCTATCTTCTGTTCTAGGCTTTCTGTTGCTGATATTATTCAGACGTTAGAAGATGAAGATGATGATGTTCGTAATGTTGCAAGTCAACATGTTTTGCATGTGGTCCCGCCAGAGGATGACAATGAAACTGAGACTTTTTCTGAGTGAGTGTGAGCTTCAGGAAGAAGTAGCAGAACGTAGTAGAAGACGTGATTGTCGATGACAGGCCTGAGGAGATAGCAAGTACATCATCTGAATGTGAAGCGGAACCAGCAACTAAAAGAAGAAGCCTTTCTATGATGAAACAACCTTGCTTGAAATGGAGAAAAGGTGATCTAAATTCAAAACTAAATGTACAATGCTCGCAAAAGCCCATTTCTGCAGATGCTGAAACCTGTCAAACACCCTTGCAGTTTTTTCAGCTCAACTTCTCAAAACGCCTTGTTGATATTATTATAGAAGAAAGTAACAGATATGCATCTGAGAAAAACTTTGCTCTCAACTTAACCGAACCTGAATTTTGGGTTTTTATTGATGGATTGATCTTATCCGGGTGTGCGAAATACCCGAACAAGCGGATGTACTGGTCCACAGAAGATGATGTGCCCAACATTTTATCACACAGCATACGTTGTAACCGATTCGAACCAATTTTACACTATTTACATTTCAATGACAACTCCAAAATTGATGTGTCAGACCGTTTATACAAGTTGCGACCACTCATTGAGGAACTGAACAAGAACTTCAAGATCCATGGAGGTCTAGAAGAGCATTTATCAATTGACGAAAGCATGATTCCTTATTATGGGAAACATTACGCCAAACAGTACATAAAAGGTAAAAAGATTAGATTCAGTTTCAACAATTGGGCATTGTGTACTGCTTCTGGCTATATGGTGGCCTTCAAAATATACACTGGCAAGGAAGAAATTCAAGAAAAACAGTTTGGTGTGGGGGGAGATACGGTTGTTTCTTTGATCAAGCTTGCTAAAATACCATCTAAACAGGGATTTAAAATTTATTTTGATAGTTACTTTACATCTGTAATATTGCTAAGATATCTGGCAGAGGAAGGTTTTTGTGCTACAGGGACTGTTCAGGAAAGGAGTGTAGAAAAGTGACCTGTAATGAGTAGAAAAGACATGAGTAAGCTGCCATGTGGAAGTGTTGATTCTCGTACCTGTGATGATGGTCTTTTTGTTCGGTGGAAAGATAACAATGTTGTTACTGTTGCAACGAACTATGAAAATAACGAAATGGGTACCTGCTCAAGATGGTCCAAAGAGAAGAAAAGCAAAATAACAGTACCACAGCCAATGGTTCTTAGATCGTACAATAAAGGAATGGGTGGAGTTGATCTCACTGATCAAATAGTTGCAAAATACAGAACAAGAATATGCCAAAAGAAATGGTACTGGCCCATTTTTGTTTATATGCTTGGCGTTTCAATTGTGAATGCATGGTTGCTTATGCGGAAAGTGATACCATCTAATGAAAAATCTCAAAGTCTTCTGAAGTTTCGGAGGGATGTGTGTGTCAGCCCAAGACTAGTAGAGGAGAAGGCTGGGGCCATACCTGATCACGTGGTCCTTGACGTCAGGCGTGACGTCACGGGCGGACAGATCGCTCTACGCTCCAGTTTCGCAGCCGAATCAAAGCAGTAATTATGAACAAAAAAGAGCCGAAATTATGCCCAGAAGCTAATTGGGAGTGAATACACAGACTTACTTAGGATCCGACATAACGTATGTCCTTACAGTTGGATTACACAGCCATTTACGCACACATTTTATCGGTAGCTTATATGTCGTCACATTCCTCTCTGAAACATTAGTTTCATGTAAAATTGCGGTTAATACACCTAGTAATGCGTTTTGTTATGGCAGAAAGAAAAATATATGTTGAATGCGTAAAATAATTTTGTTAAATAAAGAAAAGCAGAAAGCCAAAATTATGGATAAGTTGAATATGTAAAACAAAACAACCTCATCTCTTGCTCTCTTTTAGGAGTGAGGGAGGAGCTGTTTTTACTTAACTTCTTCAAATTTGGTAACTTTGCTTCGACTATTGATATTTATTTCTTCATTAATTTTCCTTATTCAGATTACAATTCTGAGTCTTATGAATCTTTGAACTACACAGGGAGGAATGTGAGGAAGTTCCGTGTGTATTATGTCACAAACACTTTAAACAACTTTTGACTGAACGAAAACTTGAGACAGAACTGAAGAAAGTCGAGGCTCGCTTTATATACGTATATATGTATAATCAGTGGGATGTCGAACAGGGGTGCCCAGAGGCTGGTTGAGTCCACTTAACTTTGAGGGAGGGGGGGGGGGGCGATTATGATGAAAATTTGACTGAATAAATAATAGAACAATGGAGGACGGAAGTTGAACTACGTTGTCATTTAAGCATCACTCGTATATAAATAGCAAGTTGCATATTTCCAAGGGAATTATAACAGTAACTATGTATTACTAGTGTTGTTAAAGTCGCAACACCTCACTGAAGGCATTGTGAACTGCAACACCTCACAACCCACACGGGTGTGAAATCATTGAAAACTGGAGAGGGGGAGAAAGTTCTTAACCTACAACCCCCTCCCCACAAACATATGTGTGAATTATACGATGTACATATTTGTAATGTTATTAAGAGTAAAAATAAATTACTCAATTAAAATAATTATTATGATTATTAATTAGAAATTAATTTGTTACTGTCATACATATCAGATAGTGTAAAGCAGCTAACTAATTGCATTACTAACCGGTTAAAGATGTTAATAAACTATGACATAGTTGAAGTGGTTTTACTATGTGTAAGTTTTTGTTTAGTTTGTGCACTATGTTAATATAAATCAATTAGATTTCATAATTATTATTGTTTTGCATTCTTGTTTTACTTTTACTGTGCGTATTGATGTAGATTTGTTAATGATCTCTTGAAACAGAAAGCATTCAACACGCACAACCACACTAATTTGTGTGTGTTTTCGATATTATTCTTAGTAAAGTATATTTGAAATTAAAAGTAATTGCTTATATTTTCATTGTTATAACTAAAACTCTTTCCCCCGGCAAATTTTAGAAGGGGGGATTTTTGAGGCCAAGATTGTTGGTGGATGGAAATCACCCTCGTCCCCTCCAGGATTTCGCACCCTGAACCCAACAATCCAGAAATACAAGAAAAAAGGAGCGAAAAGAACAAAACAGATCAGTCTTTCCACGTTTCTTTCCGTATGGGGTAAAGACTCAGCTGGGTTTTGTCTGCCCATGACGTCACACCCGCGGCAGTTGCGAAAAGAGGCATGTCTGACCCCAGCCTTTCCTTTTAGTAGTCTTCGTGTCAGCCTACTGAAAAGCTACGGAACAGAATCACGAAGAGGAAGACAGCCTGGTGCTCCCAATACAGATATTCGTTTCGACGAATGCAGTCATTGGATCATTCCTGTGTCGTTATTGCGCAGGAAAAGCTAAATACATGTGTCAAAAGTGTGATGTAGGGTTACATCCCAAATGCTTCAAAGACTATCATACATATTAGGGAGGTAAGGACTGTCTCAGAAAGTACTTTTCAGAAAATTCAAACTGTGTAAATAACGATAATATGTATCTTTGATGAAATACAAACTTAAGGTTTTGGATTTCTTGAAAATATTCTGCATGTGACATATTATAACTAATATTTGCAGTTTAGTGTTCTTCAGTCATGTGATTTGATTTTTTTGGGGGTGTTTTACTATCTTTTTTGCAAACATAATATGATAATAAAATATTAAAATATATTTAATTTACTTTGACTTTTCAAATACAAATTTAAGGTTTTTCAAAATATTATTATATTTAGAACAGGTGATCATACTTTACAGTCCAATATTTCTCAGGTATGTAATCCAATTTATCGGTTGTCTCCCCTCTCTCCCAATGCCGCCACATGAGTTGACATCATATTATAATGTTTAATCATTAGAAATATTAAATTTGTTTTGGCTTGTCAGTTAGAAACTTAAGAATAGCGATTTTTCTGAAAATATTATTCATTATATTACTCTATATCTAACCTAACGTAACATGGCAAAATATTTTGAAGTGAAGTGTTCTTCAGGCATGTGATCCGATTTTTCGGATGCCCACCCCCTCTTAGGGTACAACATACAATGATCTATGAACATTAAAAAATACTAAATGGTGGCTAAAAAGTAAAGAATAAATCAAAAGTTACAAAAAAAAATCATCTGCAAACTTTATTCACTAATAGGTTAAAGTGATTGAATCAGTGGATTTTTTTTTAATAAAACCACCTGATTTAAATCAATCCACCTTGGATAAAAGGCAATATAAAAATGTAAAATAACGATGCTGCACAAAAGTGAGTTTATTTTCTACAAGATATTGTCCTGCTGTGATAAATTCATGAAATTATGGCAGTTCATAGGTCTTCAATTAGGCTCCACTTCCATATGTAAAGTAGGTTCACTGTGAAATAAAATATTGCACATGGCATGATTTGTAATGGAAAGATTTTAAAGGCAAATCAGAGACTACATCAAAGATGTTGTAGTTTAAAGCACAGGATATCAAACGACTCCTTCGAATTTCCAGGAAAAAGTTCCCACAGAAGATTAACTGATTATAAAATGATATCAGATGTTTCTGGGTATGAAAAAGACATTTGCAGAGTAGCAGGCATTAGAATGAATTCAGAGATGGTATTATTTTTATTACAATGGGACCATAAGAATCAATTTATTTCATATAATTCTTGTATAATTTCACCACTTGTCACGAAATCATAACTGTATTCACTTTTATGTTGGACATAATGACACTAATTAATTTTCACGACAGACTTGCAGCCTATCTGCTTTTTCTAAGAAGCACCAACAAAAGTGGTTGAAAGTACATTCCCTTCATTCCCCAGACAGTGGTGAGAGAAAAAAATTTTGTAGCAAAAATGTCGAAGTAATGTGTAGGTGGGAGTTTAGTATTCATAGTTTTGCCAGAGTCTACCATACGTTTTAAGGGGGTTTCTCTAGTTAAAAAAAGCTAATCAACATAATGTACTGAAGGTGGCCCAAGTGACTGCTGTTATACGATGATACAGTAGGAAGAAGAGTACTCCAATGAGCGTTTTTTTGCTTAGTGCCAAACAGTTCATGAAAAACTAAATATGCTGACCAAGGCAGTAATTTATTTTATTAAAAACATAAACTAAACGTAACGTTTCAACCTTCTAGCAAGGTCTTCTTCAGACTCTGTATCAAGTACAAAAGTAACAAGATACAAAAACAGGGCATTATATATACATAAACATTACTCCCTCCAGACTATTTAGAAATTTCTTTGCAAATATTTTTTTTTTCTTTTATCAACGTTGTGAACATTCCATATAGTCAGAAAGAATTTCTTACCCTTTGTCCCCCAAAACCCCATTTTCTGCTTTCTCAAATAATTTAGCGATGTTTGAATACCGTGATGCTCAGCATCTTATACAGAGTGTTTCAAAAAATACACAACCCAAATTTTGGAAATGTATATCATGAAAACCATACGAGATATTTACACCAGGTTTTCTGCCTCATCGATTGAGATATTTTTCAATGTTTAAAATTCAGTTCACTCCGTACAAAAATTATATAAATTAATAACTGACGGAAAGCAGCATTCAATTTTTTTTCCAGAAATGAACTTCTGAGTAAGAAAAATATGTAAGGATGATCGAAGGGTCATAATTAGACATTTGATGACTGATGACAGTCTATCATTTGCGACAAATATTGGTCATGTGCAACTTTTGATGAATTTTTGACTGGCGATTTTATGGATTGAGTTGAAAGTGCCATTTCTGGGACATATCTCCATTTATGGCAACACTACTAGGTTGAAATATTGCCAACAGTCGCATGCAACATGTGTCTAAGTATTGACTATACATTTACGTGAAAAATCGTATATCAAGATTTTGTGCCGAAATAGGACTCTTGAGAGAATCCTAGGCTGCCCCTGATTACATTGAATTCTCTTCGCTCACTTTTGCCACTACTGTGCCTGTTTTTTTTTTTAGCATGGCGTATTCTTTAGAGCAGTGTGTGTGTGCATTGCTGAAGAGTATTTTACTACTCATTCTTACACTCTTGTGCAAGAGGTTTTCCAATAAAAATGCCCTGCTTCTGCTGTACCTCAAAAAGCAACTGTTTTACAACCAGTCAAACATCAACAAATTATCTCAAAAATTGTTTAAGAGTTGGTATTTATTGTTGAAAATCAGTTCTCAGATGTTTTCAGCACATTAACAATGTTCTTTACAATAATGTAATTGCATTTATTTAGATAAATGCTAACATAAGTTTATGAACCCAGTGATAGCCTACAGTATTAGTTTCGTGCAGAAAACCCGATGTAAAAATCTCTTACGATTTTCATGATAGGCTATACATTTTCAAAGTTTGGAATGCGCGACTTTTGAAACATACTGTAGTATGCACAATTGCTATTAGGTGGTTTCCTGGCGCCTAGCTTTGAAGAGTTTTCAGTACATTGGCCCAAAGCAAAAACCACCCATTGGTCTAATGTAGGAATCGAAGACAAATTCACCATTCCCCAATGGTATGTTCTTACATTTAGCCAACACCTTTTGGTATGGCCGAAAGATGGGTCAACCACTTTTGGTTATTTGGGAAGTTTCCTTGTCAAAGAATTTATAATTTTTATCTGAAATAATTTTCTAGGTGCAAGCAGCTCTCAGAGTCTTCACATGAAGTTAGCAGATGATTACAGGCCAATATTAAGTTTTCAGCATCAGCCAGAAATCCACCAGCCCTCATTCTCTGGTGCTCACTGAAAATTGATCTTCCACTATTAATAGAGAAGTCCAATTTACTCACCATATATCTCCATGACCTGCTTTCAAAATAATACCTACCCCCCCTCAATCCATATAAAGTTAAGACACAACTTCCATGTACATCTTTGAATGAGAAATGTTTCATTCTTACTGTAGTTGTTCATAACATTGAACAACTACATAAATTATGAAAAAAATGTTCTTGACCTTGGAATAAATGTAACCTCAAGGGAATGGGAGAAATAAATGAAAATAGATATATTGTTCATTGAAGGAAACCTTTCAAGTTTCAATATGTTATGTTTTGAAGTGTGATGCATGGGACACAAAACTATTTGAACTTGTGTTTCAGTGGCTTCTGTGAAATTGCATCACTTATATCTCCAAGTCTTTGTGCTATATATTGAAAGTATATTTTACCTTTATTTTCAAATTCAATATGCAGCTAAGTAATCCTATACTTGATAAATAAAAGAGCTTTTCACTTATGAAATGACATTCAAACGTACAGATTTTTTAAATTTTTTTTTTATGTATTTACCTGTTCTTTCTCTTCATGATGGTTTAGATTGTACTCTACACAAGTACCATAAAAAAGGTAAAGTGCTCCCCTGTGCATAGCACCATGCGATGAGGGCATATAGGGGGTGTGGGGGTAATGCCCCACACTTTCTTGATCCGGTCATGTGATCAGCATCACGCACCTGACCATCTTTACTCCCAAGGGTTTCCCCCAGATACCCATGTTATTCGACGCTGGGTGGGCGCCAGTGCAGCTTCCAACGTTAGAAAAGTTCCCGGATTTGAACCAGCCGGGGATCGAACCCGGAACCTTTAGCATGGTAGTCAGATGTGTTACCGACTGAGTAAAACATTAATATTGTAACCTCAATTATTTCACATCCTGGTTTCACTTTTCGCAGGAATGCCCAAATAACTTCAGACTGTGGTAAGGACAGACAATTTAAAATTTAGGGGACAACTGGGAAGGATGGACACCATGTGACTGGTTGCAAAAAAACAAAAGAAAATCATTTCTCTATGACAAGGAGTTCTCGAGCTACTTTTTCTATTCTTCCTTTTCTTAGTTCATCACAGCAAGCTTGAAAATTGCACACTTGTAAAGTTACTGTTGAGAGAGGTTGGACATATGTACAGGACTTCCTCCGTCCACTGAAGATTGACAGGAGAATTGTGTAGGTTAAGGGTGATTGCCATATGCATGTGAATATTAATATGAGTTGTTCCTTGGGTTTTTACACAAAAAAATAAGATTTTCTTAAAAATGTAGCTAGAAGATTGTTGTACTTAACTACTGATTTAAATCTGAAGAATTTTTAATAAATTCGTATCAATCCCTAGGATTGTATGTTTATTTTGTTAAGTCTCTCTGAACGCTTCATGTTGACCAGGGCATTCACTTGTTTTTCTCAGCTGTCTCAAGCCTCTTAGGCATGTTTACAATGCATTGTGTTGTGCCATGCAAACCTCCTGAGTATTCAGGAAGCAGGTAATACTTCTGGGTTTGGTGTCAGCGGTTTGCATGGTAGCAATTATAATAAACACGATTCGGCGATTCGGCATCGAGGAAGAGCTCGATGGCCAGGGAATATAGAGGTGAGACAAGCTGGGAAGTGACTGGACTGGACTTTGGGAATTGAGTTGGTAGAGAGAGGAGGTCAGCAAGACAGGAGGTCGATAGTGGAAGCACGCTTTGGTCAACAAGTTAGAAGCTTACAGAGGACTTCGCTATTTTCATTCAGCTCAGAGACTTCAGTTAGACAGGTAATTATCCTACACCCAGCCATGATACAGGTTCAACGGTTCACAAAATCCAACGAGTTGCCATTGTCTTTTCAGTAGTTTAATTCCTTTTGTGTAATTTGTACCTTTCGCATGCCAAGCAATAACTCGTCATGTCAATGACGAGTGGTCTCATCAAGAGGATGAATGATGAGTAGTTTACATCACCCCATCAATTAACTGGTTCAGATCCCTTCATTCTATAGAATGACACGTGGATGGAGGTGCTTAGGGCTTTCATCCATTTTTTCGGAAATGCGATGAGAAAAGAGGTTTCAACAACCAGTTTAAATTTAAACCCCACCCAAATTTTGACACGTGGTAGAGTTGCGGGCCTTTTCATTTTTTTTTTCAGAAAATGAAAAGAGTTGCAGTTAAATTTTAACCAGTTTAAATTCAACCCCACCCCAAATTTTGTTACATGGTTTTAAATTCAAACCCACCCTAATATTTTGCTCAGTTATTTAGTTTTTTTAGTATGTCCTTGCCATATTTTATTTTTGAAAATACATAGGGCTTAAAGGTTTTAAAATTAATGGGGGGAGAAGAATTTACTTGTGCCATGATAGATGTCGAGCTTTCACCTTGCTGATGAACTCGACGAAACTTTAGATCAATTATTAGATATAGCACGAGGGACTACAAGTTTTAATTTAGATGTCAGCGGCCCAGCTGCAAGTTCCACCCCCAAGTTTAAACGTAGCCCAATCTTAACTAGACGCCTTCAGCGAGAATTATTGGAAAAACAGAAATGTGAACCACAATTAGAGCAACAAGATCAGGATTTTAGAGATTTAGACCAAACACAATTCGCAACAATGGCTCAGTCGCAGTTTGTTCCCCCAACTATTTTAGAGGGTATCCCATTTCAGGGGATAGCCGGGGAGGACGTTTCAAAATTTTTAGATAAAGTGGATAGCCTTGCCATATTAAATGGATGGAATAATGCCCGTAAACAGGAATTATTTCCAGCCCTTCTGGCCGGGCCAGCATTACGATGGTACCAGACCTGGAAAGATGGTACAGAAAATCAGGAAGTTACTTACGAGGAGATACAGAAGAAATTTAAAGACGAATTTACAGGGTCCTTGGATCAACTCCAGATCGAGGAGCAAATTCGATATAGATTACACAAAGAAACTGAGCCAGTTACGAATTATGTTCGGGACAAACAATTACTTCTACTCAAGGCAGACCCTAAAATGAGTATTCAACAACAGATCAAACAGATCATATTGGGTTTACAGGTGGATTACATGAAAGATATCCACCATAAAGAGTATGAGTCCGTGCATGGGTTGCTTAAAGATTTAAAATCCTTTGAGAAACTCCAATTTTTGATGAGACAGCGCAAGCTGAAGGAATTGAGGTACGAAGATCAAAGAGAGAGTTTATTCTCTCCTTTGCATAATCCATCAGCACTTTTGCAACAGCAGCAGATTTTACTGCAGAGTAACAATCTGGCTACTGCTGAGTCAGCGCAAGCGCGACCCACTTCAGACATTGAGGCAAAATTCAAAGCATTGCAAAAGGAGGTTGAGCAACTAAAATTATTTAACAATCCTCACAATACCAAAGCTCAAGTCCAGGCTCAGGAAACTGGTCTGGAAGCGAGATTAGCCAGTCTCACTTTGAGATTGGATAGCATGGAGGATCAAAAACAGAACCCTGGCACCGACTCATCTACTCCAAACCAAGTTAGAGAACCTTATTATAAGGATAATTATCAGTCAAGTAATAATTATAGAGGCTCCTATCGGGGTAATAATAATAGACGACAATTCAATAGGGGGTACAGGAATGGACGTAATAATAATGGCAACAACTCAGATCGCAATAGGCGATATGGTAATACCCAACACTGGCGAGGACGTGGAAACTTCCGCGGACAGAACTCGCGGGGTTCCTCGTTGTCGGCAGGGCGAGACCAGGAAAACAGGGAAGAGCAACGGGGGAGACCACGCTGCTCAATTTGTAATTACCCTAATCATACAGCAGCCACTTGTTTTCAGAACACGGAGGCTTTAAACGAACAATGACTGCCCATAGAAGAGACGTATGCGCAGATTTCGTTGGCAAACAGATATCAGTCTCTACTTTCCCCTATGAGGAACTAATTTATATTAACGCAGTATTAGGGGGACAACGTCAGAGGTTTCTCGTGGATTCCGGAAGCCAAGTATCCGTCACCAGTGATCGAGGCATTCCTTCAACCGCCAAACGATTTAAAATTCATACGGCCATAAGGGGAGTAGCAAAAGAACAAATTGAAATTAAAGAGATTGTCCTATTAACTTTTGCAATAAACGGCCGTAATTTTACCCATCCTTTTCGGATGATTCCAAATTTTGAACATGGGACAATCCTAGGAAATGATTTTTTAAGAGCCCATAAAGCAAATTTGGATTTTGATCAAAATCGACTCACATTGAGGAGATTTGGTACTCCTCCGCGAAACCAGTTAAGGCTCGGCTGGACCTTTGGCACCCGAATGGGCGAATTTTTTAAAAAAATCCTCTCCATTTGAAAAACTGCTGTGATATTCCAAAATATGAAAAATTACATCATCTTAGATTTGCTTCTAGAGCATTGACGTGAATTTTCGTGTAGTTTGCTTTCACTGTTATCTAGATATTATCAATAGTTTCGTGATTACGTAAGTCTATTAACCTATTGATAATATCTAGATAACAGTGAAAGCAAACTACACGAAAATTCACGTCAATGCTCTAGAAGCAAATCTAAGATGATGTAACTTTTCATATTTTGGAATATTACAGCAGTTTTTCAAATGGAGAGGATTTTTTAAAAAAATTCGCCCATTCGGGTGCCAAAGGTCCAGCCGAGCCTTAAGGACTGAACACCGAAAGACCTTTGACGTTTCCATAAAAGTTGCTAGTCTGATCAGGGATTTATATGTGCCGGAATTTGTAACTTCCAGACAAATTAGAATCAAACCTAGATCTCATTTGTGTATTCCTGTCAAATTGACAAATTCTAGTAATCAAAATTTAACTTATTTGGAGCCAGATTTACAGTTTCAAATGGACACAGGCTTAATGGTGCCTCGAGCCATTGTAAATCCGGAGTCATTTTTAATTTGGATTACTAATCCAAATTCTTACAAAATTAAAATTAGGAAAGGGGCACGCTTAGGTACCGCAGAGGCATGGCAAAATCCAGTACCAGCTTCACGTCATATTGCAGACGACGAAGGACCTAACGTTATGGTGACCAAGGAGACTGGCACCGTGACAAAACCAGTGCACGATATTACTAAATTTGACATAAATCCAGCATTGGAACCCGATCAGAAGTTGCAACTTAGACAATTATTAGAGAAATATGTAGATGTATTTTCTTGGTCTGAGCAAGACATTGGCTGTGCCACTAATTATACGCATCGTATAAAGTTAAAGGACGATTCGGAATTTCATGTCCCAGCCTACCCTATACCAGTTCACCTGCGTAAGGAAATTAACCAGCAAATTGACAACTTGCTAGAAGCAGGGGTCATCAGTCCTACAACATCACCGTACAATTCACCAGTTTTTCTTGTCAAGAAGAAATCAGGAGCTTATCGCATGGTGCAGGATTTCCGATTACTTAATGCTAGGTCGGTTTTCGATGCAGTTTCTATAGGAAACATCTCAGAGATCTTGCACAATATGGCCGGTAAGAGCTATTACTGTAGTGCCGATTTGAAACAAGGATTTTTTCAAATACCATTAGAAGAACAATCGAAAAAGTACACTGCCTTTACTATACCAGCCAGGGGACAATTTGCGATGAACTTTACACCTATGGGACATGTGACTTCTCCTGCGGCAATGACCCGATGTGTTCAGCTCGCTACAGCGGGGATGAACGACAATAATTTCGCCTTTTATATCGATGACATGTTTGTTTTTGCCAATACATTTAAGGATATGTTGGTCAATTTAGAGAAAATGTTTCAATGTTTACGATCTGCCGGATTGAAATTGGCTGTACCTAAATGTTCATTTGGATATTATGAGACAATTGCCTTGGGCCACAATGTGGGCAAATATGGCTATCGTATAAGTGATAGAATACTGTCATCCATTAAGAATTATAAGGTTCCCACCACCACGAAGAAGGTTAAAATGTTTTTAGGTCTTTGCAGCTACGTGAGGAAATATGTCAAGAATTTTTCTGATATTGCATCACCATTACAGGGTTTAATTCGTAAGGGCAAGAAATTTACATGGGGTCCTGAACAACAATCGGCATTTGAGAAATTAAAGGAAGCTCTAATTACTGCACCTGTTTTGTTACCGTACGATCCAGCGAAGAACACCAAAGTTTTCACCGATGCTTCATCTCATGCGGTCAGTGGCGTATTAATGCAGCCCAATGCAGAAGGAGAGTACTTGCCATGTGCGTACTGCAGTAGAACGTTGACCGACACTGAAAAAAGATTGAGTGTTATTGAGCAGGAATTAACAGCAATTTTATATGCTTTCAAATCATTTAGATTTTATCTTGTTGGCCGCCATTTTGATTTATACACGGACAACAAAGCAATTACGTACATTAGGACATCCCGTAATTTGAGCTCAAAGCTTCTTCGATGGAGCAACCTTTTGGAGGATTTTTCATTTACACCGATCCATGTTAAAACTACGGAGAATATCGCCGATCCCCTCAGCAGAGAATGTGGAGAAAACATAGAGGATGGCAACACTGAAGAGGACATTCCCGAACCCAGGACACTTACTTTATTTGATGCAAGCACAGATGTCGCGGAACATCAGAGACAGGATTCATTTTTTGGCCCAATTATTAAAGTTTTGGAGGACCCAGACAGGGACGATGGAACATTACCTCTATACATCCAGAGGCAGGTCTATCATCATGTGTTGGAAGATGGATTATTATATCGACAACAGAAATTAGGAGCTACTATCAAGAAATTATTATGCATTCCCATGACATTACGTGATTCTGTGATCGAGACACTCCAAGCTTCACCCATAGGAGGTTCTCACCTTGGATTTACCAAGTGTTACAATGTGGCCTTACCAAGAATTTATTTTCCAAATATGAAGTTGTTTATACAGAGGAAAATTAGGGAATGTATAACATGCCAGCAGAATAAACGCCGTCCAGGTCTACCAGCAGGGGAACTGTGCACTTTTCCCGCACAGAAGCCATTTCAGCGGATTTGCCTGGACTTTTCAGGTCCATATCCTCCTTCATCCAATCTTCGTCATCGATACATAATCGCTGCCACAGATTTTGGGACGCGCTATTTAATAGCCAAACCAGTTGCAGATTGCACGGCCAGTACAGCAGCAGAATTTGTGTATGAAGAGATAGTGTTACGCTACGGAGTCCCACAGGATATTTACACGGATCGCGGATCTGCATTTAAATCTAAGCTTTTCCAGGAACTTGGCACTAAATTGGGAATCACCATCAAGTTTTCACCAGTCGGTCTTCATAACTCTATAGGTCTTTCGGAACGTAACCACGGGATCTTACAGAGTATAATGAAGTGTTATGTTAATTCAAAACATACAGATTGGGTCCAATATTTACAGCCAAGTGTATTTAGTTACAATACTACCAGGAATCAGAATTTGCGGTATAGCCCATTCTTTTTAGTACATGGATTCCAACCTACTTTGCCCTGGGAGCTTGCATTACACACACCAAGCTGTGAAAATGTGGAAAATGATGTACGGTTCCGAGTATTGGAGAAAGCAAGAACCAATGCTACGGATAACTTAGCAAAACGACATGTTGAAGTGAAGAAATATTATGATCAGAAGAGGAAACAGATCAAGTTTCAACCAGGCGATCAAGTATTAATTTTTGACAGCACCCAGAAAATTGGAACCGCACGGTGCTTTTCAGGTATTTATAAAGGCCCAGCCACAGTCATTCGAGAAGAGAATCCGAATACATACCTGGTGGAATTCCAAAACAAGCGCGGAAAGACATTAGTGGACTCTATTGCCGTCCAGAGACTCAAAAAATATTATGCGCCTGATGACGGTGAAGGCGAAGAGAATTTGGCAGGTGAAGATGACGATCATCAAGAGGACAACGCGGACTCACGCACGGATAATGGTCACTAAAATTGAAAATTCATATAAGTAACAGGTTTAACATTTTAATTTCACTTGCATGACATAATAATAATAATAATTTATCATAGAATAGCACTAATAATATTAAAGATTAAAAGCAGACTTATTATTTAATAATGTGCTTTAGGCACAAAAGTTTTTTTTTGCAGTATGTAATAATACTAGCTCAGTGAATACATCACTAGAATTTTATAGTTACTCTTCAGAAGAAGGTATATGTTTATATTAGCAAAGTTTATTTTAAGCGCCAGTTATGGGAATATTTATATTATATGAATATGTAGACGTCGACGTCAAGATTTTATTGCGCTCCACTAACAAGTATTTTCCTTCGGATATTGGATTGCAACCGATAATCCTGGAAATCCATTCTGCCATCGCAGAATGATTATGATTAAACCACAACGGTTTTAGTTGCTAACTTTGCCACAATAATATGCTAAGCATATTTTAGAATGAGTAGAGAGAATTAAAGATTCTTCAAGTTTTAGTGATGTTAGTATTTTAATGCATTTAAAGATCGCATAAATAATAATTATTATTTTATTTCAGGTAGTCAGGAGTAAATCAGACTCAATTTTTCCTTTACCTTGTACCTTAGTACAGTTCGTCTAATTTCAAAGTATTTAAACGTAACGTTAACACCTGAAAGTAGATAAGAGAAGTTTGCAGTAAAATTTAAAATAACATAAGTTAAACAGTGCTAATAAATTTAGAGAATAAATAAATTATATTAAATAAATAAATCACGCAGATAATTTGAGCCTAGAGTCAGAAATAATTAAAAGTTGAGTTAAACTATCTACTAATTAGACTAGGCAGGCTTAAAGTACGTATTAGCTCTGAAGAACTGTTTGTTTTGATTGCCTAAGCAACATGAAAATCATTGCGATTTTAGTTATTTTAAACGGATTTCTTCCATACGTAAAAGCTTTTAATTTTATTTATCTGTTGAACAAGTCCTTTGACTATCCTTATAATATAATTACAATTTTATTATTAACAACATTTATTATTAGTATTTTTATAATTTTCATAATCTGTTATTTTCAATGTCAGCGCAAGAAATCTATTACTTATGACCATGAGTGTACCAACGAGTTACAGTTAAGCAAACTTAATAATGATTCACCGTCCATTGATCAGGTTTACGACGATGTTGCACCGATTGTTGAAGTGGTACCATTAAAAACGAGTCACCCGCCAATTCCCCCTCCACTCCCTCAGTCCATTATTATTCAACCTAGGGTACAAAAAGAAGTTCAAGACGTATCCAGAAATAGTGTAGTCACTACAAACGACAGTATAGATTTGCCGAAGAATATTTTATCCGTTAAAGATAGAGATCAGAAATTTGCCGTAAGCAAGGGTCCTAATTTTGTTCAAAACAGTCGCAAAATGGAAAGTGAATTGCCTATTTCACACTGTGTTCAGCCAGTTGTAAAAGTTAAAGAGTTATTTGCGAATCAGTTACCAGTAAAAGTCAAGAAAGTTTCAAGTGTTACTTTAAAAGCAGAAAGTAAGCCAAATTTTCAGGTTCCCGAACCTGTTGTTTCGTTTACAGACCATATTTTCTACGACCTCATGTTCGACTAGAATTTTATATTAATTACGATTCAAATTTTAAGTATAATTCATTTTTTATGTTTGTTTGTACCTTATGCAAGGTTTATTAGTCATTTAGTTTGCTAACAGCTTCCCAACTGTTGTTATTTTACCAGCACGGAAGTGTTCAGGTAACACGCTGTCGTAAGCGCAACGAAGTTTTTTCTCTTTCCATCCAATTTATTACGTCATTTCAAAGACCTTGACTTTATTTCGAACTCCCGCAGCGCTTACTAGACTTTGTTCGTAGTAAGTTAAAGTTTTGTAAACAGTTACGCGTCATTCCATGGATCAGCGAACCATCGCCTTGCATTTTTCTTCTCAGTTTCTATGCCCGCTGCTCGAAGCAGCGACCTTTTCCCCTCCACCTCTCCGACGGCACCCGAACGTACCCGAAGTCGCCGATCACGGCAGCGAACTTGCCAGAGCTCTCGTTGTCGCCATAGAGAAATTTTCAGTTGCGTCCAGCGACCACTAATGCAACCTTGCACAATTTAGAATGTCTCGTATCAGCAAATTCCTTTGCTGCACTCAAGCTCTCTCCCGAGTACTTTGAACACGCTAGAAGCTCAGAAACACTTACCACAGGCTTTGCATATTTTTTTTTTGCTTTAGTGGCGTTCGTTCAGTAAAATTTTAGGGAATCAGTTTAGTTACGCATATAGCCATCAGAATTTGAATTTTACGATAGAAGTTCATGTAAACAATGTTAGGGATATTTTGTTCTATATAGATAAATTTTTTCCGTAAAACGTCGCATTTATGCACTTCAGGTTAATCACGACCAATAATTTTCAAAGGAACAACAAGACGAATTTTCTGCGTTTTTCTCGCAAAATTTTCCCGGTTTTCATAGATATATTTATAGTAAGTAAGTTTTTTGGGAAATCGACGTACAGTTGGTTTAAATCAGGATAAAGATAAACGAAAATTTTGATAAAATCAGGGAAATTTCTACAAAGGGCAATTTTAGCACTTTATGCACTTAGAGTAATCAAGATTATTAGCAACATGCCAGGCTAAGCCTCGGTGAGTGGCACAGGCATGTGCAGCAAAAGTCGCCATGGCATCGTTAGCCTTTCCAAATTTAAACAGTGTGGTTTATCACAAATGTTATAATTTGAGAATGTATTATTATTATCATTATTAATATTTATTATTAGGAAATTTAGCTCACTTACCCAATTTGCACCTTATTCAACAATGCAGAAATGAAATTCATTACTTCTTACTGATTAACTTAGTGTTAATTTTAGTACAGTAGGTAATAATTAGTAATTTGTATTTATATTTTAATATATAGCATAACTATTTTCTATCTATTTTGTTTAAACATACCTAAGGAATTGACACACCATTCTTATATGGGTCAAGTATACCTTTCCGCGGCGGGTCTGTTTACACGACCAAGTGATTTGAGGTATACGGCGGACTCAAGAAGTCTTGAGTGGTTAAATTTCTTTTGTTTAAAGAAAATTTGAAATTGAGAAAGTTTTATTATTTTTATTGTGTTTAAAATTTGAATTTCACTTTTAAATTCCCTGATGCGATATTTGTTACCACCTGGAGTTTCAACGAAACTCAGAAGTAGCATTTACTGAATTTTTTGTCTTACATTGCATAATATGAACCACAGCAAATTGCACCGGCCTATCATTTATTGGGAGGCCATTAGAGGCTTGCCAAAGCAACCTTTTAGCCTAATAGCTTGCTTTGCGCAACACAAATTTTATATATTTATTTTAAGGGTTCACAACATAATAATTTTTTTTAATTTAAACAGAATTTAGAACATGCTTGCAACACTTACTTTTGTTTATTAATTCTACATTTTGTAATTTTGAAGTGAAATCTATTACTGACAATAAATCATTTCAGTTTATTAGGACACGTAATGGTATTTTAATATCAGGTTCAGGTCAATTTATTGTCATTCAGAATTTGAATAATAATTTGAACACGCACAGATCAATTCAGCTTAACGAAGGGGAATCTCTATTTTTTAATTATCAGGATTTTTCGCAAATTATTGTGGATCAACAAATTTTACACACAAGAATTTTAGCTTTCGAACAAGTCAAAATGAAGAAAATTGAGTTACTACCTAATATTCCCAAGAATTTATCTGATTTCACTATTCCCCAATGGACTTCGCTTGAACTTGCTTTAAAACAACTTAATCAATCAATTAGTAAAAACATTTCATTTCAGGAATTAGTTCTAAACCCGTTGCCCATGTCTATATTAGTTTTTGTTATTTGGAATGTGTTATTAACCGCAACCGTAGGATATTATTTTTATAAGCATCATCAGCTTGTGAAACAGATTAATTCAGAGCAGAGCAGTAATAATTAATAGGTTAAGGCAACACATTAATCATGGACATTAATATTTTAAATTACGGTTGGATATTTTATTTAAATTTTCCTTATTTATTTTCAAAGAGTTATGGCAATTATTTTATTTATTTATTTTAATCATATTTTATTTTGATGAGACAATTTAATTTGATTTTAAAGAAAAGGCAGTGGAAATTAGTTGGTTTTGTGTACATGCATACTTGAATTATATATACCCATCCTATTGCAATTTCCTTTCTTTGTCATACTTTTCCCTTTATTCAACCTTACCTGTCTATACGGAGCGCCATGGACAAGCAATACCGACACCATCCATGGGCATTTTTCGTGACGGACATCCGCAGGCAGTCTATTACCAGGCAGAAAGACTGATCACCATTCTACGAGGGAGACATGCAGACATTTTAAGTATTATTTCAAGAAGAGACTCGTCACCACCAATTTGAGGGAGACATGCAGACATTTCTACTCATTACTGTAGGGAGACTACCTTTTACAGGAAGGATGTAGTCAACCATACATTTCCCAGTATAGCGGACTACATATTATCAACAACACCTAGTGATGGAGCTAGATACAATTTCCCTCCACACTGTTCGCAGTTCAAACAACAACTTTTCCCCATCTCCCAAGTTCTACGGGTAATTTACTACATTTTTTATATTGCCCAATGCAGTTAAGACGACAAGCAATCCAGAAAGAAGAGGAAGCAGACAAAACATACATTCTACAAACAGCAGTTCTGGTCACAAACAATAATTACAGAATTGTGCTACAGTGTTTCTACACATACACATGCGAGCTCCTATCATGTGTATCTATTTGGTTATTTAACATGCATTATGGGAAACAATACTTTTCCATAGCCCTTATATACATTTTCAGTTTTGTGCCATGCATGAGAACCAGTTTCATATGCATTCAAGTTTACATTATACTACAAGGAAGCGACAAGCACCAGTGGTGTCAAGTGACCAGTGTTAGCATCAATTAGTGCATAATTTTTTTTACGATGAAATTTTGCACTTTGAATAATAAACGGACATGCAAGCAATACAAATAACATAATTATAGCACTTTCGAACATTTTAGAAAGCATGCTTTAGTGACAATATTTTATGCATATGTTTATAGCATGCAGTTATTATTGTGATATATATTTTTTTTTTTCCTTTTCACCAACATGGAATGTTAAAAGCGACACATTTATTCGCAGAACATTTTTATAAATCAAGCACATAGTTTTGTCACTTGCAAGATTAATAATTTTTGTGTGCAGTCATACAAAGGTAATCACCAAGCCAGATATATGTATACAGTGTACAGTTTAATGTAGAAAAGGAAATTGAACGCTATAATTAAGTTTTACCAGCGACAGTTTTCAGTGTAACTCACTATATGCATTTGAATATTGTATAATAATACATTGGAATGTGCAACACAGCCATGCAAGTTTATATATTTGGCGATGTTAGGAGTGCAGTGCTACGTAGTTCGTAAAACATACGCACTTTTGATATGATCAGGTTTTTACACGGACAAAACAGTGAGATGTGACAATGTTTTACATGCTTACTTACGTGTACTTACTTGTGCACCTTTTTAAGGTATTTTTTGTTTTAAAGAGTTTATATCGAGCGGCAATATAAACCAACATTGTGAATTTTGTTCCATCTTGCAAGATGCTCCAGCCGTTAGCCTCGCGGAACACACAGAGTCGTTACCGCGTGGCGAGGCATCACAGACTCTTGACTAGGAGCAAATGGATGAGCAATTCTACATTATGAACAGTACGTACGCACAAAAAGTGGTACATTAAGAGTTTTTTCGCTTAACGACACGAACTTTTGTGATTTCTAGTCCTATAATAGTATATATTATTGTTTTTTACATCGTATAAACATACGAATTTGTTAGTATTAAGGGTATTATTCATTATAAAGTTTAGGGAATAAAAATATTTTTCCTTCAGGCTACGGCAAACAAGGGAAAGTTATGTTATGGTGTATTTCTTTTGTATATTTGGGTTTTTTAAGAAAATATATGGAATTGGCGAACCTGAGTCATGTCAAGCTTTGCGATTTGACTTTTAAATTTTCAAAGGAGAAAATTTTCCTACGCGAGGCGAACGTATCAATCCCTAGGATTGTATGTTTATTTTATTAAGTCTCTCTGAACGCTTCATGTTGACCAGGGCATTCACTTGTTTTTCTCAGCTGTCTCAAGCCTCTTAGGCATGTTTACAATGCATTGTGTTGTGCCATGCAAACCTCCTGAGTATTCAGGAAGCAGGTAATACTTCTGGGTTTGGTGTCAGCGGTTTGCATGGTAGCAATTATAATAAACACGATTCGGCGATTCGGCATCGAGGAAGAGCTCGATGGCCAGGGAATATAGAGGTGAGACAAGCTGGGAAGTGACTGGACTGGACTTTGGGAATTGAGTTGGTAGAGAGAGGAGGTCAGCAAGACAGGAGGTCGATAGTGGAAGCACGCTTTGGTCAACAAGTTAGAAGCTTACAGAGGACTTCGCTATTTTCATTCAGCTCAGAGACTTCAGTTAGACAGGTAATTATCCTACACCCAGCCATGATACAGGTTCAACGGTTCACAAAATCCAACGAGTTGCCATTGTCTTTTCAGTAGTTTAATTCCTTTTGTGTAATTTGTACCTTTCGCATGCCAAGCAATAACTCGTCATGTCAATGACGAGTGGTCTCATCAAGAGGATGAATGATGAGTAGTTTACATCACCCCATCAATTAACTGGTTCAGATCCCTTCATTCTATAGAATGACACGAATTGTGAGCATTGAAGCATGTTGTGAGCATGTTTTGTTTAATACAATACAATTTCTTCCACTGACTTAAAAGGATAAGATATAACCATTTTGCATATTAATTTATTGGAGAAACTAGAGAAGTAATGAAACATACACTCCATTACTTATTTCTGAATACGTCCACAATATTTTTTATGTGTCATAAACTGCTGGTAAATATTTTCCCATCAGGTAAAGCATCTTGCTGTTGAACCAGTCTTCACTTAAAGAAATTCATTTCATCTACATGTTGTACTCTCTGTTAAAAGGTATGGATACACATCACCAAGTTTTCCTCTGTTATATGTTTACAATGGAGGTTAACAATAGTTATTGAAAGAAAGTACACCTGCCACTGAATAACTTTTTATAACTACATAGAAAGGAGCAAAATGGCTTTTGCCTATAACTACCTCTACCCTGTGTACGTACAATGGTGTCCCATGGAGAGAATTTTAATTCCAAATGTAATTCTGAATGGAGGACATAAACAAACACTGATTTCTTAGGTTTAAAATGGGATTCTTAACTGTCTTCTTGATAAACTGTTAAGATCAAAATCAAATGATTAAGATGCCTACCATTTCTAATACTGAAGAACCAGTTAAGGTTGGGTTAGGAAGGTACACATATTATCTCTCAGTATGCAGATACAGTCCATCACAAAAAAATAGCACCACTCTTAAAAATTGCATCTTTGGCGTGATTTAATAAAAAATCATGATTTTCAATCACCCTGTACATGACCATGGCTCCACCCTAGTTCTTGTCCGCTTCACAGGCTTGCAACAAAATGAATTGTTTTCTATATCGTCCAGTTGCCGGAAGATCACATAATAATTCATAGCGGAGCACAAACGCAGTAGTGCTAGTTTCTTGTGATGGACTGTATATACAATTGGAAAACGAATACACCTTAAATGTCATGTTTATGATTCATCCAAAGATGAAACACAAGAGATATATAATTATTGGTACTAGAAAATGAAAAATGTACTGTGGTCATAAAGTGAGTATTACTGCTTTAAAAGTGCATTGGTTAGGTTTGGTTAGAATGTCATAAGAGTTTTTCTCGGTAGCAAAATTCACAGGTGCTACAACTCACTTTTCTCATGTCAAATTTCGCCAGAATTATTGCTTCCTACAGCTTCATTAAGGTGTATTAACTTTAAACAGAAGTTCAAATCCCTTTGCATATTTTGTAATACTTTCTCTCGCCTCTCTATACATGTAGTAAATAGCAACCAACACTCGCAACTAAAATTATTTCTCTTGCTGTTTCAATTTCAATGATCTTTATTCTTGGGTGTGATTCAGTAAATGCTGAACTCTTACAAGCACAAATATATATACATGTTTTTTTAATGTTATGTTTAGCAAAGCATTCAGGCTGGTTTGTATCAGGCTAACTTAATAGTAGTAACATTCATTGCATTCATTTTTAACGTGAATACGTGTTATAAATATAACATTATTTAAACTAAAAACAAATGCCTGATCAAAGGAGTGTGTGTTCTTCCGAAATATAACAGCAAAATTGTGTTTATGTGCTTCTAAAAATAGTAAACAGCAAGAGGAATAATTCTACAATGCAAGCAGTATGTACACAAGAAAAATTATACACGAGCAAGACCACTTCATTCTCACTATTCAAATGATTATTACTCTATACTGGAATGCATGATAATATAACTTACAGTTGAGTATTTTTCATGAAATGTCCTTCCTAGTTCTTGCTATTCATAGGTTTCAATTTATAGATTTCATCCTTAGCATCTACATAATGTTTTGTAATTGTTGGGGTTATCTTGGGCTAGAATCAATTTGCCATCCTTTTTTCTTTCGGTGGTAAGCGGTGGGGGTTAACGACATTGCAGGCTCATGTTTGCCGCGTTGTGAATGCGTGTGCTTCGCTCGTTTGCGTTCGGGGTGGTGATTGTTTTTTCGCGTTTGTTGTGCGTGTGTATTATCCGGATGGCGTACGTCTGGATGGATGACTTGTGGAACAGGAAGTGCTTGGCAATTACTTTCGGGACCAGAGACAAGTGTCTGACATGGTGCGAGGAAAACGCATTGTTGAAGAAGGACAATATTTGCAGGATAGATAGGTGTGAGATGATTCTGGAAATAAATTATGGAGCTGTAGGAAGGTTTCGATGTCAAAAATCAGGGCATGGTACAGGATATGTTGTGCACAGAATACACAACGAATTGATTCCATTTGGCAAGTGGCTAAGGTTTTCTTCCAAAACATAAAAGATCCTTCAGATTCTCTTGGGGACCACTTAGTGGAGTTCTAATGCAAAAAGGAGTGTGGGTGCGGAAAAAAAAATCCAAAAACTTATAGATAGTGTAAAATACGTTTATCCCCAGTACCAATTTAGTGCATCGTTGAAAAGCATTATTTTTCACTTGTTTCTAGACTGCGGCATTTCTTTTGGTAAATACTTTTTCTTTTTTCCATCTTTCCAGTTTCTGTTTACGATAGCCACATGAACCATTCACGCTAGCCCCACGAACCATGCATGGAGACGAGGTATGCCTACAAAGTTAGGTTAGGTTTCATTAGCACTCTATTCATCAAAAAATTCTCTCCGTACATTCAATTCTGCATATCCGGACAATGGTTTCTCTCAATTTCCGGTACTACTTTACTATACTGAAGACACCTATCAATGATTTATTTCGCAATTTTTTACATTGCTAATGTACTATTCTGCATGGCGGAACATTTGTTTAGGTGAAATAATGATTTTCTAATGAAAATAATGTCTATTTCTTACATTAACAAGTACTTACTGTTGTTCCTTATTTCCCACAAACCATCCACGGGAAGCTACAAAAACCACTGATATTAGCCCAAAAATTCACGATAGCCCCATGAACCATCACGGGGATGAGGTATGCCAACTAGGTTAGGTTAGATTACATTAGCACTCCTTTCGTTCAATTTAGCATATACGGACAACATCGGCTTGTAGCAGCAGCAATAGCACGTTGGAAATAGATTTTCGTAGAAAACCACATGCATTCACATTAAAATGTATCAAAACTAACGTCTGTGAAGTTCTCTACATTTTCCTCAGCCACAAATACAAGCCACGCCCACGCCGCGCCCCTTACGGCAGGGTTGCAATCCCAGAAACCAGACCTTCCCAGGCAATATGTAAATGAACATTTACATTCCCGAACATCAACAACGCTACAGAAAATGATTTGCGTAAGTACTTTCTCCTGTAAATTTGAAGAAATCCATTTCCGGTATAGTAAAGTGTTACCCAATTTCCTCCTACATGTTTGTTTTTCCTCGCATCAGGAATGGCATTTTTTTTATTCCTTATACACTAAGCTTTCCAACGATATATGACGTGCCTCCCCAATGGCGTAATGGTAGCGTCGTCCTCTTGTAATCAAGGTGTCCCGGGTTCGATTCCTGGTGGAGGCACATAGTGGTTCGGATCCAACTTTAAACTGTAGGTCCAGTCGCAATTAGCCTTACTGTGCATAAAGTGGACTTAAAACAACAAATCAATTAATCAACGATATATGACACGTATCCCTTAGGAAAAACATCTAATATAGACTCTTACCTTATCTTGTTTGAGTTGTTTTCCACGCATAGATTAAGGTGTGATTTGAATAGCAAAACCAAGATTTTTCCCTCTTTGGACAATGATTTGTTGTTTACATTTGTTCTCGGTACAGGAAATGTAGACAGATCATCACTAAATGTCTTCCACCACATCTCAAAATCATAAATTATAATTTTCTCTCTTGCGGAGATTTATAATTATTATTTATTTTTCTTTTATTTACAGTAGAGGACATTTTGTGAAACATTTTGATAAGGTAGGCGTTCGTGCTACACCCCATAAACCGGAAGTAAACACAATAATGACGTCATGTATGAAAAACTTGCGGAATTGATGACGTCCTAATGAGCAATTATACATGACCACCATCTAATACATCACGATGCAAGGGAATATCGCATGTTTTCACAATGTATAAATATTCAAGAATGTGAAGTCTTCGCTAGATTACCTTGAAATGGCTCACCTGAAAGAGAATAGCACCTTAAATCACGCAACAACAAAATAACGACAAGATATCTTCGACAGTTCTATTCATCTTCATTCACGACTGGAAAAGCGTTCGTGCTACACCCCCCACTCTAGAATCTAGAGTCTCTATAGTAACATCACGAAACTCGGCTGAGAGCATCCATGTAGACCATAGACACGAACGATAACAAGAAATTCGGCATTCCTATTCATTTTCATAGTAAACTGGAAAAGCGTTCGTGCTACACCCCCCCACTCTAGAATCTAGAGTTTCTATCGGAACATCACGAAACTCGGCTGAGAGCATCCATGTAGACCATAGACACGAACGATAACAAGAAATTCGGCATTCCTATTCATTTTCATAGTAAACTGGAAAAGCGTTCGTGCTACACCCCCACTCTAGAATCTAGAGTTTCTATCCGAACATCACGAAACTCGGCTGAGAGCATCCATGTAGACCATAGACACGAACGATAACAAGAAATTCGGCATTCCTATTCATTTTCATAGTAAACTGGAAAAGCGTTCGTGCTACACCCCCCACTCTAGAATCTAGAGTTTCTATCGGAACATCACGAAACTCGGCTGAGAGCATCCATGTAGACCATAGACACGAACGATAACAAGAAATTCGGCATTCCTATTCATTTTCATAGTAAACTGGAAAAGCGTTCGTGCTACACCCCCCCACTCTAGAATCTAGAGTTTCTATAGTAACATCACGAAACTCGGCTGAGAGCATCCACATAGACCATAGACACGAACGATAACAAGAAATTCGGCATTCCTATTCATTTTCATAGTAAACTAGAAAAGCGTTCGTGCTACACCCCCCACTTTAGAATCTAGAGTTTCTATCGGAACATCATGAAAATCGGCTGAGAGCATCCATGTAGACCATAGACACGAACGATAACAAGAAATTCGGCATTCCTATTCATTTTCATAGTAAACTGGAAAAGCGTTCGTGCTACACCCCCCACTCTAGAATCTAGAGTTTCTATCGGAACATCACGAAACTCGGCTGAGAGCATCCATGTAGACCATAGACACGATAGATAAAAAGAAATTCGGCATTTCTATTCATTTTCATAGTAAACTGGAAAAGCGTTCGTGCTACACCCCCCTGTTTAGAATCTAGAGGTTCTATCCGAACATCACGAAACACGGCTGAGGGCATCCTTAACACGATAGATAAAAAGAAATTCGGCATTCCTATTCATTTTCATAGTAAACTGGAAAAGCGTTCGTGCTACACCCTCCCCCCCACTCTAGAATCTAGAGTTTCTATCGGAACATCACGAAACTCGGCTGAGAGCATCCACATAGACCACAGACACGATAGATAAAAAGAAATTCGGCATTTCTATTCATTTTCATAGTAAACTGGAAAAGCGTTCGTGCTACACCCCCCACTCTAGAATCTAGAGTCTCTATCGGAACATCACGAAACTCGGCTGAGAGCATCCATATAGACCGTAGACACGAACGAAAACAAGAAATTCGGCATTCCTATTCATTTTCATAGTAAACTGGAAAAGCGTTCGTGCTACACCCCCCCACTCTAGAATCTAGAGTTTCTATCCGAACATCATGAAACTCGGCTGAGAGCATCCATATAGACCACAGACACGATAGATAAAAAGAAATTCGGCATACCTATTCATTTTCATAGTAAACTGGAAAAGCGTTCGTGCTACACCCCCCACTCTAGAATCTAGATTTTCTATCGGAACATCACGAAACTCGGCTGAGAGCATCCATGTAGACCATAGACACGAACGATAACAAGAAATTCGGCATTCCTATTCATTTTCATAGTAAACTGGAAAAGCGTTCGTGCTACACCCCCCACTCTAGAATCTAGAGTTTCTATTCGAACATCACGAAACTCGGCTGAGAGCATCCATATAGACCACAGACACGATAGATAAAAAGAAATTCGGCATTTCTATTCATTTTCATAGTAAACTGGACAAGCGTTCGTGCTACACCCCCCTGTCTAGAACCTAGAGTTTCTATCCGAACATCACGAAACTCGGCTGAGAGCATCCATATAGACCATATACAAGATAGATAAAAAGAAATTCGGCATTCCTATTCATTTTCATAGTAAACTGGAAAAGCGTTCGTGCTACACCCCCCCCACTCTAGAATCTAGAGTTTCTATCGGAACATCACGAAACTCGGCTGAGAGCATCCATATAGACCACAGACACGATAGATAAAAATAAATTCGGCATTTCTATTCATTTTCATAGTAAACTGGAAAAGCGTTCGTGCTACACCCCCCACTCTAGAATCTAGAGTTTCTATCGGAACATCACGAAACTCGGCTGAGAGCATCCATATAGACCATAGACACGAACGATAACAAGAAATTCGGCATTCCTATTCATTTTCATAGTAAACTGGAAAAGCGTTCGTGCTACACCCCCAGTCTAGAATCTAGAGTTTCTATCCGAACATCACGAAACTCGGCTGAGAGCATCCATATAGACCACAGACACGATAGATAAAAAGAAATTCGGCATTTCTATTCATTTTCATAATAAACTGGAAAAGCGTTCGTGCTACACCCCCCCTGTCTAGAATCTAGAGTTTCTATCCGAACATCACGAAACTCGGCTGAGAGCATCCATGTAGACCATAGACACGAACGATAACAAGAAATTCGGCATTCCTATTCATTTTCATAGTAAACTGGAAAAGCGTTCGTGCTACACCCCCCAGTCTAGAATCTAGAGTTTCTATCCGAACATCACGAAACTCGGCTGAGAGCATCCATATAGACCACAGACACGATAGATAAAAAGAAATTCGGCATTTCTATTCATTTTCATAGTAAACTGGAATAGCGTTCGTGCTACACCCCCCCTGTCTAGAATCTAGAGTTTCTATCCGAACATCACGAAACTCGGCTGAGAGCATCCATATAGACCATATACACGATAGATAAAAAGAAATTCGGCATTCCTATTCATTTTCATAGTAAACTGGAAAAGCGTTCGTGCTACACCCCCCCACTCTAGAATCTAGAGTTTCTATCGGAACATCACGAAACTCGGCTGAGAGCATCCATATAGACCACAGACACGATAGATAAAAAGAAATTCGGCATTTCTATTCATTTTCATAGTAAACTGGAAAAGCGTTCGTGCTACACCCCCCACTCAAGAATCTAGAGTTTCTATCCGAACATCACGAAACTCGGCTGAGAGCATCCATATAGACCATAGACACGAACGATAACAAGAAATTCCTATTCATTTTCATAGTAAACTGGAAAGCGTTCGTGCTACACCCCCACTCTAGAGTCTAGAGTTTCTATCGGAACATCACGAAACTCGGCTGAGAGCATCCATATAGACCATAGACACGAACGATAACAAGAAATTCGGCATTCCTATTCATTTTCATAGTAAACTGGAAAAGCGTTCGTGCTACACCCCCCTGTCTAGAATCTAGAGTTTCTATCCGAACATCACGAAACTCGGCTGAGAGCATCCATATAGACCGTAGACACGAACGATAACAAGAAATTCGGCATTCCTATTCATTTTCATAGAAAACTGGAAAAGCGTTCGTGCTACACCCCACTCTAGAATCTAGAGTTTCTATCGGAACATCATGAAACTCGGCTGAGAGCATCCATATAGACCATAGACACGAACGATAACAAGAAATTCGGCATTCCTATTCATTTTCATAGTAAACTGGAAAAGCGTTCGTGCTACACCCCCCCACTCTAGAATCTAGACTTTCTATCGGAACATCACGAAACTCGGCTGAGAGCATCCATATAGACCATAGACATTAGCGATAACAAGAAATTCGGCATTCCTATTCATTTTCATAGTAAACTGGAAAAGCGTTCGTGCTACACCCCCACTCTAGAATCTAGAGTTTCTATCGGAACATCACGAAACTCGGCTGAGAGCATCCATATAAAAAATAGACATTAGCGATAACAAGAAATTCGTCACTCCTATTCATTTTCATAGTAAACTGGAAAAGCGTTCGTGCTACACCCCCACTCTAGAATCTAGAGTTTCTATCGGAACATCACGAAACTCGGCTGAGAGCATCCATATAGACCATAGACACGAACGATAACAAGAAATTCCTATTCATTTTCATAGTAAACTGGAAAGCGTTCGTGCTACACCCCCACTCTAGAATCTAGAGTTTCTATCGGAACATCACGAAACTCGGCTGAGAGCATCCATATAAACAATAGACATTAGCGATAACAAGAAATTCGTCATTCCTATTCATTTTCATAGTAAATTGGAAAAGCGTTCGTGCTACACCCCCACTCTAGAATCTAGAGTTTTTATCGAAACATCACGAAACTCGGCTAAGAGCATCCATATAGACCATAGACACGAACGATAACAAGAAATTCGGCATTCCTATTCATTTTCATAGTAAACTGGAAAAGCGTTCGTGCTACCACCCCACTCTAGAATCTAGAGTTTCTATCGGAACATCACGAAACTCGGCTGAGAGCATCCATATAAAAAATAGACATTAGCGATAACAAGAAATTCGTCATTCCTATTCATTTTCATAGTAAACTGGAAAAGCGTTCGTGCTACACCCCCACTCTAGAATCTAGAGTTTCTATCGGAACATCACGAAACTCGGCTGAGAGCATCCATATAGACCATAGACATTAGCGATAACAAGAAATTCGTCATTCCTATTCATTTTCATAATAAACTGGAAAAGCGTTCGTGCTACACCCCCACTCTAGGATCTAGAGTTTCTATCGGAACATCATGAAACTCGGCTGAGAGCATCCATATAGACCATAGACATTAGCGGTAACAAGAAATTCTTCATTCCTATTCATTTTCATAGTAAACTGGAAAAGCGTTCGTGCTACACCCCCACTCTTGAATCTATAGTTTCTATCGGAACATCACGAAACTCGGCTGAGAGCATCCATATAGACCATAGACACGAACGATAACAAGAAATTCCTATTCATTTTCATAGTAAACTGGAAAAGCGTTCGTGCTACACCACCCACTCTAGAACTATAGTTTCTATCGGAACATCACAAAACTTGGCTGAGAGCATCTGTATAGACCATAGACACGACCGATAAAAGAAAATTACACATTCCTATTCATTTTTATAGTAAACTGGAAAAGTGTTCGTGGTACCCCCTCGCACTAGAGTCTAGATTTATTGTCTGAACATCATGAAATTCGACTTAGAGCATTCCTGTAGACCATGGATACAAAAGATAACAAAATATTCGCGATTGTCATTTATTTTGATGGTAAATTGTAGGAAACGTACCCCTGAAAAAAGTACTGAATAATTGGTGTTATGATCAAAAATATTTATGTGTTGGAATGATTTGATTGAATCTTATCGGAACTGATACAACCCGAAAGGGCCGGTGACTACAATGCACATTCCTCTGTACTGTTGATTGCTTTATGGAGCTAAAACACAGCTGCCAAGTTAAATAGAAAACTCATCGATATAACTTTTTTTTAATATATATATATATATATATATATATATATATATATATATATATATATATATATATATATATATAAACACACACACATATTCCACAAGATGATAATGCACCCCACCTCTCGCAACCTCACAGACGGATTTACTCTGAGACTATGAGAATGTGTGCAAAACCAAGGATGCCATCTTGCTGACATCATATTAAAAAAATAACATTTTTCAGGTACACTAGTAATTTTCACTCATGTACAGTACATGCATGTTAAAAAGAAAATATATTTGCTCTCTCTATTTTTTGTGAATTTATTAAATCTTCCCGCTTGAGTGCCTCACCCTATATATTACCAGCTTATCTGCTTTTGAGATATTTAAAACAGTTCTGAATATCAAAGTTTTTAGATGAGGTGTTTTTCCCTTAGCACATATCAATGTATTGCAGTTGAATTAGAATGAAATTCTTTTGTTTGAATTCTTGTTTTAAGTGCACTTTATGCAGATAGGCTAGTTGGGACTGAAATTACAATTTAAAGTGGGATCTGAACCACTGTGCAATGGGCCTCCACTGGGTATCGAACCCATCCTGGGTTACATGGTGACAACATTACCAATATGCATCGGTTGGGTGAAATTCTTTTGAAATAGTATATCAAATGCTGGTATAGAGTGTAGTCAGGCCACAATGAAAGAATTTTAACTTACATGAATTTGAAATTTTTGTATGTTTAGAATATAACCACACACACATAGCCCTCCTTTAGAATGTCTTGTTGAACGAGATTGAAATGTTTCAAACAGAAAATAATTTATCTCTCCATCTAGGGTAAAATAAACAAATTTTGTATCCTCATAGCCAAATCAAAGAGTAAATTAAATTGCAGTTCCGCGTATAGAAAAATACCATCCTTAGTTGTTCCCATTTGTTCATACATTTTCACTTACAACTGTTGTGGCTAAACATGTTGACTGATTGACCACCACAGATGCAATCTTCGAGTCCTGATGTTAGCACGGGTGTTTCCTTGAGGTGTTAGCAAATTTTCCTACTTAACATTTCATTATCAATCATCACAATTACCTTACAGAGGCAGCAGAAGCTGAAAATTACAATAAATGCAACAGATCTTTCTTTCATAACTGGTTTGTGGTAAACCCTTTCACACTTCCCACGCTAGCAATTGCTCGACAATGAGAAGTGAGAAAAAAGCAAATCAAGCGGATAGAACCAAGAAGAGAAGTGCTTACCGAGACAATGGTGTCACAGTGTAGTCTAATTCCTTGTGTTTTGTTGAAGGAACTTATTTTGTAAGCAAGGTGTTATCTTAGTCCTGAGGGTTCAACTGCCAAAGAGTACTAGCATTTACTCCTTGTTTCTTTTCTCAGCAAAATAATTCATGGCATTACACACACAAATATATTATATTACATACGTACATTCATAGCTCATTCTCAAAGAGAATACCAAACACCAATAGAGGTTTACTGTTCACATGCTGTGTAGACCCAACTACACATGGATCCCATCATGCATCCTTTGTGAGAAATGCATATCCACATACACTTCAGTAAAGAACCTGTGCTGATGTCACCAAAATTTTAATTTCAATCAATGAATCTAGTAACGAAATTGGTATATTCATCATCAGCAGGGGTAGAAAAATTATGGTTGCCATGAGATTTGGAAATTTTCAAATGGTGTCTGAATTTTCTTTTTCTATTAAAAAAAAATATGGAAATTTCCACTACCTTTTTTTAAAAAGAACAAATACAGTATGTTTTTTATGGTGGTGTGTTTTCTGTATCACGTGCATCAATAAATCAGAATAATAAACATTAAATTGTTTTACTGTTGCTAGCTGAATTTTAAAATATTTGGATTTGCTGCATATTAAAATGTATTGCGAAGTTATTCATGCTGTTACCAGTTGAGTCTTTTTGAATGCCACTCCAGCAGCAATAATTCAAGACCTTTAATTCAATATTGTATTAATTAATCAAATGTTTTAATATCTCAAAATGTCCAGACTCCTGTATTTTGTATTAACATACACGTGGTTCATTTTCTTACAGGAATGAAGTTACTATAAAGCATAACTGCTCAAATTTGGAATGTCACAGACAAATGATTTACTAGACATTCACAGCTGATGGTAAAGTTAAAAGTTTGATTTCTATTATGATGCTCTCTCAGTTTCAGACAATGTGAAAACCTAAGTAAAATGGCAATGCCTAAATGCAGAGGAAACTTGCTGCAGTCTCACCTCAATACCATTCCATAAAACACTGCAAGATGTGGAATAATGAATAAAAACTCAATACTGTTACCTTATCATATACACCATGTATCAGACACAGTAATGGAAGAAAATCTACTGCTGAAGCCAAAGAGGCATCAGTCTAAGTTGCTTGACAGACCAGCAGTTCTCAAAGAGTGAACCATGAAAACCTATATGAAACATTATAAAAATGGGAAAACATGAACACACATTATGCATGGTGAAATCGTATCCCACAACAAACAAACAAACAAAAAAAAAGGTATGGTTTGAGAACAGCTGCTCTAGACACTACAACCTAATATTTACTTCATGGCACGTAAAGCAACTTACAACATACATGCGGCATCACAGAATGATGAAGGGAATTCTCCAAGAAAGTGAAAGGACAATGTGTCAAATATTTAATTTATTGAAAGCATAGGAAGTATATATGGATGATATATAAAAATTACATATTAAAAAACAATACATAAGTACAGGAAGTTTATATTGATCATATAATATATAAAAATTACATATTAAAAAAAACAATGCATAAGTAAAGGAAGTTTATATTGATCATATAATACACTGTGGCCCAAAAATAGGTACACAGTATATACGACTGTCGGCCTGACATTGTTCTTTGTAAGTTCATTATCCTTTTAAGATATCTTGATACTATGAATGATGGCTAGTAATTTGAAAGTACACAGTCATCCTACTACCCACTAAAAATTGTTCATTAATTGTTGATGAATAAAGTCACTGGTACTGTATACCTACTTTTGGGCCACCCTGTATATAAAAATTACACATTAAAAAAAAACAATAAATAAGTATTACAAGACACAGAAATTACATATTAAAAATACAATACATAAGGATTACAAGAGCCGAAGAAAGGTGATCATGTGGTTTTAAGACTTCTTTCAGGAGCTTGTTATGTCTCTCCATTCTGTTGTTTGTTCTGTTGCTCAAATGACACAAGCCCTTTTGGAAGCAAGGGGCCCACATTTCCTTGCATGAATGCCAGTTCTGTAAAAAATATTTATGAAAATCTGTATCTGTTTTCTCCAACAACTGTAGACATTCATTATAATCTTCCTCATGAGGGGAATAAACCATCTTATTGATAAGAGACATCAATACATCCCGTACTTCAGCACTAACAATGCTTTGTATTTTCTTCTTGAATGCCTTAATAACATGGAAAATACACAGTATTATCCATGTATCAGGCAAAAGACATTTCAGTACATGGATTTCATTGAGGTCCTTATCAACTACTAAAACTTTACACTTTGTACAAATACATTTATTTGCATCAATGAAAGAGGACATTGCAGCAGAGAGAACATCCCTTGATTCATTTTCAACAAAGATATACCCCAAAGGTCTCCCCTTGCCATTCCCATCCTCGCATAAAATTGTATATAGAGGAAAACCTTCAATGTTAACTTTGTAGGTTCCATCAACAAACAGAACATCACTGTACTTTTCAGCAAGCTCCTTCATTGTTTCAGTTTGGAAAAAAACATACGAAAACGTATCATCATCATTTTTTCCAACAACAACATTACCATTAGGGTTTCTGGATTGAAAGTTCTGCACAACATCAATGAAGAGCTCAGATTCAGTCTTACCTTCATTGTTGTCTCTTCGTAAATCCCTGCGAATATTTCTAACATCCTGAGAGGTTAACTTCTTCCCGGTAATATTCAAAATGTAACGTTTGAACTCCCTGGTACTAACACTATACTCTAAGAGATGTGCATATCTACCCTTCTCTTCTTTTGTCAATAACCGATTTCTATTATACGATGCAAACAGAGACTCTCCAATTTCATGGCAGTGATTGGTATCAACTTTCCTAATTCTGTATCTGAATGGTTTGGTCACCAAATTGACATTAACAAGTGTTGTGCAACCTAAAGCATGAAATGATTGTGTTCTCCTAATATTTTTGCCCCGTGGCTTTGGCTTACCAAAATGGGTACAGTAATATTTAGCTTTTCTAATAGGGAAATTCAACAAAATTTCTTCTGTACAATCATCACCAACATGTTTTTCAGACTTTCGGACAACCATTGGCTGAAAGTTCTCGCAAGACCATTGATTGAATGCAATGATAAAATCTTGAAATGATCCAAACTCCATGCCAGTATGAAGATCACCCCCTCCCCACAGTTTGGTGTGCGTACATGAAGAACAATGGTTTAAACAGTTTTTTGACTCGAAAATATATTGCCTGTACGAATGACATTCCTGAACTTTGCAACAAATTCCAAATAGTTTGATGAAAGAGCTTGCTGTGAAAAACAGTGAAATAAGAATTACTGGAAAGAAAGAAAATAGGAAACACACACACTCTGGACACACATTCAAGATTGGACAGGTTGGTAACAAGTCAGAACAAAACAGAGAAAATACCTTATGAGTTAAAGGAAACATTAAAGAAATCACGTAATCACGTGTATGGGACAACAGTGAGAGAAGAAGCATGAGAAAATTGAAGATGGGTTAGGAGACAATCCACGGCTAATAGAATGGCTACAATATTCTGATGCTGAGAAAAAGGTTGGAAATGCAGGACATTGAAAGGTGTTATAAAATATAGATGGAGGTAAAAGAAGCAAAGTACAGCATATAAATGCAAAAACAATTACTTTACAATTATATGTGTGGTCACAAAGGATGCGGATAGGGAGGAGATAAGCAAAACAAATTTACTGAAAGTACTGTGTCTGACATCTGAAATTTGGAGTGGTTTGTGGGAGGTTGAAGACAGATCAAAATGGATAGATTTTGGAGTACGGCAAGAAAGAGGAGACTTTGGAAGAGCAGGAGGAGACTTAGGTGGCGTAGACTTTAGTGCAGTGGGACAAGGAGACTTTGGTGGGGCAGACTTAAGCAGAGCAGAATGAGATGGACGAGACTTTGGTGGGGCAGACTTTAGAAGAGTGTGACAAGGAGACTTTTGTGGAGCAGGATGAGATGTAGGAGACTTTGGTGGGGCAGGATGGGATGGAGGAGACTGTGGTGGAGAAGATTTCAGTGGAGCAGGATGAGATATAGGAGACTTTGGTGGAACAGACTTTAGTGGAGTGGGACAAGAAGGAGACTTTGATGGGGCAGGATAGGATGGAGGAGACCTTGGTGGAGCAGGATGAAACTTTGATGGGGCAGATTTAAGCAGAGAAGGATGAGATGGAGGAGAAATTGGTGGGGCAGATTTAAGTGGAGCAAAATGAGATGGACAAGACTTTGGTGGGGCAGACTTTAGTGGAGTGGGACAAGGAGACTTTTGTGGAGCAGGATGAGATGTAGGAGACTTTGGTGGGGCAGGATGGGATGGAGGAGACTTTGGTGGAGCAGATTTAAACGGAGCAGGATGAGATGGAGGAGACTTTGGTGGAGCAGATTTCAGTGGAGCAGGATGAGATATAGGAGACTTTGGTGGAACAGACTTTAGTGAAGTGGGACAAGAAGGAGACTTTGGTGGAGCAGGATGAGACTTTGGTGGGGCAGAATGAGACTGACGAGACTTTGGTGAGGCAGGATGGGATGGAGGAGACTTTGGTGGAGCAGATTTAAATGGAGCAGGATGAGATGGAGGAGACTTTGGTGGAACAGACTTTAGTGAAGTGGGACAAGAAGGAGACTTTGATGGGGCAGGATGAGATGGAGGAGACTTTGGTGGAGCAGGATCAGACTTTGATGGGGCAGATTTAAGCAGATAAGGATGAGATGGAGGAGACTTTGGTGGAACAGACTTTAGTGAAGTGGGACAAGAAGGAAACTTTGATGGGGCAGGATGGGATGGAGGAGACTTTGGTGGAGCAGGATCAGACTTTGATGGGGCAGATTTAAACGGAGCAGGATGAGATGGAGGATACTTTGGTGGGACAGACTTTAGTGGAGTGGGACAAGAAGACTTTGGTGGGGCAGACTTTAGTGGATTGGGACAAGAAGGAGACTTTGGTGGAGCAGGATGAGACTGAGGAGACTTTGGTGGGGCAGATTTAAGTGGAGCAGGATGAGAAGGAGACTTTGGTGGGACAAAAGTAGGAGTAACAGGCTGTGAAAGATGTGGCTTTGAAGGGCCAGATTTTGCTGGTGGGGGGCAAGGAAGAGGTATTTCTGGAGAGGAAGAAGGAGTATGAAGGGCATTTGAAGATAGTGTAGTAATGAAGTTCTGAGGAATGGTAGAAGAATGCAACTTTACGATTGAGGAATACAGTGACTTATGTAGGGTATGAGGATCAGTCAGAGGCAGGTTTTGGATGCAGAAAGAAGAAGGTTGAGGAGACTGAACGGGAATAGCAGGTAAGTTGGACACTGAAAGTGAGGGGACAGGATCAGGAGCCATGCTTGAGATATTGAAACAAGTACTTATCTGTTGCACATGCTCCAGAATCCTCTGCTCCAAGTATGAAACACCATCAAAATTCAGATGAAGTCCATCCTTTGATAGGTATTTCCCTGGAAAACTTCCCCAGTCCAGAAATGATGCACCAGTTCTGGAACAAAGATCCTGCAGCTCGTTGTTCAGCTTTCTTGCACTGGAAAAGCAAAAACCACTAGCAGAATGTTAAAATTAGTAAAGAAAAGTTACCACGTTCAGATTTCATATAGCACCCTCCCCCCAAATGCTAAATAAGTAACATTATGGTGCACACTGTTAACCTGCTGTTCGACATGTTAGCGCTCCACTAACATTGAAATTTATGTTTATATATCTGTTGTAAAATACGAAAGCTCCCTGAGATGCAGTCTAACTGTTTTCTTACAGGTAGTAAAATGTAATAGGGTGGAGCTGTTCCATTAACTTATTAGGAGATATGCAGTGATCACCGTCAACACATTGTGAGATGTTAGTGTAATGCCCACATGTCGACCAACTGCGGAACTGAGCATATATGTATTCACATAACAAACAAAAAGTAATGTTGAGAACCAAAAAAGATCAACGAAATTTGAAAAATGGAGGTGCTACCATGATGCTAACATCATTATTTGACCTAATTCAGACCTCAGAAAGCGCTGAGTCAGTAAATGAGTTTAAGAGTTTATTTTGCAATTCATTTCGAAACAAAAGATGGTAGCAAAATGCACCCCACGCCGCTCAAACATGAAAAATTAACATTACAGTGTGTTACTTTACATTGCATGTTTTCACCAAAAACTACATATGCAAGCTACTACGTATTATACATATTTCGTTACAGATCTGCCAGTGCAATGTGAAATAGACATAAGCCAAGCGTCAGGTTAACCTTGCAGCAGGTTTTCGCATATGTAGATCCAAACGTGCGCGCAAGAATATAGTTCCACTGAGATGGGTTCTATTCCGACACAACTGCATACTTGCAAGAAAACAGTTATTTAATTTGTAAAATACAGAGAAAATAATAAATCCATTAGCAGGTGTGGACTTGATCGGTTGCAATCACTGTGCAGACGAACTTGGATCCGCAGATTCGCCAACTGGAGTTTGTATTGAGCTGAGGAATCCCTGAAGCCCAAGTGCGAGTCAAGCAAGACTGAATACGTTGCAGAGTGCGTGGAATCCGTGATACCAGTGTTGCACATCCCACTATTTTAACCCTATGTTTATTGTGATTAATAATCGTGCTATACAGCGGCGAGAATGGCTGAATCAAGCAAGGTCTCCTGTTCAGCGAGTGTTATTGTGGGCTTCATCCGAAGGGAAAAGCTCTTCAAATCAAGCAAGTTGTTTAAAACGCATAATCCTCCTTACGGAAACAAGATCAAAGTAAAACAGGGCGTGAGGTGATTTGCCGTCAATGTGCGCACGAACTGTATCCCGGGTGTTGAATGATTTGCGGTTTGAGTTTAGGAAGAGGAAACGATTTTTTGTTGTTTGACGACAAAAGAATGTCCCCGGTATTAAAAGATATCCCCATGAGAAGAAACATTGTTTATTATTTGGACCAGACGTGCTTTAACTCGGTGAGGGGAGGGGCGGAGCGGGGGCGTACATTGATTTTTTTTATATAACACCGTGCAAAACCACCGCCAGGGCTGAAGAAACCGACGAGAAAGAGAGAGGGGAAGGGGGAGGCTTATTGTTTCACCCACTGACGGCAATGACGTCTTTGTTGAAGGCGCATATATTTACTGTTCCGTGCAAGGAAAGGGATGGATGATTAGCAAGAAATGGACAGACCAAGATTTGAATCCTGGTTTAGTGAAGTGATTCATAAATTGTAACCAGAATAATAGCAGCAGACAATGCACCTGATTGTATATATCCACAATAACAAATCATCCTTTTTTTTTTGCTGGTATAACTTGAAGTGCGTGTGTCTTACAGTAACAAAGGTTTTCATAAACGTATTTTTTTATAAACCAAAAACAATAATTTGTCATTAAATTCAAGAGGGCCTGTCGTTGTTTACTTATATATTTTTTTATTTTTATTTTTGCGTGCTCGAAATATACACACATGCTCATGGGCGTCCGGAAGGGGGGGGAAGGGGGCCGTTCCCTCCCTGGAAAATGAAAGTCAACCAAAAATTATGTATTTCACACATATAATTTCATTTTAGCCACAATAATATGTGTTAATTATTGCATTAACACAATAAATTCTAATTTAAGCAATGTTATTAGGGAACTACACTCTTTTGGGGGAAATGTGACTTGTTTGCCCCCCCTGGGAAAAATACTCTCATGTTTCGAAGATATTTCGCATTTATATTAAGTAATGACACATTTTTTTAAATAATTTATGCGCCGAAAGTACTTCTAAAATGTTGACAAAAAGAAACAAATATATTCTGCTTGACATGCATGCGGGTTTTGATGTGTTGTGCGGTTGGCAATACTGTGGATTTTCTCAGTGTCTGCGATGTAAGCAGCTCGGCGGTTGAGGCAAGACTGGCACGGAAGATTCTGTGCTCAGTTCCTGCGCGGATTGATACATAAAACCTGCTGCAAGGTTAACCTGACGCTTGGCTTAGTAATAGAATAAAAATGTTCTTGCTAGCTAGAATATTTTATTTGATATCTGCTTCAATATTATGTCTGATTATATTCTTATATTTGCAACAGGTGTCTCATAACCATGTTAGGTAGCAATATAATGAAAAGGTTATTGCTAGCAAGCACATTTTGTTGTTTTCATATTGTCATTAATGGTCCTGCTGATAGCTGAACGATACCTAATTATTTTAATACTTATTTTATATTTTCATTTTTAATAGTAATTTTATTAGTAATGTTACTAAATAATAGCAATAGAACACAAATCCACATCGACGACCCAAAAACCCACTATGGAGATGGAAGTTCACTCTGTGGACAAGCCAATTATTACCAATTTATAATTTTTAGATTAACTAGGAGCAAATGATCTTGGCCAAGGTTAGAATTGGACTAGGTTCTTTGAGAACAACATTTAATTATTTCTACAAATTTTAAAACAATTTTATGGCTTTGTGAAATCATATAATTTATAACCTTATATTTTGAGAATGGCCCACATACAATAATAATAAAGAAAACAGATTAAAGAGGTTAAGAAATGGATTTACCAAGCGTTGATCAGCCCAGCCCGAGAAATTTCTTCTGGATAGAGAGACTTCTTGCTGTTGAGGTCAAAGGTGTTCACATTTCTGGGCAAAATCCCTGAAAATAAGACAAATCAAATATAAAGTTAGCAATTATCTGCACAAAAAAAAACAACAGACAAACATTTAAAAAAACAACGTACATTTCATTCTACAGAGTTTAAGTTCATACTTATAGGCAGATGGCTTGTGATTGAATGTCTATACAAAATATAAATAACTTAAGTTTTGCAAGTATCTAGGTAACTTCTGCGATGTTTCTGGACGCAACTGCTCCCTTCCTCAGGCTGCTCACATTTAGGTTATGTATAAATCATAACCACGTCGAACTCACCACAGGTACAGGATATAGGATTGGTAAAAGGTGCGTGGTTAAAAAATAATAAAAATCTAAAAGCCATTACAGGTGCACGTCATACTACCATGCTGTTTCCCTGATAACCTAAATGTGAGCAGCCTGAGGAAGGGAGCAGTTGCATCCTGAAACGTTGCAGGAGTTAACTAGATACTCGCAAAACGTAAGTTATTTATATTTTTATATTAAATTTGTGAGTAATTTGCACAACTTTCATCATGAAGTCTATACAAAGAAATCAGTTAATAAGTATGAGATTAGTCTAGATTTATGAGTGTGGTGCAAAGAATTTATGCATTTGTGATCCCCAACAGTACCATGCAAATGTGAAAAAGAAAAAAAAAACCCAAAACTAAGAAAGAAAAGAAATAATGCAATACCTGAAACAACATTTCCTGTTGGGTGAAGCGACCTGATGTTCGACAGCAAGACCTCAAAGTTGTGCAATACAGCTGCAACGTTTGTCAATGGTCTCCCACTTCTCTCTGACAGGTCATTTGCTCCAGTGTGGATCACAATAACATCGAAATAAGGCACAAGGTCCTCAATGTGTTCCCACAACTGGTACACTTTTGACCCAGGAAAAGCCAGGGAATGGTAGTCATTCCCTTCACCTTCACATGTGTGCAGGTACTTAACCTGGCTGTGTCCAACGATAAGAAACATCTGTAATTAGAAAAGTCTCATGTGAGTAGAAGTGAATGAAATATTATATACTGAAAAACATCAGAGTTTATTCACAATGGTGAAGCTATTTTACATGAATATCAATTTGGCTTCTACGATTGTGGACACTTCTACATTTAAATTACCCTATTGGAAGTTGCTACATCCCAGAAGTGTCTGTGATCTTATAAGACGAGACTGATTTCAAATATGTATGTGAAATATATGATGGATAGAATGTTTGAATGTATAATAGAATATACACTTAAAATGAATTAAATACAAGATTTTAAAAATATTTATGGCTAAAACTGGAAAATTAATATTTATCTGAGCTCCGATGAAATTTTCATACAACACAAGATAAAGGTGTTCAGAAGACCCAAAACTCAGTGTAGAGACAAGTTTCCACTTTGGAGAACTCACCTGTACCTTTCAAAAATGCAAGATTGATTAATTTAATTATCAGTTTTTGTCGTGGAAAGTAGATTGTTTCAGTTAAGGCTTGAAAGTTGCTGTGAAATTCATTTCATCATAGAAGATGCAGGATAGAAAGGAAAGTGTGTAAAAAGCAACATATTACACACACAGGTTTTTTGATCTGGTTGAATGTGAATATTTGTGCGACATAGTTAAAAACCAGGGTCCCCAGTTTCCATGGTGCCTGAATTTTCAAAATTCACTTCTAAAAAAAGTTTGAGTCGCTTGTGGAAATTGCAATTACTTTTTTCATATAATGAGTGCAGCAGGTTTTTTTTAGTTGTGCGTTTTCTGTATCATGTGTACCATTAAATCAGAATAACATACAATTAAATATTTATGCACAGTTGCTAGCCAAATTCTAAAATCTGCAGTGATATCATAGTGCCTGCCGTACATTAGAATGTATTGCATAATTATTCATGCTGTTACCAGTTGAGCCTTCATTAGATTGCACATGCAAAATTTTAATAAACAATAAACTCTTCGAGAATCGAGAGCACATACCTTCCTATGCACAATGGATGTTGGAATAGATCCCTCGACGAGTCTCCTGCAGTGTTCCGCCCTCTTCCAGCAGTACCTGTATGCAGTTCCGGAGAAAAAACACAATGTAATTCCATTCTCAATTAATAACTTTAGATTAATGTTGTGTATTAAAAAGTTGAGTTAAAAAGGTCACCACAGCAGGATTTGCAAAATCAATATTTACAAAGGAAAAGAAATGAAGCTCACATCAAAGGCAGACCAACCAACGACAAGCAAGGGAACATATGTACCATATTTCTTTTAGTCACAGAGGTATCTTATGTGTAGCTATGGGGCAAGCAGCAGTCCATACTGGACAAAGCAAAATAGGCTGCTCTTTAAAACAATTATAATTGAGACTTTAAAACCAATCTTGCTTGTGGGTCATATTTACTCGGTTTCCATCTTAATTAGTTAAAATATTTTCCTATGGTTACGTAGCAGTACTGAGAAATATGCCCAAGTTAGTAACAATTTAATTTACTTTGCAGAACAATCAAGTAAGCATTTGTAGGGATCGTTGCAATGCTGAAGTCATATAATGGGTTTTTCAACATAAGGTTTGGCAAAACACAAGAGCTTAATCGGTACTAGTTTACTATCCTTCGGACAGATCTCTTCATTTCTACAGAAGAAACTACTTACCGTAATAAGTTCCTGTAGTATTGTCTAACATCTGGAAGGTGTTTTGTGTGATGTGGGAATGTTTCATAGCGGAAATTCAACCATTGACGCATAGCCCCATCAACCATTTGTGGTAAGGTTAGGTTAGGTCAGAATAGTTAAAAATTGGTTTCGAAAAAAATATCCGTAGCCCCACACACCATTCTCGCATAGCCCCACGAACCATTGACACATAGCCCCACAAACCATTTGCGGAAACGTACGTTCTTCAGTTACAAAAAAACTTTTTTTTACAAAAAAATGATCAAAAAAATGTGAATACACGTTAAAAAATGATCCGCGAAGCAGATAGGTAAGTAGAAATGTCAATAATTGACGAAACTCAGAAGTTACAGGTGTCCGAAGGATAGTAAACATTTACCGTTGTGGTCATTCTAGACATTGTATTCACACAGAAAATGACAAGTGTAAAATTGAATAATTGCACAAGCAGAATATAGGATTGTGGACAATTGGACAGCTCCAAAATGTGATCTGAAAAAAAAAAAAAAAAAAATGTAAAAATTCCCATATACCATGATTTATTCGGAATTTAACAATCGGAACTTGGACCTTAGAAGCATGATAGCTTGAGAACTTTTTTTCCACAGCATAATTCCTGACAGCATAAACTTCCAAATAATGCCCATAAATATCGATCCACTAAATGACCCTTCACTCCTAGTAAAACTTGCGAAAATTATCACACAACCTGTTTCCGGACCTGATCGACAAATAGCTGTACCCTTGACCCTCTGTACCCTCTTGAGAAACTGAAATATCTTACTTGGTTGATGAAGATTTTGTTGTTTATGAACGTTTTCAGTTGATTTTAGCTCGCCAAAATGTGTTATTGTGAAGTAAAGTACAGCTGTTATCTTGTTACTTTAACGTGTAGCAGAACAGTCCGAAAGCTTCGCACAAGTGAATATAGCACCCAAAACGACTTTCCACAACAGCAGATATAATTTTGGGAGCGATTTTACAATACAGGGAATTTCTCCATTTTGTTTGAAATTCGGCATACTCACTAATTTTGGCCCCCTAATCACGAATCTGCAGTCAAAATTTGGCGCTCACACGTGGAAATAGCAAAATAATCGAAATTAAGTTCTTATTTCCACACCCTCGATTTCCGAATTTCCCGCCGGTTCCGGGCTCCGCCCCTGGGGTAATCGACCTACCGCCCCCAACCGCTATCGCGGCCCCGCCTCCGCTCCGCTCCGGCTTCCCGCCTATATCTATAGACTCCCTGTTAAGGGCATGTTAGAAAGTGGCCGATTCACCTGCCCCCAAATAAGCGCCAAATTTATACGTGAGCGCCAAATTTTAAGTGCAGATTCGTGATTAGGAGACCCAAATTAGTAAGTAACCGAAAATTCAAACAAATTGGAGAAATTCCCTGTATTGTTAAATTATACCTAATTTTGCATAGTTAGGTTAGGATTGCAAGGTTTGGTACTGAAAAGTTATTTTTGACGTGTTTTTACGCTATTTTACTGTGCATACCACCAGTTCTTACTAACAAAAAGCGGCGACAGTACTCTGAAATTGCAGGTTTTAACTTACGTGGGTCATACTTTGGGGTCAAATATCTCCATTATTTGCTTTTTCCGTGCTGGAACCAAATTTATATTACGTAAAACATCGAAATCTATAGATTAAAAACAAATTCAACATAATTCTCGAGGGAGTACAGTGGGTCAACGACCCCCAAAGAGCTACCTATTAAATATGGTATGGGAGAAATATCGAACAACTGACAAAAAATGCTATGCATAATTCAAGCGTTGAATTAAAAATTAACAACGGAATGAAATTAATCGACAATGCATCTGAAAAGTGAGAGAGAAAAAAGCAAAAATAAGACCGCCTTTGAAGTCTGGAATAGCCATTACTGAACGATACCTCGTACAACCTATGCAACTAGGTAAATACACGTTTCCTTGTTCCCGGGTTCTATGAAAATTAGTTTTGAAAACTGCCAACAAAGAGATACAACAAAAAACGACAAAAAATCTAGGATGGAGGGTTGTATCGCAGGTCAAGCCAACCATCGTTTTTAATTGTAATGAGCTTTTAATAACCCATCGGACATTTATGAGTATAAAATATGCCGCAAAAAAGCCGTAGAGGAACGTTTTACGCAAGAATTCTGTATCTATAAACAATCTGAATTTGAAAGCCATCACGATACTGAGATTGCAATTCTCGCATATACGCCAATCCTGACGTGCATGGATTGATTAATTTAATACGAATTTGGCACATACACACACACATATGCAGTTCGAAAGCATAACGAAGCTTGTACTTACAATATATAGCTGAAACTACTGCTAAATAAGGTCTTCTATGACACCAAGAAATGCAGCTTCCTTTCACAAACACGACAAGAAAGAACAATATGGATCTGGATGCCGGGCGTTTAAACTTTCCTCCGCACTCCTTACTCCTTATCCTCCAACGTCATTACAGTTACACAACGTCACCACTGCGGCCATGTTCCCATCGATGACGTCACGACATTGTTTACTTCCGGTTTTAGGGGTGTAGCAGTGATGCCAAAGGCAGGGAAATTTCCCTCGGCACAGGGAAATTTGAGGGTGAAAAGGGAAAAGGGAAATTTAATGAAAAATAGCTAAAAAACAGGGAAATTTAAACTCACATTTTCGTTTCATTCTTTTAAAAGTTCGAAAATATTTTATTTCAGCGTGTACTTTTTCCAAATGAATAGTTAGCAACAGTGACACTTTTCAGTAAGCTTTCTTTCTCCCTGTTATAGATGACCTAGACAGGCACGTATCCAGGAATTCCTTTCGGGGGGGGCTCAACACCATTTTGTTAAGGGGTATAGTAAGAACCTCACAATTGTGTGTTTAAGACCAGAGGTGGCAATTGGGTTCCAAAATGGGGGGGGGGGTGCGAGGGGCGTTGCAAAGAAAGTTTACTTTCTCTTGGTAGCCAAGGCTTAACATTAAGAGGTCATAATGTTGAGGCAAAGGAAATAAATAAATTGGGGAGCAACTATCCCTTAAATCGTTGCCACTGTAAGGCTATCATTTTAATCAGAACGTGAAATCGGAACATTTTTTACCACTCCACTCCTCTTGTTTCCATGCATTAATATTGTGTGCCGGAACCATCTCAGTATGTGGGTTTGTCCATTTTTTCTCATCAGGCATAAAAACATCTATGGTGTGTTTGAGTGTTTTTACGAAGCTGTTACACATGCACGGGATGGACAATCCACTCGACAACGCGAGATTCAAATTGTTGGCCTGCAAACTGGACGCAGACAGCTCTCGAATATTTCTCTGATTCGAGCCTGAACACCACTAACGTGTCTTGTCCTCCCATTTTTTCAGCTCTTATAAAAGCCGAAACCCACCAAATTGTTCAGATTCAGGCCTTAGCACTCACAAGTGTTCAAAAATGCCTGTCACAGCTTCCGCTGTCTTGTCATATATCGGCACGAAACAAAGGAAGTCTTCTCGAATAGATGTGGATCACGAAACAATTAATGCACAGTGAAAACCCTTCCATTCCCAACACATCTAATGTTTCGTCTCCCAGTATGATGAAATGCTTACTCATTTATCTCCAGTGACGTGCCCAAGGGAGGTTTGGTGAGGTATTGACCCAGTATTCCTTTTTTTTTTTAAAAAAAAAAAAAAAAAGAAGATTAAGAAGAGGAACGTCAAAGACAGGGAAAAAATGGCAAAATCAGGACGGCCTGCCTTCACATCTAACCTTAACAAGGCCCTAATTTTCCATCCTTGTGACTTGGATTTTGAAGACTTAGGAAGGTTTCAGACCGAAGGGACACGCGATACATGTCAGGGACGTCGTTAGGGGGGGGCCTGGGGGGGCTTTGGCCCCGGCAGTTGTAACTCTGGCCCCCGCAAACAAAATTTTGATCGATTAAAAATTATCCTAAATTAATACTACATATTATTTTCTGGTAAATTTGTAGCAGAGTTGGAAACACTGTTCCGAAGAAAATCTTCGGAAGCAAATGTAGGACAGCAAAATTCCACCCTTTCCTTGCTTACCAGATTATAACCAAGGTCATAAAATCTGCCTGCTTCGATGTTATTACCCTTGCCCTAAGTTCCTGGAAACCAGAGATCCGACCCTTTTGTTGCAAATGACCCTTCCAATACAGATGGAATCAAAGACTCCGCCGTGTCCGAGCGGTCAACAGTAGGTGGTCGAGCGACATAGGCTATGGAGAGAGTTCTCCAGTACTGACATTGTTCTGAGATTTAAAATTGCTGTATGCTTCAGATTCAGAGCCACAGATTAGCTTTGTGTTCTTGCTTGCGAGGAAGGTCTGCTATCGGGTTCCTACGGTCACTGTGTATTTGTTCGTGTGTGGGAAGAGTTCTAGCTTTGTTGTGCATTTTCATCTTGAATGGATAAATTTATCAAAACCGGATATTTTAAAACTATCTCAAAACATGTGGAAGATGACGGCAATGAAGAGGGTGTTGGTCCAAGTTCTGACGTTCCAAAGTTAGACAAAACAAGTGAATGTACTAATGTGAAAACAATTACTGATCTTGGGGTAGATAATCCTAGGCAACCACTTTTGCAAAACTATCCAAATACTACGTTCGGAAAGCGAAAGCGGTCATTTCAAAAACACTGGTTTGCATCTGCGCCGTGGCTAGAATATAGTGTGGAACTTGACACATGCTTTTGTTTTCCATGCCGTAAATTTGGCACAGATTCAAGATATGCAGAATCAAGTTTCAGGAAAATAGGGATTCGCAACTGGAAGAAACCATGTGAAAAAATTAAGGAAAACGAGGAACGTCCTATCATCTAAAATACATGGAACTGTGGGCGAATTACAAAGTGAGTACCAATCAGTTTTGTAAAACAATTATATGTGTGTGTGTGTGTGTGTTCGTAGTTTAACTTAAATAATGAAATATGTATATGTCTGTATATCGAGTGTTCAAATTGAAAAAATGCCGAGGAGAAAAGTCATATCAGCTTCCCTTTTCAAATTTTGAGATTTGTACCTAAAACATACGGACTGGTGGTTCAAAGTAAATAACACAAATTTTCCAATTAGTGTACAAGAGTTCAGTAATCACAGATGTCGTCTCAGTGGACTTTTATTTCATATCAGAATTATTTTTCTTAGAGGAAGGCAAATTAATCAGGAAATATTTTCTCATCAAATACATATTGTAATTTGCAAACCAACAACAGTATTAATTTTAATGTAAAATTCAGTACAGAAACTGACAATTTATATGCTGATATTAATGTAATATTTACTTGAAGTTGAAAGAAATGATTACGTCAAATTCTTAGCAATAGCAAAATATGATCGAGAATATTTAAGAGGAAAATTCTTTACCTGGTCAGGAGTTAAATTAAAAATTTCAATTTGAACACTGGATGTACTTTGATTTTCGTTTCCTGATTTTACATTACTTTACTGACACTTCTGGCTAATGTCAAAGATTTGCAACGGTGATACAATAAATTAATGCATGGACAGTAACAAAAGAAGCGCCTGCCTCTCCAGGCGAGGACATCGCGTAGCGGTAATGTCGTCACCATATAATTAAGAGGTCCTGGCCTGGGTTCGATATCTAGTGGACGCACATAGTGGTTTGAATCCAACTTTAAACTGTACGTCCAGTCCCGATTGGCCTATCTGTGCATGAAGAGGACTTAATACAAAAACTCACGGACTCGAACTTAAATCAATTTGGGACAAAATCGTAATTCGGTAGCTAACGTGCTCAGCCACTGAGGCGGCTAGAATTCAATAGGTTTTCATTTTGGCTATTTTACCTTTTTTCCTACCTCGTAGGTTAATTTTTACAAGTCGATGTGGATGGATGAATGATGGACGGATGGAAAGGTGATGGGAGCATAGACAAACAGAATGAGTCACCAATGGCTGGTGGAGGTTTGAACATGGGATCTCTGATTCCGTAGCCCTTTACGCTTACCACTCCGCCACGAACACTGGAATAAATGAAATAAGTAATGCCATTGTTTAGAATGGATGTCGGGGAGAGTGGAAGCCTAGCTAATAACAATGTACACTAATAATGCATTGTTGACATTGCTAGCAGATGTTAACGGTCTACTGATACCTCACACAACGGAGAAATAATATTTACCTATATTTGCATTGTTTTAAAAAATATATATGGCACTGACGAACGAAGAAACAAAGCTAATCTCTATGGTCTAGAGCAGGAATTTCCAAACTTTTTCGTTTCGCCGCGCCTGTTTCAAGATTTTTTCACGGCGTCCAAATCAGAATGTAGGCCTATCTAATACTTGCTTTGATTGATTGATTGATTGAATTGATGTTTTAAGTCCATTTCATGCACAATAAGGCTAATCGGAACTGGACCTACAGTTTAAAATGGGATCCGAACCACTATGTGCCTACACCGGGTAACGAACCCGTGACCCCTTTATTACAAGGTGGCGACTCTAACACTACGCCACCGGGGAGGCCCTATCTAACACTTGTAACGCTCTGTTAGTGTGCATAGGTTGCTTTCCTTAAGTTAAAAAATAAACATATATTTCAAATTCCAAAACATTTTTTATGTAAAATGTTCTAAATAAGAACATGTATTTGGAACAATCATATCAATGACTGAATTTCAATGAAAATATTGGAACATCTTGCGGCGGCCCCGTACGCCTACCAGGGCGTCCCAGGGCGCCGCGACGCACACTTTGGGAACCACTGGTCTAGAGATTACAATTTCTGTAAAACTGAGTCCGAGGTTTGAATCCTGAAGGAGATATTATTTTCTTTCACTATTACAATAACTGATCCCATTGTCGTCGTAATCAAAAATAGTTTAAAGTCCATTTTATGCTCAAATAGATTAATTGGAACTGGATTTATAATTTAAATTTGACTCCGACCCATTGTGCAATGCGTCTCCATCGGGACTTGAACCTGGCACTCTGTGGTTACAAGGCAACGTGGTAAACCACACTGAGGAGGTCCGCCGTGGTAAACGTGACGTTATAATAAATATGCAATATAAAGCAAAAACATGAATTTATTCTTAAGAATGTTAAAAAACAACAACAAGAAACAGAACACTTGAGTCGCCAGTAATATTCTGCATATTACATATCATAATTGTGATGGCGATTTGTGAGTTTTCCTTCATTAATTGCCATTCATGATCGTCAACATTGCGATTAACTAAAAGTAACAGAAAAGCGGCACAACATTAAAAAAAAAATATAATATACGTAGAATAAAAAAAATAGGTGTGAAACTGAAAAAGAAAGGTAATAAGAAGTTGATATTTACTACCTATTTTTTGTGCTTTTTGAAGTTGTCAAAATTTGTCATTTTTGGCGTCAATTTACCTGTCTATTTAGCATGCTTTGTGACTATTATAAACCCGCTCCCTACTGATAACACGAACTCAAGACAGAAATAAACAAAGTGTGAAAACACCTACTTCAGTGTCTTTGTGCATGATACTTGCACAAACCATCAACGTCGTTTTGGGAGAATGCAGGGTGCAAGTTAAGAGGTGCACAATTTTCGAAATTGCCGCAAAAAAAGTGGCACGCATCTATTTTTCCTACTACATCTCGAGGCACTGGTGTAGACATGGGGGAGCTGATGCGGCTATAACTCCCCGAAATTTCTGTCTTTGAGCAACTTTCAAAAGGAAGCTTAAAAGTGGTTAATTATGAAATATGTTATACTGTCTCTCCCCCTCCCCTCTGAAAAAAAACCTGCACACGTTAGTGTCTAGAGGAGAGTTACAAATCACTCGCATAATTTAAAGTGCTGTTTGCGCTGGAATACTACTAAATGTGCTAGAATTTAAATTTGACAATAATTTCAATGTTAAAAGCGTCATTATCATTATTATTATTATTAATGTTTTTATAACGTCCTATTATTGTTATAATTACGTCCCTCCCTAAATTCACAGCCAGAAATAAGATTCATTGATTGATTGAGTTGTTTTAAGTCCACTTTGTGCACAGTAAGGTTAATCGGGACTGGACCTACAGTTTCAAGTGGGATCCGAACCACTATGTGCCTCCACCTGGTATCGAACCCGGGACCCCTTAATTACAAGGGAACGACGGTACCACTGCGCCATCGGGATGGCCCAGAAATTAGAATAAAACGCGATCTTCTTTCTTCAGGATAGCAATCTTGACAGGCGGCCCTAAGACCAGCACAAAGCTTGAATGGAGACAATACAACAAGCTTGTTCAACAAATGTTGGCGAGATGGTTGCGGACAACCAAAGGCGGCGCTGCGTCCCAAATACTCTCTGAACTGCCCGTCATAAAACGTTCCTGCGAGACCTATTTCTAATCTGTGGTCGTCACTGTATGACTAGACCCCTTTGTGTCGAACCTGACAATGCAGGGAACGGTCTTTCTTGCTTTAAGGGATTAAGGGAAGGAAATGGCATTCAAATGGCAGGGAAGACTTATCCCTGGGTTGAGTTATTGTACCCCTGCTGTTTCAGTGCACCGTTTCTGTAAGGCAATACGCAAATACGGTTAAATTTTCCCTTTCCCAGTAAACCTTTGTTTTCGATTCATTTTGTTCATTCTGGTAGATTTTGCTTCTATCCAGGGTGCCAAGTACCAGAACAGTCCAATGACCTCGCTGCCTTCGAGCATGCAATAACTTTAGTGAGGAGGTAGGAGGGCTTGGGGGAGAGATGAGGGGCAGATGCAAGAGGACGAAGAAAATGTAGCAGTTTACTTACATGATGACTCGTGAAAGTATTTGTTATTGCCTGTTTGAAAGAATGAAAGGTATGAAATTAGTAATATTTCTCTTGTTCGCTTCGCTTTCAATATAAGCGTTTCTAATGAGTAACAAGTTATAATGGTTACCCCAAAAAACTGTGTATATGTGTGCGTGTGCGTGTATGTTATATGATTTGTTAATGATGACGTACTGGATACCAAATAATGAAAAAAGTAAAGTAATGTGCTCCCCTGTGCTTTTCGCTATGCCATGAAAGCGTATAGGGGTGTGTAGTTAGGGCTCCACACTTTATTGATCACGGCCGAAGGTGGAGGTGATGTGATCAATCAGCACCACGTCCCTGGCCTTGTTTACCTGCCAGAGTTTTCTCCATGTACCCACTTCATACGTACGACGCTGGGTGGGCACCGGAGCCGCTCGAACAGGTGAAAAAAAATCCCGGTATCCTCCAGAATGAATAGGAAAGATCCTACACAGAATAATTTATCAGTTTAGCACTTCCACAGAGGATATAGTTTCGATAAAAAAGAAGAGGTTGTCATTGAGACAAGCAGAAAGTAAAATACATTAAGGAAAACTGTAAAGTAATAGTTTAATAGTAATTACATAAATTGATTTGCTTACTGAAAATTGCTGAACTCTAATTTTTATTTGACCTCCAGTATTCACATATACGTATATTATATACACTTCTTAGTAGTTTAATATACCAATGCACTATATATGTAGCAATATTATAATGTAATATATATATATATATATATAAATATATATATATATGTGTGTGTGTGTGTGTGTGTGTGTGTGTGTGTGTGTACATTACACACACAGAGCTTTTTACCTTTACTGTCTGGAAATATTTACATAGGAACAAATTTCAGATTTGGCCCCCCCGAACTGATCAACCTAGCTACGTCCCTGATACATGTCGATTGGAATGGGCCAATCAACAGCAGCGTTTCACACCGTAGCGTCACAAAAGGCAGCACAAACCTAATTTTCAGGCGACACGGTGTGAAATCTCCCTTATTAGGCCACTGTCATTGTCACCTCGAAGTAGTAGCTCTTGTTGACCACAGAAAAAAATATCCTCAACCGGTGATAATGCTCCTCAGTTTTCTTCTCTCTCCTATATTTTCTGTGCTTGTTCACTATACAGGCAACACCTTACGATTTGATATACACAGGACATGTACTACGTAGACATTTTAACGAAAAATCGGTTGAAGTCAAGGATGACTAGGTGGCTCAGTTGGTAGAGCCCTGATTTGGGTTCTGGTAGAGCCTGCAATTTCCGCCTAAAATGTCTACATATGCAACATCTTCTTGCTTTCTCTTCTCGACATTCATAAAATTTTCGGCTGTCTCTTTATGGTAGTTAAGTGTTTGAATGTGTTTCGAACCCAGTAGGCTTAAACAAAAGTATTTTTTTATACCATGAAATTCTCGGACTGCATATACGAAATTTAGTTCTGGCAAAACTAAATCATCACTCAAAACTTTGCTTTTCAGTTGATCTATGCAGTTTATTTCTGTTTTAATAAACCACTCCAATATCCGGTACTGCTGAAATATTCACTTTAGAGAGAGACCTTTGATCTCTTCGGCCCTCGAACCGAAGTAGCACTACACTGAGGCCCCGGAAGTTCTTCTGTCGTCATTTTCGAATCACTATATCTTATAAAGCAATCAGAGGATGCTGACTGATCTGATCACCAATCGACTGTATAAATTGTCACATTTATCTCTGAAATCTCATTAACCGATTCTTTGTACAGATCAACCGAAAAATTTAATCCGCGTATTTATATCCTCATTATATTCTAGAACGTTCCGCAGATAAAACGATTCGTTAATATCGCCAGTAGTTGACTCCTCTCATTCAAGAACGTGCCCTCTCCCGCCTTCCAGAGATTAGAAATTACAACGAATCGCCCTACGTGTGGCGCTACCTTTGTTGTGCAGCTTCCAAATGCTGACAAGTTTCTACATAGTGCTCAAGTGCGCTGCGACAAAACACCGAAAGCGCAAGAAAAGTGTACGTGCAATATTATCAACAACAGGGTTATAGAACATTCTCTGTCTTGCCTCGATAATTGTCTATCTCCTTAAATCGTCGTCACATTATTCAAAAAGCCAAAAACCTGATTTTATCTAGTGTAAAATAAAAAAAATCCTTGGGGGGGGGGGGCTCGAGCCACCTCAACCCCAGCTTGGATACGTGCTATTAACAATAACAGGGTTATAGAACATTCTCCATCTTGTCTCGATAATTATTTCTCCCAAATTATCATCACATTATTCAAGAAGCCAAAATCCTAATTTTATCTAGTGTAAAGAGAAAAAAATCCTGAAGGGGGCTCGAGCCTCCTGATTCCCACCTTGGATACGTGCTATTGACAATAATTGGGTTATAGAACACTCTCAGTTTTGTCTCGATAATTATTTCTCTCAGATTTATAAATTTATTATCTTCACATTATTCAAGACACCAAAAATCTAATTTTATCTAGTGTAAATTGAAAAATTTCCTGAGGGAGGGGGGGCTCGAGCCATTAACAATAACAGGGGTATAAAACATGCTTCGTCTTGCCTCAATAATTATTTCTCTCCTTACATTATTTTCACATTATTTAAGAAGCCAAAAACCTAATTTTATCTAACGTAAATTGAAAAAATTTCCTGGGGAGAGGGTCGAGCCCCCTGTGCCCCATGTTGGATACGTGCTATTATCAATAACAGGTTACTGAACATTCTCCGCCTTGCCTCGATAATTATTTCTCTCCTTAAATTATTGTCACATTATTTTATTTCACACCACAAGAAATAAAAAACCTAATTTTATCTAGTGTAAACCTAAAACTTTCGGGGGGGCTCGAGCCCCCTAAGCCCCCCTCTGGATACGTGCCTGGACCTAGACCGGCCAGTCTTATACGTATTTGTCGCTTTTCCTAGAAAGGCCTCACATGGAAAGAATTTTGGAGGCGATTTTAAATTTCTTTCCTTGTTCCATCCATCATTTCAGAAAGTAGTGGCTGTGTGTGTGACTTTGTGTGTCCTGTGTCGTTGCAAGGAGAATGGAAGAATTGACTGATAGGAAGCTACCTGCAACTCCCAAAAACGTTAGAAAACGTAGTGGGGATTTATCTGAAACATGTTTTCAACATCCACACTCATGATTTTTATAAGAGGGAGTCAACAGACGAAACATAATCATGAAACAGCCCTCGTTTGTATGTGTGCCTAAATTATGGTTTTAACAATCGTTTACTAAATTGTAATTGTCCGAGAATTACTGTTTTTCTTTTATTCCTACAGAAAAATGGAGAAACTTCATAAGAAATTTAAAAAATGTGTGTGTTACATAAATGCTTTTTAGTTATGAAAATTAAATTAGCAACATAAAGCTAACACTGTTTCCTGAACTTGAGATTGTCTTAGAAATATTTGCACTGTGAGCGAAGCGAGTAACTTTTTTTTCTTTTAAAACTAGCAACATATTGCGTAATAATAATTGTTTCCTAAATCCTTGAATATCATAGAAATGTTTGTATCCCAAGTGAGGCGAGTGGGAAAATTTTCTCTTTCTATTTCCCCAGGAATATCTGCGAAACGTAGAGTACCCGACCCCACTTCGGTGCACCCCTGTTATCTTCTCTTGTTCGAAAATATCTGCCCTTTACTTCACACTTTTATGATTTTTATAAATAATTTAATAATAATAATAATAAAGTTTGTTCCTCAGGCAAAACAGGCGTCAAAAGAAAAATATTAACAGCAGGCCCCTAGCTAAGCTTTGACAATGGGTGGGTTTCAAAGTCCGCCAATCATTGCGCCGCAGACGAAATTTTATTTGGTTTGGGGATTTTTTCAATAAATTAGTGTTTTATTTTAAAATTCAAATGTTTATTTTAGGATAATTATATTATGAAACTATGATCAGTTTCTAGTATTTTATTCAATGGGGGGTTTGAACCCACTAAACACCCTTATATACGGTCCTGATTAACAGTTATAGTAATACAAAGATACAGCTTCAGATGTGTTTTGAAAATTGAGGGAAATTTAGGTCAAAAAAGGGAAATTTCACACTGGTAAAAGGGAAATCCTACATTCCGAGATTGGCAACACTGGGGTGTAGCAGGAAAGTCTACGTTTGAAAAAATAGACTCGCCTAGAAGTCGGTTCTGCGCTTCTGCTGTTGGGCGTAAAGTCCAAGTACATGCTCAGCCTGACGGTTTTTGACGTTACTTTATGAGCGTAAATAGGTGAAACAATTACGCTACCTTCCCGCTATTGGTGACTAAGAAGGACAATGTGAGGCTAGCTTCACTGAGAGATGCGCAGATCAGGCTGGCGCGTCAGGCTAACTTCACGGACATTACCACCTATTACCGAACATTAAGGGGACGCTGAAGAATGTTTGGAAATAGAAACCTATGAGAGAAAGGACTACAAAGATATTGAAGAGAAATACATAACTGTCATCAATTGTAAGTAATATTAGGATGTATTCCTGTGTAGAGTAATAATAATTTCATTAGTGAGAAACACTTTACTATACCGGAGACGGATTTCTTCAAATTTACAGGAGAAAGTACTTACGCAAATCATTTTCTGTAGTGTTGTTGATGTTCGGGAATGTAGTTTTGATCCATTTTAATGCGAATGCATGTGGTTTTCTACGAAAATCTATTTCCGATGCGCTATTGCTGCTGCCGCCATGATGTTGTCCGTATATGCTAAATTGAACGAAAGGAGTGCTAATGGAACCTAACCTAACCTAGTAGGCATACCTCGTCCCCGTGATGGTTCGTGGGGCTATCGTGAATTTTTGGGCTAACGTCAATGGTTTTTGGGGCTACCCGTGGATGGTTTGTGGGAAATAAGGAACAACAGTAAGTACTCGTTAATGTAAGAAATAGACATTATTTTCGTTAGAAATTCATTATTTCACTTAAAGAAATGTTCCGCAATGCAGAAGAGTACGTTAGCAATGTAAAAAATTGTGAAATACATCATTGATAGGTGTCTCTGGTATGGTAAAGTAGTACTGCAGATAGCATTAATTCTGGCTAAATTTAACATCAGAATAGTGAATAATAGCAGCTGTAAATTTGGTAACAGTTTCATTTTTCAATTTTACACAAGAAACTACTTACAGAAATGAGTTTCTCCAAGGTATACAACGTTTGTCGAGGTATTTTCTTTCATCGTGGAATATATTTGACCGGGATATCATGTATTTTTCAAGAGAAATATCTCACCGACGCACAATTGTCATTGCTTTCATTTGCTTGCCCTACGACAAGCAGATGATGTGTACGTTTCATGATATAAGCCCCTGTCAGTCAGTGTTTCAAACCCTTTTTTTTTTTACTATGCTTGCCAAACATAACCAAACCTAACCTACCCGTATCGGAAATGGTTCGTGTAAGTATCGGTCAGCTACCAAGCATAATGGTTTGTGGAGCTATCTGTGAATGGTTCGTGGGGCTATCTGTGAATGCTTGTGGGGCTATCGGTGTATGGTTCGTGAGGCTATCTGTCAGCTACCCAGGCTATTCATCAACTAGCCGTGCATAATGTATAATTTCCACCGGTGACAAACACATTAGTAGGTATTTTTCGGTGAAGAAGGTTGGGTAACAGTATGGTATAGTGAAAACACATTTCTTCAAATTTACAGGAGAAACTGCTTATGGAACTGAGTTTCTGTAGACTTTTGGAAGCTTGTGGAAGTGTTTTCTCCCTTCGTTCAACTTATTCGGCTGGTAAATTATGTATTTTTCGACATTAATATATCTCCGATGCGGGATAGCTCTTGCCACCATTACCGTCGACTACGTGAATAAAATGTTCCATGCATTCATTTATGTAACCCCCTGTTAGTGTAGCAACCATGCGGTAGTTTTACAAGATGACATGTGAACATTTTTTTTTTTTCAATTTAAATTTCTATGTTTGCCTAACCTAAACGTCCTTGAATGGTTTGTGGATCAATTTTCGCTTAATAACCTTCTTACAATAGTTTGTGCAGCATTTTTCGGTTATTATGTTTGGAAACACTGCATATCAGCTGATGATAGACAACGTAAGTCCAGATTTGCACACCATATTGTGTGTAACAAAAGCGAATTAGCAACGAACAATAAATACTTGTAATGTGAAAAATTATGCTTTTTTCAGTGGAAAAAGCAAATCCCATGTTAAAAAATGTTCCGCTATGCATAACAGGTCAATACAAATGTAAGTAATTTGGAAATAAAAGAGAGAAATGTGTTTTCACTATACCATTTACAGGAGAAACTACTTACGGAACTGAGTTTCTGTAGACTTTTGGAAGCTCGTGGAAGTGTTTTCTCCCTTCGTTCAAATTATTTGGCTGGTAAATCATGTATTTTTCAACATTAATGTATCTCTGATGCATGATAGTTCTTGCCACCATTACTATCGACTACGTGAATCAAATGTTTTTTGCGTTCGATTATGTAACCCTCTGTTAGTGTAGCAACCACGCAGTAGTTTTACAAGATGACATGTGAGCGTTTTTTTTTTTTTAATTTAATTGTCTATGTTTGCCTAACCTAACTGAACCTAACCTAACCTTTCATGAATGGTTTGTGGATGGATCAATTTTAGCTTGAAAACCTTTTGTGAATAGTTTCTCTGGCATTTTTCGGTTAATAAGTGTTACTGTAGCAACCATGCGGTAGTTTTACAAGATGACGTGTGAGCGGGTTTTTTTCTTTCAAATTTAATTGGTAACACTTTACTATACCAGAGACGGATTTCTTCAAATTTACAGGAGAAAGTACTTGTGCAAATCATTTTCTGTAGCGTTGTTGATGTTCGGGAATGTAATTTTGATCCATTGTAATGCGAATGCATGTGGTTTTCTACGAAAATCTATTTCCGATGCGCTATTGCTGCTGCGCCATTTGCTTTCTGCACGAGAGCACAATACGCTCTCGTATGTCCGTATATGCTAAATTGAACGAAAGGAGTGCTAATGGAACCTAACCTAACAGGCCTAACCTAACCTAGTAGGCATACCTCGTCCCCATGATGATTCGTGGGGCTATAGTGAATTTTTGGAATAATGTCAATGGTTTTTGGGGCTACCCGTGGATGGTTTGTGGGAAATAAGGAACAACAGTAAGTACTCGTTAATGTAAGAAATATACATTATTTTCGTTATAAATTGATTATTTCACCTAAATAAATGTTCCACAGTGCAGAATAGTACGTTAGCAATGTAAGAAATTGCAAAATAAATCATTGATAGGTGTCTCTGGTATAGTAAAGTAGCACCATTTAATTTTCTATGTTTGCCTAACCTAACTGAACCTAATCTAACCTTCGGTTAATAAGTTTGGAAACACTGCATATCAGTTGACGATAGACAATGTAAGTCAGGATTAGGCCGCCATATTGTGTGTAACGAAAGCGAATTAGCAACGAGCAATAAATACTTGTAATCTGAAAAATTACGCTTTTTTTCAGTGAGAAAAGCATAATCCCACGTTCAAAAATGTTTCGCTATGCATAACAGGTAAGTAAAAATGTGAATAATTAAGAAATAAACGAGTGAAATGTGTTTTCACTGTACCATACTGTTGCTGTTAAAAGTTTACTAAGCATTATTTACTGCAGAAATTATGATTGAAAACGTAGCTTAGGTGCTACTTTTGTATAGGTGAAACAGCTCTAAATCATTTATTTCGCAGGTAAACAGAGTATCCGGAAAATGCCTGAAACTCGCTATTTATGTCACTTTCCATATTCCTACTTATGTATTGTGCATTGAGAAACATTGCTGAAGGTTTCATTTCACTTTTTTTCATTGAAATAATCTATATTTTCGGCGTATGAAGTAAATTTTGTTGGTTTCTTTTCCCCATCCGTAACATGCTAAATGGCGGTCACAGTTTCACTACCATAGTCAGCATGCAGTGTTTCCACACCACTCCACCGAAAAAATATCTATTTAGCGCCACAAACCATTGACGCATAGCTACATGAACCATTTCTGGTTAAGTTAGGTTGTGTCACATTTAGGTTAGAATAGTTAAAAATTGGTTTAGAAAAAAAAATGCGTACCCCCACACACCATTCTCGCATAGCCCCACAAACCATTTGCGGAAACGTACCTTCTTCAGTTACAAAAACACGTGTTTCGGAACACTGACCGGGATTACGTCATCCCACACAGGCAACATCTGGCTGGAAGGAAATGGATGCAACAGCTTTCGTGCATTGGTCACACATTTATATCGAAAAATACATGATTTACCGTCAAAATTCAATGAACTATGCGAGAAAACACGAAGTTCCACAAGTCTAAAGAAACTGCATTTAGTAAGTAACTTCTGTAAATTTTAAGAAATCCGTTTTCTGGATACTTAAAGTTTACCATTTCACACTTTTTTACATTGCTAATGTACTATTCTGCATTGTGGAACATTTTTAGGTCTAATAATGAATTTCTATAACACACATTATGGCGATAGCATACTGGTTGATCACGCGTTGTGCGAGTGTTTTGTCAATTTATGCAGTGTTGCAACCTTTTTCACCCAAAAATACCTACTTTGGTGCCCAGATTTGAAATTATGCTAATACCTCGCAAACCATTGACGTTAGCCCCACACACCATTCACATTAGCCCCACAAGCCATTTCACGTAAGGTTAAGTTTGGTTAAGTTAGGCAGTTAGGCAAGCATAGTTTAAATTTTTTTTAAAAAAATTAAAAATACTCAACACGTCATGTTATAGTGAAAACACGGCGAGGTTTGAAACACTGGTAAAACTTCGATAGCGTTCCAACACCTGTCACTCATTTATTTCGTCATTCTTCAAGGTGCTATTTTGCTTTTTTCACAAAAAAAGTTCAATTTTTGACATAAAGAGTAATTATTATAATTATTAAACCATTGACGTTAGCCCCAAAAATTCACGATAGCCCCACGAACAATCACGGGGACGAGGTATGCCTACGATGTTAGGTTAGGTTCCATTAACACTTATTTCGTTCCATTTAGCATATACGGACAACATCGTTTTTTCTCGATGAAAGAGAATACCAACAAGAACTTCTAAATGCTACAGAAACTAATTTCGGTAAGTAGTTTCCTGTGTAAAAATGAAGATATCCATTGGGACGCTATCGAAGTTTTACCGAAACACTTACTGGGGGTTACGTCATGTAACACATGGAACATTGTGCTCCCATGCAGAAAGCAAATCGCGGCAGCAGCAATAACGTGAGATAAACACATGATTTCGCATTAAAATGGATCAAAACTACATTCCCAAACTTCAACAACGCTAAAGAAAATGATTTGCTTAAGTACTTTCTTACGTAAAAAGTAAGAAATCCGTTTCTTTTATACGAGGGCCTCCAGATGGTGCAGTGGTAGCGTCGTCCCCTTGTAATCAAGGGGTCCCAGGCTCGATACCCGGTGGAGGCAGAAGTGGTTTGGATCCCACCTTAAACTGTACGACCAGTCCCGATTAGCCTTACTGTGCATAAAGTAGACTTAAAACACCAAATCAAAAAAATCTTTTATACGAAAGTGTTACCATAGGTTATTCGAGTAGACGTCCTTGGTTGTGGCATTGTTCTCAGTCTACACAGACACGTCATTTTGATGACAGTCCATGTCTTGTAGCACGTCGCTCTGTATACCAACTGCGTAACCATTTTCTGCAAACATATTTTATTTCTGTGATCACTGATTTCATGGTGTGTCACTGTTTTACTGTTCATTCTTCGGTAATTATTTTATTTGACCCCGTTGACTTATTATGGTTACTATTTCTGTCTAAACGAACTTTGAAATCTGATACTCGTTATGAGTGAAGAACAGCATATCTGAGCAAGGTGTGCTAGATCAAATGATGAGAAAAGAGGAGACCTGGAAAAATATTTGATTCGTGGGGCCCAAATGATAATGTTTTTTTGATGAGCCATTGAAAAGTGATAATGATATATATATTGGGAGTACCTTGGATTCGAGGCTGTGACCCTTAATTCTTAGGAAATAGATATTTGTGAGACGAGTACTATACCAATACTCTACAACATCGCTTGTAGCAAATGCTTTGAAACGTATTGATGATTACTCATGCTACCAACGAGTAGCATGTGTTCTATGTGACGAACACATTTTCGCTGCAAACTGTAAGATTCTTTAATTTTCGCTCATTGCACAGTACATTGCAAGGTGTTGTTATATTTTATTTGCATAAGCTATTCATAATTATGTCCTCTTGTGTTCAAACTTGACAGCGATTTCCTCCAGGTGTACCACGAGCAAATGCAGTGCTTCCAACCTCTCAACAGTTTCTCTGATTTCAATTTTAATGTACCGAATCGCAAGTATTTTCTTCAATTATTCCTCATACTTGAGTTTTCCGTATTGTTCTCTATTAACATGTTGGCCGAATATAGTTTCTGACTTCATGTTATAAACAATATTGTAAGTCTTACACCAGAGGGTTTCTTGCCTAATAGAGGGACCTACAGTAAAGTTGGCTACTCTCTGCTGGTTCTCAAGAGCTATGTTGCCAAATTAACGATTTCTGGACTCTTGAAAACTTTTTCAGGATGGTCAAGTAACATTTGGAGAAGTGTACATCATTCTATATATATTTTTTTTTTATTTAAAGTGATTTCACATGATTTCATCGCTATTTGAATCAACCTGATTTAAAAAATCTGGATATTTTAATAAAGTGTTCAAATTAATGTATTTTTTAAGCAAATTAATGTATTTTTTAAGCATGAAGGAAACATTAAGAAATAATAGAAATGAATACTACATGAAAATCTACTTATTTCATACCAAAAGCACAGATTTATTATACAAACTTCCCAGTCATTAGACACACAAGAAGCTTCTTTTGTAATATTTCCGAGAGTGGAATGTGCCAAGATGATCCCCCATGAGATTCCAACAATAGTCTGCCATCATGTGTGCATCCCATCTTCCTTGATATTTGGCATTCATTGTTTTTATGTCCTGATGAAACCTTTCACCTTGTATTTCGCTTAAGTCACCAAGGTTTCCTGGAAAGCTATCTAAGTCACAGTGCAGATAATGGAGTTTGACACTTACGTTACAGCCAAGCCTTTGAAATAAAAGATGATATCCTGTAGTAATTGCTTGTAGTTGTGTGCCTTCTTGTTGCCAAGAACGTTTATCACATCAGGAACAAATGAAGACTAGGCACTTGATTCAATTTCTTTCATTCATAATATGAAATGTGGGTCACTTATGTTGTCTGATCAGTGGACCATCAAAACTCCTGCCTACAGTTTTTCCATGGTAAGTCCAGGTTATGTATTCAGTGTGGTTCTTCAAAATTTTTACCAAGTATTTAATCAGGCCTAGCTTTATGCGTAGTGGTGGCAGTATGATTTTATCTCGTACTCCCAAATATTCATTGAGAACATTTTGTTTTCCAACAACCATATATTCCCTCATAGGCCAATCTTTTCTCGCTCAATGTTGATGTTTGGCTCTACTATTCGAAAGACATAACAAGAAAAGATGCTTTGTGTAGCCACTTTGTTGACCAAGAAGAAAATTAACCATCTTCAAGTCTACAGTATTCAAGTCGTTGCAGAATACTAAGTAGTTGTGTTCAGTAAAGAATGAGAGCAAATCCTTTTTTTTCTCATATGATAAAATGTAATTCTTGTTTCCAGGCTGAAGTACTTTCATTTCCTTTAGTCTGGAGACAAGCAATTCCAAAGACTCCTTGGAAAGATTTAAGTCCTTGATCAGATCACTCAATTCATTCTGGTCAAAATGTTCACTAGGTGAAATTGTTTGAAAATCAGTGACACTAACCCCACTGTCTTAATTTTGTGCAGTATCAGACATGTAAGACTCATCTGCTGAGAGCTGTGGTAGTTCATGGATAGGTGGAATGGGTACAAGATACGAGTGTGGAACAGGTCTCGTGGCTGAAGGTAGATCAGGATAAGACCACTTGTCACGATTATGAAGATTGATGCCTGGGATATTATCAATACAAAAATAACAGTCATATAAGTGTTTTTCTGTTTCCTTCAAACCATTGGTACTCCAAAATTTCAGGTAACTTCTCTTTCCATTTGTCCACTGCAGCAAATGCTCCATACAGTTTTGTCATACAGTATGAAGAGCCCATGGCTTATCCTGATCTCCAAGATTGACGCCAAAATAAGTTACATATGCTCTTTTTGCAAACTCAGAAATAGGTTTCCTACCTGCTTTCAGTGTGTACTCTCCACAAATATAGCAAAATATGTTTGGATGATTCAGGCAGTAGTCATGAAGTATCCATGACCTCTATGGTGTTGGATCTGCATAAATGAAATGATATGGGTGGGAATAATAGTTGTGAAACAAAGGTCAATTATACATAAACAACTGTGGCTAATTTAAACACATAAATTGCCAAATCAATTAGCAAAGCTTGTTACGATATCACTATTTTGCAAAGGAGATCTTTTAAAGAATGGACTTAAATTTTGTGCTTTCATATAATATATCATATCTGTATCTAACCAGATCTCATGCAGTCTGAATTTTCTGGATCAGCCCCAAAAACCACAGGAACAGGCCTAAAAACCAAGACTCACATACACACAAAGTTGGGCAGTGTTATCTATACCTTCACCTGCAATATCGAGAGGAAGGAGGGTTGGACATCCAATGCCCTTAACCTCAGGATCAACAACCACCCCTCCTCCACCCACAACCTGGACTTAATCATTTCTGTTAATACCAACCATCAAAACATTCCTTTCAATGACTGCTTCTGAGTAGAGATCACCCACTTAATCATTTCTGTTACTACCAACCATCAAAACATCCCTTTCAATGACTGCTTCTGAGTAGAGATCACCCAATCTGCCAACACCTTAGTATGTAAAAGATGGGAGAGGGCCTAAATATCAGCCATGAATGGAACCAACCTCTGGCCTGAAAACAACTACCCAGTAACTTTCCCCACCAAAACATTTCCACCCTCATACCTCCATAATCATCACTTTAAACTTTACACAGATTCCATTTTCACAATCTTCTTTTACCACTGGAGATGAGGCTGCAAGAATTTGGATTTTTCAATTGTCTGGTGACCTTTTCCTTTCCCCTTTTATACTTGTTACACACACATACTTGTATATACATGTATCTTGTATTTTGTCTTTTATTTGAGCACCATCTAATGTTTGTGTGTAAAATGCATTTTCAGATAGCAAGTGCCTTACCCTCATCAACACAGATGGACTTTCACGATCACTCTCTGCCCAACCTACCGAAAGAAGAACCTGACCTCATGCATTCTTCAATCAAGAGTGAGCCAAATGAAGAGTCAGCCGGAAACACTTGGCAGCCAGCATCTTCATCACCAGTTATTAAATCTGAATCAAAGTTGGAACAAATGAAAGTAGAAGAGCCAGGAGATGTTGCCTTTCACATATACTTGAACTCTGGTGCTGGAATGACTGAATTTTTTCAGGAGGATAGTAAAGATCTTGATGCAAGTGATGACATTATACAGTTTGGTTCTGTTGCAATTAAAAGTGACGAGACTGTAGAGCCTGAAGATGTGAAGACTGAACTTGCAATTGAAGATGAATGTCCATCTGCAGAGACAGAAAGGTGAGTGCATGAAGTTATTTTCACATTAATGAAACAAAGTACCATAATACTTTGATCATACCTGCTCAAAATTTTCTCAAGTTGAGGGATGTGACGACCTCATCACCCAGTGACTTGTTCACTGGAGTTAGTCAACCAACAGAGTGAAATGGTCAACATTGTGCTCTGTTGGGATTTACAGAGCTGTCCTGTCATGGCTCTATGAGCATCCCACAATCAGCAGAAATGGGGTATGGTTGGTGGACTATAATGTGATTCTCCCAGCTAGATCCGAAGGATCCGCTGACCAATGACAGGTGCGGTCCTCCATTCATATTGGGTGTTAGGCGTAGAGCTGACAACTCTGCACTGTAAAAATACATGTCAAGAAATAGCAATATGAGGCCATGGATGTTCCCAAGGTAAAATATTCCGGAGGTAAAATAGTCCCCCATTCGTATCTCCGGGCGGGGACTACTTTGGGAGGTCCCTGGACTAAGGATAAGACTTACATTAAGAATAAGGATATTAAATTAGGCACCTGGAATGTTCTGAGCCTTTACCGGCCTGGGGCATTTCAGTGTACAGTTAATGAGATAGTTAAGTAAAATTAGATGTAGTAGCTGGCCAGGAAGTTAGGTGGCCAGGAGAAGGGAATTGTAAAATTGTAATTTAAAAATTATACTTTTTTCTATGGTGGTCCTGAAAATCATAATTTTGGAACAGGCTTTTTCATAAATAATAGAATTATCTCGGCTCTTAAAACAGTAGAATTTATTAATGATAGGATATCATATGCAGTTTTATAGGGTAGGTGGTGTAAAATTATTTTAATAAACATACATGCACCAATGAAAGATGATTTTTATACAGAGTTAAAACAGGTCTTTGATAAATTTTCTCAGTATGATATGAAAATTCTGTTAGGTGACTGTAATGCACAGATTGGCAAAGAAGAGACATTTAAACCCACGATTGCTAAAGAAAGTCTTCATGAATTAAGTAATGATAATGGTATAAGATTGATTACTTTTGCAACCTCAAAGAATTTAATTGTGAAAAGTACCACTTTTAAACATAAAGATATCCATAAATATACCTGGTCTTCTCCAGATGGTAATCATAATCAGATAGATCATATTCTCATTGATAAGAGAAGGCATACTAGTATAATTGATGTTCGTACACATAGAGGTGCTGACTGTGCAAGTGACCATTATTTAGTAATTGCTAAATTAAGAGAAAGACTCGCAGTGATAAATCATAAGGAATAAAATCTAAGAGTTATAAAATTTAACACAGGAAAATTTGCTAACTAAAGATGCTCTAGCCTTCTTAAACCTGAAGGTTCATGGCTGCAGCAACACAGGCTTTCCATCTGTCCCTATCTTGAGCAAGATCTCTATACTCTTTTCCATCCCTACCAATTTCCTTTAGGTATATCTCAACGTTGACCCTCCATCTTCATCTTGGCCTTCCACAGGTCTCTTACCATCAGGTTTCCCAACAAGAATCTTGTAAATTCCTGTTTCCTCTCTCATTCGTGCCACATGACCTGCCCACCTAAGTCTTCTTGATTTAATCATTCTAATAATATGTGGACATGAATACAAATTATGTAGTTCTAAATTATGTAACCTTCTCCACTCACCTATCCCCTCATCCCTAAAGTCCAAATATTTTCCTGAAGATCTTATTTTCAAATACTCTCAATTTATGTTCCTCTTTCAACATAAGGGACCAAGTTTCACACCCATATAATACTATGGGCAAAATTACTGTTTTGTATATTTAACATTTAGTTTCTTAGATATTAAACGAGAAGACAAAAGTTTATGAAGAGAGAAGTAACATGCATTTCCTGAATTAAGCCTACTTTTTATTTCCTCTTTAATATAATTTTCACTTGTTAATATTACTCCTAAGTATTTGAATTTGGAAACTGGTTCAAACGAGTTGTTATCAATAATTAGATTTTGATTATTACCTAACACTTCGTTTCGGCCTGTAAGCATACATTAATTTTCTCTTTGTTAACTTCCAAACCTATCTCTTTAGCAGTTTTGAAAAATATTTTAGCATTTTTCAAAATTGTATTTATATCATCCCCTAATAAGTCTACATCATCTGCATATGCTAACTGAGTCACACCATTGCATTTTTAGTCCTTTGTTAGTTTTTTTACCTTCCTAACAGCATATTCTAAGGGAAAATTAAAGAGCAATGGAGATAATAATGCATCTCCTTGTTTTAACCCATCATGAATTGTAAATTTGTCAGACACATTAATACCCACACGAATTTTACTTTCTGTTTTACTGGTGCATACTTTCATCATACTAACAAGCTTCTTAGGTATTCCAAACTCTACTACTATATTATATGATTTATCTCTTTTGACCGAATCGTATGCTTTTTTAAATTCAATGAATAGCTGATGGACATTTTGATTATATTCCCACTTTTTTTTTGCTGATGAAAGAATTAAGAAAGATTACCAAAGTAAACTGTCAAATAGATTTGATGTTTTGCAGGATTTAAATGATGATGAAAATATAATTGTAACAGACATAAATAAGAATTGGGAACACATACATAATGCAATAGAATCAGCAGCTAAAGAAAGTATAGGATACCATAAACCTAGAAAAAGTAAGGCATGGTTTGATAATGAATGTCATAATCTAATAGAAATAAGATATCAGGCTAGACTTAGGTGGTTAAATAACTGTGATGATACAAATCTAAGCAATTATAATATAATAAAGCGAGAAGATAATCGCACCTTTAGAAGTAAAAAAAATATATTACTTGAAAAGTAAAATTAACGAAATTAAAACAAAAATGAAAATATCAGAGATTTATATAAAGGTGTAAATGAATTTAGAAAGGGGTGGCAACCTAAATTAAACTTGATAAAAGATAAAGATGGTGATTTTCTAGTTGACCCAAACGATATTCTAAATAGATGGAAGAACTACTTTAATTACCTTTTAAATGTTCATGTAGGAGATAAATCAGAAGTAAATGAAGTGCACACTGCAGAACCTTTAGTTCCAGAACCTAACTTGACTGAAGTTAAAGATGCTATTAAATAGCTAAAGAATAACAAAGCACCTGGCATTGATTTAATATCAGCTGAGTTAATTAAATATGTTGAAAATTCGTTAATATTTCAAATTCATAAATTAATTTGTTTTTATATGGAATAAAGAAGAAATCCCTCAACAGTGGAAAGCATCCATAATTGTTCCTGTGTTTAAAAAAGGTGTTAAAATGAACTGCAATAATTACCGTGGAATTTCTCTACTCTCAACAACATATAAAATATTATTTTCCTGTAGTTTACGGTTATTACAAGCATAATAAAACAGTTTTTTGTTGTGACGTTTCAGGAGAACACACGCTTCCTTCATCAGACATTTATTTTCATTTTGACTAAAGATACAGTTACAGCAATGGTTAGCAATTTTTTAAACAAAGTTATCTAACTTAAGAAGCTTGTTAGTATGATAAAAGTGTGCACCAGTAAAACAGAAAGTAAAACTACAATGGAAGCAATGCGTACATACAAGAAAAACTATATAGAATATTATCTAAAATTCTTTTAACAAGACTAACCCCATATGCTAATGAAATTATAGATGATTATCAATGTGGATTTAAACGTAATAGATCAACTACAGATCAAATTTTTCACATTAGACAGGCACATGAAAAAAAGTGGGAATATAATCAAAATGTCCATCAGCTATTCATTGATTTCAAAAAAGCATATGATTTGGTCAAAAGAGATAAATTATATAATATATTAGTAGAGTTTGGAATACCTAAGAAGCTTGTTAGTATGATAAAAGTATGCACCAGTGAAACAGAAAGTAAAATTCGTGTGGGTATTAATATGTCTGACAAATTTACAATTCATGATAGGTTAAAACAAGGAGATGCATTATCTCCATTGCTCTTTAATTTTGCCTTAGAATATGCCGTTAGGAAGGTAAAAGAAATCAACGAAGGACTAAAATTAAATGGTGTGGCTCAGTGGGGACGTGGGGAATTTCCACTCCTTGCTGAGGTGTTTACTCTTTGGCGTATACCAGCTGAGCAAGATCTCGTCCATTGCCACTGTATGGCGGATCGCTGAGCCTTCTTCGTGGCACCTGACACTGTGAAGGTCATGACTCATGTCACTGAATGACTGGCTGGCACCTTAAAGGCAAATTGCACATACAGAACCTCCCTTTCCTACCAGTTCTGCCACCTATCATTGCAGTCTGGAACTCATCCCGCAGACTGGTGGCATATGGGGCCTGGGCTACATATCCAGTAAATTTCATCTCTGTCACTTTATTTCACTATTTCATGGCATTTATGTGAGAGGTCATATGCAACTCAGGCGGTGGTAGTGAGTCATTACATTGATTCTAGATGTGTTATATATCACTCACAGCATCTTTATTGTTTTTTTTGGAGCTTTGTTATTGTTTTTTCTGAGCATTGAGTCTTGGGTTATTTGTAACTTGATATATCTTTTATCATTATACTTCGAGGCACTGGCCAGCAATTCATCAAAGCCAAATGTACAATTGCAAAAGGCAAAAATAAATATAAAAGAAGTTAATGTACATCTATTCATTTTATACATGTTTTAAATTGTTTGTATTAATTGTAACAATAACAGCATCACTTAATAAGATTTTCACAAGATTTTCATGAACCATCTGCAAAGTTTTGTCCATGGGTCTACTCTTCACGTAACATGTATGTAATAGCATGGTAGTTTGAGTTGCCTGTGCACCACGAGACTCGCAAGGTGAAAAACATTTGAGTAAAGTATGCCTCACTAGGCCCTGGGCATAAAACTAGGTGAGTTAAATACAACTCATGTGGCAGGTAACGAGTTAACAAATTCATTTTGTTACATTTGATGCTGATTATAATTTTAGATTATGTTTGATTAGATGTGTTAGGTTTGATTAATTTTATATTTTTCTTAGTTTAATAATTTTTGGTTTTGTGCCATTGGCTGTTACACTATTTTTTTTTACTTTTGAGTGTGTATAGAACCTGGTTTTCAGAATAAAAAAGTGGTGAAAATATTCAGGATTACATTTCTCCTATGGGGTCATATTTTGGACCAAGTATATCTGTTAATTGTGTACCTTGAAGCAAATGTTAGGTTAGAAAAGACATGCAAATCTATTGGTTTATATCACAATATTGTAAGATGAAAGGAAACTGTACAACTGCTACTATAATATACCAAATAGGACCAAAATTGTGCAGAGATTCATGTGGTCTAGTTGGTAGACTGCCATGCGAGGGAGGTGGGTTTGTGAGTTTAAAGTGAAATCCAATTCCAAACCCGAATGATTATCGACTGCGATGCTATTTAATGACGTGTCCTAGAATACGTATTGGGTGACAACAGGTCGCAAGTTGTCTGTTTCCTTTTTCACGCTGGATTACAATACAAGTCGAGGAAGGAGTTTGTCTGCTCCCTTGAATGGGGGAGGGGGTGACTATGAAGTTGGTTGAAGCAAAGAAAATGTGACTTTTTTTACGTTGTATTTTACACAGCCGAAACAGGACAAAATGTACAGCCGTGCCTTTTTTTTTTTTGTCAGGTGCCTAGAAAGGTTGTGTTGTTTCTCCTGAGAGATCTTATCTTACCAGATAATCTTGTAACAGACAATGCTCCAGTAGACTCGTATAAAATCCAACATTCATTCTGCCCGATTATTTCCTGACTTTTGCTGATGACAGTGTGACTGGTGTCAAGATTCTTTGAGTTTCGCTTGCAATAAGCGAGAGATTGTTTTCCTTTCAGTAGGTCTCAGTGCAAACTGGTTTCTCATGAACTAGAATTGTAAGAATTTCCTGGAAGAGCAACGACTGTGCACAGTTGAAAGAAATTAACATTATTTTAAATCCTTTATCTGTGAAAACGTTTTCATGTTCTATTTTCCTTCTCACAACACACATCATGTGCATAACAGGTTGTATAACTACAAGGATAAATTGTGTTACCGTCTCCTAGGCATCTTTGTGTCCATTTAATCTCTGTTTAAGCTGAAAATTGGTGCAAATTCCAATAACGACCCCTTCGAAATAATGACGCTTTTCCTGGGAACTGTGAAAGGTCATTGTACCGAGAGTTGACTGTATTTACTTGGGGTTTTCTGCATTTTGAAGCCTAATCCATTGAGACATGTTCCAATGCTTGCCATTATCAGTTTATTTCACACAGAATATTCTATATCTTAATAACAAGTGTAAGTCAGCATTATCCCCCCCCCCAGAAACGCTCCTTTCAGTGTAAGAGCTCAATAAGTCTGAAAAAGTTTTTTTTCTTCAAGAGGCAACACTGTTAAGGGGCAGTGACATATGCCTCAGGAGTCAACACTGTTATGGGGACAGTAACATATGTCTCATTTGCCCCTCCCTAGAAAAAATCCTGCGAACGTCCATGCTTCTACACAAATAATATATAAGCTGCACATCTCTGTACACCCAGATTTCGATCAACTCAAATACATTCTTTTTAAGAGTTCTTAAAAATGTTCATTCTTTACTTGAATACTTGTACGAGTTCTACTTGCACATGACCACGTGTTTCAAATGCTTTGCTCTGGCCCAGCAACTGCTGTGCATGTCTCCAATATAAAAATCATCGAAAATTGTTGTTTACTGTGCATTCTCTTAGCAAATTTGCTATGAGATTTGAAAAATTAGATAAACAATGCCTTATCTAAGAATTTACGTTTTGCCACAAAATTTCCTGCTTTGGTCTATCTTTGATAATCTACCACCTCTTTCTACAAACAATGGAAGAAGAAGAAGAGTCAAAACTGCAATACCTGCTGAAAGAACTAGCATACTGCATAATTTATTTTTATCTTTCTAATTACTCTGCAATTTACACACTTACACATTTCACACTACCCACCCAGCACTTTCTTCAGCTTGAAGATGTGTTTTTGTTTCCACATGTTTTCCTGCGTTTCTGCAACAAACAGACGATTTTAACACAATTAACTTGCCTCAGAGTTCATATGTTTTTTGAAGTTCATTGTCATGTGAAATGCAGGAAGCACTTCTGGAATGGCCAGTTGTCACAACTCGTTTCATGCGTTAAACTTGTGCAACTTTTGGAACATGCCAGTGGAATGGCAATATCATGCGCCTAGTAGATGTCCCCTTTTGTCAAGATTGTATATTCCTTTAATCCCAATGCATGACTTTTTCTTGTTTTTTTTTTTTTTTAAAAAAATCACAGTTTTGATGTTAGTGTCTCAATTAAATCATTAAGCTAGTCATGTAATAAAAGCAGACATTTCGGAAAACTTATTCCAACCACAATGCTTTCCTTCTTTCACTGCTCCCCCTTATTATTTAAGTGTTGAGTAAATTTTGGTGAATTGTATTTACATGTTCCTACTATGAGACAGGATCATTATATGTTATTTGTGTCAATTAAGAGATAGGGGTACGTACCCAACTTCCAAATTTCCTGAGTTTTTTAACATTATTTTCCAAAATGTTGGGACGTAAGTAATATGACGTCAGATACTGGTCTTTTGTCTTGATTACCTTGCAGATTTTAAACTATTAGCATCCTGAAGTCCCATACCAGAGCTCAATTTAAATAACATTGAAGACCTTCCCTTGAAACAAAAATATATATAAGCTTTTTTATAAACACAAAAGTTATTGTATTGTCATTCACATATATAATAATACAATATATGTGTGTGTGTATTGACAGACGAATTAGAAATTCAGTGTAGCCAGGGGTAGCGTAGCATTGTATCAGAAGGCCAAATTTGGTGCAAAATTAAGATTTATGTATAAGACGTAAGTGAGTTCCTAAAGATATATCCACGATACTTACCTGTAAATGTTCTATTAATTTTGGTGGCCTCTGCCACCATCCACTTGGAACTCGATGCATAGAACATTTACAAGTAAGTTTCGCGGATATATCTTAAGTAACTCGCTTACGTCTTATATTATCAACTGCATTGTTTATTCCCCTTAACATAAGATTTATGATTTCACATAAAATGTGTGGCCAATACTTACATGCATCTTGCGTGCATCTGTTGACAAAATTTGGCCTGCTAGTGTTGCCAGCTAAGAAATTATTGCCTTAAAATTGCTCTTTTTCACTTAGCATGCATAATTGCCAAACCCGAAACCCATCAAATGCTGCTCCCCATGCAGCACACAAATATCCATAAGACATCTAATTCATATCATTAGGATATTCATGCCAAAATTCTGGATATCTGGGAATGTCCAGTTGACATCCATTGAATATCCTCTGAACATCCATATGTGGACTCGGGAGAAATCCAGGAAGGACATGTTTTGGACATTGTATGTATGACTTTTGGACATGTTTCGGATATCAATGTGACTTTGGTTCCCGTGATTGCGGCCTTATCTGGATGTTTTTATTTCATTGTGTGCAAGGATATTTTTTGGACTAAAGTTGCACCCAATCTGGAAATTATCCTGATATTTTTCACATGTACTTTGAACATGAAAAGAACATTCTTGGACTAGATTTATGCAATTCGAAGACCTCGTCTACACATACGATAAACTATTATTTGCATGCTTAAGTCCGATGCCGGACTGCAACTATTCCCTCAGTACAACCATGCATAGTGAGTGAGACAAAGTCTTGTAACTCCAGGAACTTTCTCCTGGCCTTGTGCGCATGGGTCACTTGCTTGGTCAAACAATAGCCTATGTACAGTGCAAATGCTTTGTGCCATGTTTGCGAGTCACTGGATCACAAAATTCGAGTCCTAACATTACTAAATTGAGACTATCCACTTAAATCAAGACGTTTACGCCAATTTTTGATTAGCATGTGGACTTAATACCTCATATCCAATATATATCTAAAATGGGAGTTTCTCTGGATATACAGGACAGGAGATTATTTGGCTATCCAGGAGGATCTCCCATCCTGGATATCATACTCGAGAGAAACCCTTTCCATGTCCAAGATGCTACAACAAGGTGGCGACAGACCTGGAAAACCTGGGAAACCGGGAAAAGTCAGGGGAATTTGAGGTGTAAAAAAATGTCACGGAATTTCGTCTTCATTGACTTTTTTTAAAAAAATTATTTATTTATTTAAAGATATCGTTATGGAACTCTGCACGGGAACAGGAAATCTCGTCCACAAGTTTTGGCCTCAACTTTTAGGTCCCTTTTATGTGCAACACAACCACGGCACCATAAACCAGTGATGGCAGGAGGAGAGAGAGAGAGAGAGAGAGAGAGAGAGAGAGAGAGAGAGAGAGAGAAATTTCTTTCGCCCGGGCTTCTCGGCGGGAATTTTAAATTCGAGAGGGGGGGCACAGTCCCCCGAATTTCAATGGGAAAACATAAAAAACTGGAGTTTGCCCCCTCTTCTCCCGCTATTTTGAGGAGAAGATGCGAACTTTAGTATTCTTTTCAAAGAATGGACATTTCTCAAGGGAATGAAACATGTTTCATGTTCTTGGGTGCCATACAAGTTGAATAATAAGCCAAAATGTGAAACTCTGTTTTTAAAGAAAAAATAGGTAATTTGCATTTTTGGAGGAAAATTGTCATAACTCCGGCACTATGGGAGCAATTTACTTCGGATAAGTTTTGTTTTTCAGCTAAAACATCATAGCATGCAACTGTGTGCAATTCAGAATGCCAAACCAAGGAAGGGGCGTTTGGGAGCGCGACCACTGGATTTCAATGAAAAAAAAAAACAACAACATAAAAATCTGGAGTTTGCCCCTCTTCTCCCGCTATTTTGGGGAGAGGGTGCGAACTTTAGTATTCTTTTCAAAGAATGGACATTTCTCAAGAGAATGAAACATGTTTCATGTTCTTGGGTGCCATATAAGTTGAATAATAAGCCAAAATGTGATTTTTTTTAACGAAAAATAGGTAATTTGCATTTTTGGAGGAAAATTGTTGTAACTCAGGCACTATGGGAGCAATTTACTTCGGATACGTTTTGTTTTCCAGCTAAAACATCAAGAGCATGCAACCGTGTACAATTTTGAATGCCGAACTGTGGAAGGGGGTTTGGGGGTGCGACCATTGAATTTCAATGAAAGAAACATAAAAAATATTTTTTCGATACACCCTATTATGCACCCTTCAGTATATACTGGGAAAATTCCATTATCTAAAATCCTTACCTTAAAATTAAAAAAGGGGTATGGAAAATAACTTTCAAGATATCAAACTCTCACGAAGAGGTGTAAGTCATATGACTTACAATTTCAAACAATAGTTTAAAAACACAATGAAGTTATACTTTCATATTTTTGCCAGAAAATGCACTAAAATGAAAATGTGAATTTTGGGAAAAATGTAGTAAAAAAATAAAAAAAATAAGAAAATACACCAATTTGTAAAAAAAATATCAAGGTCCCTACCGATTAGGCATAAATAAAACATGAATGTCAGTTGTAATTTATTGCATTAATAACAGTGAGTCCTAACCTAATTTTCGACATAATCACCACCATTGTTCTGGCATTTGTCGTAGCATGGCACTAAATTTTGTATGCCCATGGTATATGTGGCCAAGGCCAGGGCTGTACAGCGAGTGGTCCAAGATCTCTCACCTGAAGTGATGCAAAGGGCCCGTGTGTACTCAGCTGTATGGGGTTGTGCACATTCGATTGGCCTTCGGTGTATTGTCTGCACCATCGTCTGTCTCATGACGTCCGGTCTGCACACCTCACACGATTGCTTGTGGCTCTGTGCCAAATTCTGAGCGTGCAATGTAGGCTACATCGCAGTCGGTGGGACACGGTTTGAGAACTTCAATCTTTAACCTAGAACTGTCCTAAAACGGCTGCATTGCAACTGTACCAGATTACAGCTACATGCCACTACTTCCTGCCTGCATGTGTGTGTGTCTATCTCTGACCACTAGTGCTGTGTATAGGCACCCTTGGAGCTTTTTTCAGGATGCCTCTCGTATATGAGCTTTCAGAAGCTTTTATTATTAGAGTGTTTCTGTTTTAATGTGTGGTTAGCTAAATCAGGTACCTATACAAGGCAATTCTATAAATTCCTTGCATTAAATTTCTAATACCTACATACACTTTTCGTCAGCATTAATGGTATAACTGCATGTTGTCAGTTTCACAGTACTTCACTTGGATATACTGTACTGAAGCTGAAATCCTATTGATAATGTAAGGAAATATGACACTTTATTTTGTTCGATTCAGTTGTTTCACTTATATGCAAGAGTTAAGTTGTTTGCGTTACAGAGAATAGAGAAGTAGCTTTATCCATGGAAAAATGAGTCCGCACTCATGGTTCTTGCAAGCAGAGTGTTCCAAACCTCAGTGAAAATATCAACATATAATACCGAGAATGTATAAGGAGACTGATAAATTACAAATTGTATTTCTTAATAAATCACTATTCACTCTTATCTCATTTAGTCGTAACTTTAAAAATAATGAAGTATTTTATTTTATGATGCCAAAAGACCTGGGTCTGAATTCCAGCCTGAATCACTCTATAAGGTATTCCACAGTACTAGAAGTTATTCTTAGTGTTACACAATTATAGTATTTTTACTTTAAAATAATGTTTCATCCTTCATGATCTTACCATTTTGAAATGTAGAATAATTGTGTTATAGCTACTAATCAATAATTTCCATTGTGAAATTCGTCTTAGAAACTTTAAAACCATATGAGGTAGTAGCACACATTTTTTTAAATATTCTGTCATAAATTGTCTTTAATAATGTACATCTTTTTCCAGGTTATTACTGGTGTATATATTGATGACATGTGCTTTTTAATAAAAATACTTGTATATGGTAAAGTGAATAAATAACGTGATTAATGCCATGAAAAAGTGAAATAAAGTGACAAGAGCGATGAAACTTATGGTATATGTAGGCCAGTAAGATCACCTCCTGCAGTTGTGCATGCGGGAAAAAGTAGATTTCACATAGGGCACCTTTCAGTGGGCTAAACACATGATGTAGGGTGGATGATCTAAGCATTCCCAACCCATTTGTGTGATCGTGTCCATAGTGTGTCCAGCAACGTGGGGACATGCATTGTCTTGCAGTAGGATGACACCTCATGACAAGAAGCCATGCCGCTTGTGCCTGATTACATGTCTCACCTCGTTTTGCAAGATGTCGGAGTACAGAGCAGCATCCTTTTCTCACCCTGCCAGAGGAAGCAACCGAGAAGTGGACCACGATGATCAAAGAGAAACATGAACAATACCTTGGAAACAAAGTCTGTTTTTTTTTTTTTTGGGTTGTGGGGAAGAGGGGTGTTTCCACTTTTTGAACCTTGGAGGCAAATTGCACATACACAACCTCCCTTTTTACCAGTGCTGCAACGTGGTCTGGAACTCGTCGTGCAGACATATATCGCACCCCAGCCTGGCATACATATCGAATAAGTTGCATCGCTCTGTCCTTTTATTTAGCAGCTTTTTCATGGCATTAATCCGATTATTTATTGACTGTACCAAATACAATGATATACATTCACATCTTAGACGTAGGTTAGAACTCAAAACTTCAGACCCAAATCACTTCCAATAGGATTTCTTTCTTGCAGCTTGACACAAGCGACAACTTTCTGCTCTGTGACAAAGGATTTTGGAACTACTCTTGAATCTACAAGGGAAGGAGAATCTACAAAATCTTCAAACTCTGAAGGTTTTGTCATTTTGAATGATGGAAGTAATTTGTTTAATGATAAATGTGAACTTGTGGTTCCTGTGCAAGATCATACTAGAACAAAATCTTTTGAGTGCTCAATGTGCAGGGAATCATTTAAGGAGACAAAATGTCTCATGGAATATACAGGAGTTCATAGTGGTGAAAATTCTTTTTTGTATTCAACCTGCATGAAACCTGTAGCATTGAAGCAAAAATTTAGAAAGCATTGGAACACTCATAGTGTTGCAAGCAAGGATGGTCTACCGAAACATTCCAGAACTCTCACTGGAGACAAGCCCTTTGTATGTTTAGTGTGTAATAATGCTTTTGCACTGAAGTCATATCTTAGGAAACATTTAATAATTCATTCTGGAGAGAAGCCTTATGTGTGTTCAACATGTAACAAATCATTTGCACGGAAGGAAATTCTTAAACGGCATTTAAGAATTCATACTGGAGAGAAGCCCCATTTGTGTTCAACATGTAACAAATCATTTGCACGTAAGGAAATTCTTAGACAGCATTTAAGAATTCATACTGGAGAGAAGCCCTATGTGTGTTCTACATGCAACAAATCATTTGCATGGAAGGACGATCTTCGAAAACATTTAATAATTCATTCTACAGAGCAGCGCCATGTGCATTCAACATGTAACAAATCATTTGCACAGGAGGAAGATCTTAGAAATCATTTAAGAATTCATACTGGAGAGAAGCCCTATTTGTGTTCAACATGTAACAAATCATTTGGACGGAAGGGAGATCTTAGAAGGCATTTAAGAATTCATACTGGAGAGAAGCCTTATGTGTGTTCAACATGTAACAAATCATTTGCACGGAAGGAAGAGCTTAGAAGGCATTTAAGAATTCGTACTGGAGAGAAGCCCCATTTGTGTTCAACATGTAACAAATCATTTGCACAGGAGGAAGTTCTTAGACAGCATTTAAGAATTCATACTGGAGAGAAGCCCTATGTGTGTTCAACATGTAACAAATCATTTGGACGGAAGGAAGATCTTAGAAGGCATTTAAGAATTCATACTGGAGAGAAGCCTTACGTGTGTTCAACATGTAACAAATCATTTGCACGGAAGGAAGAGCTTAGAAGGCATTTAAGAATTCATACTGGAGAGAAGCCCCATTTGTGTTCAACATGTAACAAATCATTTGCACAGGAGAAAGTTCTTAGACAGCATTTAAGAATTCATACTGGAGAGAAGCCCTATGTGTGTTCAACATGTAACAAATCATTTGCATGGAAGGGAGATCTTAGAAAGCATTTAAGAATTCATACTGGAGAGAAGCCCAATTTGTGTTCAACATGTAACAAATCATTTGGACGGATGGAAGATCTTAGAAGGCATTTAAGAATTCATACTGGAGAGAAGCCTTATGTGTGTTCAACATGTAACAAATCATTTGCACGGAAGGAAGAGCTTAGAAGGCATTTAAGAATTCATACTGGAGAGAAGCCCCATTTGTGTTCAACATGTAACAAATCATTTGCACAGGAGGAAGTTCTTAGACAGCATTTAAGAATTCATACTGGAGATAAGCCCTATGTGTGTTCCACATGTAACAAATCATTTGCATGGAAGAAAGATCTTCGAAAACATTTAATAATTCATTCTACAGAGCAGCCCCATGTGTGTTCAACATGTAACGAATCATTTGCACAGGAGGGTGATCTTAGAAATCATTTAAGAATTCATACTGGAGAGAAGCCATATGTGTGTTGAACATGTAACAAATCATTTGCACTAAAGGAAATTCTTAGAAGGCATTTAAGAATTCATACTGGAGAGAAGCCACATTTGTGTTCAACATGTAACAAATCATTTGCATGGAAGAAAGATCTTCGAAAACATTTAAAAATTCATACTGGAGAGAAGCCCTATGTGTGTTCAACATGTAACATATCATTTGCACAGAAGGAAATTCTTAGAAGGCAATTAAGAATTCATACTGGAGAGAAGCCCCATGTGTGTTCAACATGTAACAAATCATTTGCACGGAAGGAAGATGTTAGAAAACATTTAAGAATTCATACTGGAGAGAAACCCCATTTGTGTTCAGCATGTAACAAATCATTTGCACGGAAGGAAGATCTTAGGAGGCATTTAAGAATTCATACCGGAGAGAAGCCCCATGTGTGTTCAACATGTAACAAATCATTTGCACGCAGGGAACATCTTAGAAAGCATTTAATAATTCATTCTGCAGAGAAGCCCAATGTGTGTTCAACATGTAACAAATCATTTGCACAGGAGGAAGATCTTAGAAAACATTTTGGAATTCATACTGGAGAGCTCTTTTTGTGTTCAACATGTGAGAATTCATCTTAGATGACATTCAGAAATTCATATAACTTAAACACCTTTTCTATTCAACATTTAAGAAATTATTTTGACAGAATCCAATTAATTCAAAATATTCGATGTTTTATCCTTGTGTAGCCTTTGGTGTTCTGTCATGTATTTAATGTGCACTGAATAATTTGAAAAATGTGATTCTTTTTTAAAAAAATTGTATTTTAAGGAAGTTTGTGTTACAAACCGAATGTTCTTTCACCTTATCGAAAGGTTCTTTCATCAGACCAAAATTTATCTTGTTTTTCCGGGCCCACTCAAGGATTAACAGTCACTATGTCACCTTAAGCATAGAACCTCTAGTTCTTGGGCTGTCATCATCCATACTTCGTCATATAGATATTAATTTCCTAGAAGGATGAATTTTGGGGGCATCCACCATCTAGCGTAAGGAGTAGAACCTACAACTGTAATTACACCTACATGATGATGTCTTAAGAATTGGATATCTTCAGATCAGGAAGCATAAAAAAAGTGAACTCATAAGTTTACAATTCTTATATAGTTTGTTATTTATTTACATAATTTGTGAATGATAAATAAGGTGAGTAACATGCAGGCTTCCATGAATGTGTTTTTTTTATGTTTACATTATAATTCAATACTTCCAATCAGTAAATGATTAAACATTGGTTTACAATTAGTTTGTTTTATTCACATGGCTAAGGGCTTATATCTATAAAACATTATCATGATCGGCAAGTAAAAGTACCTACTATACCTTCCTATTTCTGATGACATGATGTTCCTTTGTACTATACAATACACATTTCGTAGATTGGTAAAAACGCTAACTTCACAAGACAATAGGTCAACCTTTGTTATGTTCCTGAATGCATAAAATTGTGTTAAATGTGCATAAATGGAGGCAATATATCACAGGCGTGACACTTGAGACTCAGACTGCGAAACTGAGATTAACACTAAGTAAATATATTGGAGAACATATTAATGGGCCACAAAACTAACTGGAGACTTACGAATTTATAAAAAAAATTAAATTTGACTCACTTTTCAAGTGGGAAATGAGCCTTTTTGTGAAAATCTTTATTTTTTATAGTCATGTAATTCTATTAGTTCCAAATTACTTCAAAATCCAAGAAAATGTGTTATTATAATAAAGCACACGATTCCAAGAAGCAGTATAAGGTTATTTAGGTTTATTTTCACTTCCTGCCTTCATTCCTCAAAGGAAAAGAAAGCTTGTGAAGTTGTCTCTTTGTTGTTCTCTGTTAATGGCATAGCATTTGTAGAAACTGTCAATCAACTTAATCTGCATTTTGTTGTTGACTAGGTTCCACTGCTTGGCTTTTTGAAACTACATTTTTCAAAAGAGGAAACTCGAAATCTTGTTGTCAAAAGTCTTTGAGATATTTGGACCACATATGGTTTTATGTGATTATGCAGATCCACTTCACAATTGCTGCATTGCTAGTAAACAATCAGTTTTCCTACAAGACAACCTGTCCCAAAATTCTTTATGGAAAAAAATTGTTAAGATTTGGCAGGGTTCCCATACACTTGGAAAACCTGTAAATCTCAGGTAATTTGAAAAATACAAAATTCTCAGTGAAAATCATCAGTGTACGTTCATTTTGCATATCTGATTAATTGATATTCAACTTCTGTTTGCCAAAAGTGTTCTGTACACATACACACTCAGTCTTACAGATACTGTTACAAGGTTTTGAATGAAATAACAGAAGAAACTTTTAAGATATTGTAATACCTCATGTGTATGTGTTACATGGATGTACAATGTGCCCGTAATATAATGGTGCAATTTTAAACAGTCATAATTTTGGGACAAAGCATGGTAGAGAGATGAATGATACAACAAAGAAAAGAGAAACTCTCCAAGTTTACATATGTAAATGCTAACGCCTACATGCGCAAGGGCCAGTGCATACACAATGTGTTTGAAAAAATCAATATGCTGACCAAGGCAGAAATTTATTTTATTATAAAACATAAACTAAATGTAACGTTTCAATCTTCCAGCAAGGTCTTCTTCAGACTCTGCACCAAGTACAAATTTAACAAGGTACAAAACAGTACAATATATATACACAAAAATTACTACCCTCCAGACTATTGGAAAGTAATTCTGGAATATTCTAACAGGTGGCTTTCCCTTGTCAATTGTACTTTCACCTGAAAGGCGATTTAGCTAAACATTTTCTTACATCTGGAATGTGGTTGGACTCTTTATCTCACGCTCTTTTAACTTCATTCTTCTTTTTTCTCTCCTCTTTCTCTCTTATCCTTTCCACTCTTTCTAACACCTTCTTCCATTCTTTGTTTATCTTCAGTCTCCCATTCCAGTTCATTGTGTCTTCTTCACCTTTCTTCTCTATTTTCTTGGCATCCTTCTATTTTCTCACTAGTATTCTCTTCTCCTTTCCTATCTGCTTAGCCTCATCCCGCTCTATGTCATGTCCTGTTTCTCTCGTGTGTTTAAATATTGCATTTCTCTCTCTCTTAAGTCGTACATCAACCCTATGTTGTTTCAACCTGTATTTCAGCCCCTTTTTCATTTCTCCTATGTACACACTCTGACATTCTTTACATTTCACTTCGTAGATAATCCCTTTCTCTTCTGTTTTCCTTTTTCTTGTCTGCATTCTTTGCTATTCTTAAGATACTTCTCCCTCCCTTCCTGTAAGTTTTAATGCCCGCTTTCCTAAGCACTTTGCATTTCTTTTCTGTGGTCTTCCCCATACTCCTTATTCCAAGCCTCCTCTTTTTTCTTTCCCTTCCTCTTTTTCTTTCTCTTCCAATTCTCCCCTGCCACTTTTCTTCCTTCTGTTTATGTCCAGTCTATCCTCCTTCTTGTAGCCATTCTTTTCCAGCTGTTTCCATAGGCTATTTATTTTGAATTAATTTTCACATTCTTTTGTGTACATTTTCTTGATTCTGTCCTCCATATTCTTTATAAAATTATTTTTTTTCAGCTCACTTACATCACTTCTTTGTGGCAGAATACCCCTGCTGCACACTTCTTCTGATGCCAAGCGGTTTCAATTTCTTGTCCTCTCTTCCTTTTCATCAATATATCTAGGTAGCTTACTTTGTCTTCTTCTCCTATTTCGAGTTCCAACAATATCCCTCTTACTTCATCTTGTATTTCTTTGTGAAATATGTTGACTTCGTTCCCTTCCATATGCCAAAACAATCGTCCACATATCTGCAAAACAGAATCGCAGAATCATTTTGTCACCTCCTTTTTCTACCACTATCTTTTCTCATTCATTCATAACCAATTCAGCCAATGCTGGGCTTAGGCTTGAACCTATATTCAATTTCCAAAACGTGTCACCTCTTGTTGCTTGGGAACATACTTTTCACATCTAAGCTAAACATTATCGTCTTCATCTCATTTAACTTAAATCCTTTTATGAGGTCCACCAATTGTTCAATGTTCTTAACTGCTCTGCTTTCTTGCTGTGCTACTAACACTTCAATAACTTTCTTTAATTTCCTTTCCAAGGGTTCCAAAATATTGTTTCTGCAGTCCATTACTGATCTCAACTTATCTCCTCTTTGTGTATCTTTCGAAAGCCTTTCAATCTTGATAGTCTTCCTGTCTTCTTTATGCACTTCTTGAATCCTCTCCTCCTACAGTCTTGTATGACCCTTTCTCTTATAGTTCGTTCTTCTGTTCCACAAATCTCCTCATATCCATTCTCTTTTAGATCTTCATATGTTCTCTTGTACCATTCTCTTTCCATCACCACAATTGCTTCTTCTTTATCTGCCTTTTCTATCACCACATCCTTTTTGTCTTGATTTTCTTCATCCCTTCCCTTTCTTTTTGACTCAAATTTTCTACTTTTCTTTTTTTTCCATTTCTTTCTTGAGTATAGCTGCTGTCACAAGAAGGGAATAGGGTTGATGTACGACTTAAGAGAGAGAGAAATACAATATTTAAACACACGAGACAAACAGGACACGACATAGAGTGGGATGAGGCTAAGCAGATAGGAAGGGAGAAGAAAATACTAGTGAGAAAATGGAAGGATGCCAAGAAAATAGAGAAGAAAGGTGAAGAAGACACAATGAAGTGGAATGGGTGACTGAAGATAAACAAAGAATGGAAGAAGGTGTTAGGAAGAGTGGAAAGGACAAGAGAGAAAGAGGAGAGAAGAAGGAAGAAGATTGAAGTTAAAAGAGCATGAGATAAAGAGTCCAACCACATTCCAGATGAAAGAAAATGTTCAGCTAAATCACCGTTCAGGTGAAAGTACAGTTGACAAGTGCAAGTCACCTGCTAGAATGTTCCAGAATAACTTTCTAATAGTCTGGAGGGGAGTAATTTTTGAGTATATATCATCCTGTTTTATACCTTGTTACATTTGTACTTGGTGCAGAGTCTGAAGAGGACCTTCCTAGAAGGTTGAATTATTACCTTTAGTTTATGTTTTATAATAAAATAAATTTCTGCCTTGGTCAGCATATTGAGTTTTTCATATCATGGAAACAAGGCTTAATGGTGTTAACATTGTGTTTCAAGGACACGCAAGCTAAACAAGCTCGTTAGTCATCCATGCTGCTGAGTCATCGTGTTTGCGGTGCAGAGGAAGGTTCGATGTGATTTATGGCTTGCTAAGTCTGAGTAAGTTACATGTGTTAGGCATGTATACAATGAAGACCCGCCACATGAAAATAACATTTGCCAATGGGACAGACAACTCAGAGGAACTGGCAGCATAGTGAAGCAGACTTGTCCTGAACGGCCAACAGTTACTGATGAAACAATTGAAGCTCTGCGAACAAGTTCCTTGCATAGCCCGAAGAAGTCAGTGCAGAAGTGTTATACAGAGGTGGGCATTCCGAAAACAACTGTTCACAAGGTGTTAAAGAATGGTTACGTTTCACTGGGTACAAAATTCAGGTTTTACAAAAACTCAGCCATGGGTCGGATGAGGATGGTGGATTGTCTGTCCCCCATGGTCTCCAGAGCATGCACCCATGGATTTCTATTTGTGGGGTTATGTCAAAACATAAGTATTTTCCTGTCAAGTTCAAATTCTGGATCATTTAAAAGCAAGGATCACTGAAGCTGTTTTGTCCATCACAAAGGATGTTCTCTGCCATGTATTGGAAGAAGCTGAATATCGTCTTGACATCTAAAGGGCAACTAAGGGTTCACACATCGAAGACTACTGAACAGGTCAGAAACTTGGAGAGTTTCTCTTTGCTTTGATGTATCGTTCATCTCTGTACCATGCTTTGTTCCAAAACTATGACTTTAAAACTCCACCATTATTTTTCGGACAAACTGTATTGTGAATACAAAACACTGATCATTTTTCCTTGATCTTTACACAAGACTTTGTGTGGCCACTCATCACTTGCATTATGCCAGTGGTGTATTCTCCATGCTACCACTGGTAAACCAACTTCTTCATACATATTTATACATTTAGCTTTAACATATTAGAAATTGCTTATTATTTATTATGCAAATTTTTAAAATAATGTTCTAAACCAGAATTTAAGTAACTCATTTAAAAATATTAGACTGGTTTTTGTACATCACTGATTGTTCTCCATCCACTTGGTTTCTTTCACGTTTGTACACAGGGAGGGTGAGGGACCTCAAACATGTGACTATAAAAACATGTGGCCTCTGGGGTCAATTGCACTGCTGAGAGGAGCATTGGCAATAGAAAACATCTTGTTTCTTCCTGCTTTCTGTGTTGCACTTGTGTCGGGAGGGAAAAACGTTCCTTGGTGCAGGGAAATGTAGGTCCAGTTTTAGGTAAGTAGAAAAATTTGGAAATTGCAGGAAAATATGAAGTTATCGGATTTTGTTTTAGTTGCATGGCTACATTGGTGTTTTATTTCTGTTTCGTCTGATTAATCTCGATAGGTTGTATAATAAATATATACAATATACAAAATTCATCATTACTCCCAGAATATAAACCATCTTTACATTATGTTTAAAATGTATTATTTGTTTAAAACATGTATTTTTGTTCTTAAATATTTAAAACATGTTTAAAATTAAAAAAAAACTCTGATTGAATGAGTTCACGCAGTTACAAAACATGCAAAAATTCCACATACTGCCAAGTATCAAAATATGTTTTAAACTAGTTTAAAAAACATGTTTAAAATGCTGTTTTAAACTTTCTAAACTTTTGTAAAAGAAACAACAAAGTAGTGTGTTTTAAATTTTTCAAACAAGCTTTTTTTAAACACTAATGCTAAACATGTCAACCCTGTTTCACAGTGGTTGTTCAGTTCTGTAGATGACAGTGTGCAACTGCCACTTGAATTATGCGACATATGCATGACGTTACTCGGTGTCTTCGTGTGTGAGAGATTGAACGCGGCGAGGCCACAAGTGGTATGCCACATTGTCATAAGCACACCTAAATACCAATCAGAAGATAATTTACTTTATAATAATTTGAGATGGCATGAGATTCATGTAGGTTGTGTTCAGGTGGTTAGACAGATTCACGAAGGTCTCGTCCAATAGTTTTCCAGATTCATGTTGGTGGAACATGTTTACATTGCACTAGCAAAAGTTTTGCTTCATGTAGTTTCAGGACAGATCATATGTCCTCCTAGGGGAAAGATCGGAAAGCTCCATGTTAAACAGTTAAACTAAATTTTGCCTGCAAGTGGCGCTAACTGTATTACCAACAGAACTACTTGCAGTTGCTGCTGGTTGTGTTGCCAACTTTGTATTACCCTTACAGAGGAGTGTAGAATTACTGTAAATAAAGTATTTGTTAGTATGGAGAAATTACCTCTTGCATGAAATTCTAACCAGAGAAATTTCACAACCAATATATACGATATTCTATTTTTCTCCTTGCACCTTCATCAAGTTATTGGCAATAAGCACAATTTTAAATAAATCATATGGATTCAAATTTTTTCTAAGAAAACCTGTACTTTATAATGCAATAAATTTGAATCATAGTTGTTTCCTATTTGTGACTAATAATGCAGCAATTCTCGTATATATTGGTTATAGCTTTGTACTTAGTTGGGAAAAGTTAAAATTTTCATGCAGATTTCAATTTCTCCATTGAACAAAAATACATTAACAGTAATTGAACAGTCGGCTGCAAGGAAAATACAATATACAGTACATACATACTACATAATTTTATTAAAATTTTCTCGTTTTTAATTGAATTTTTTAATTCAGGTTTTTACTTTTGTTTTGTACTTGTACACCTGCAGTGTAACCATAAACTGGCACTTGAAATGCCTTTACGAAACTATTTCCAAAAAAAAAAATACTTCACACATAACGTTGCGTCCCTATATCAGGGTCTTGAAATACTTTTTTAGTGTAGTTCTTAGTTATACAAGGTTGAAACATTACATGTAAATCATTTTTTACCTAAATGTTAAGACAATTGGCTAGTAACAACTACAGCCACTTGGAGATCATGCTAACAGCACCAAATGTCACATGTCTAGCTTACTCGTGATTGCATCTAATAGCAGAAATTAGCATGTTGATAGGTTAGGCAGGTTAGTGTTGTTAAGGGTGTTTTGCACAGTGGAAAATAAATAAATATCTGACATCAAATCACTAAATGTTCACAGCAAACCTCAAGTTCTAAAACTTGAGTCAGCAGCTTTAATGCTCTTCCGAAATGGAAACAAAGCTTAATGAAACTGAAATACCGTATGAAGTTCTATTATGTGCAAGACTGCTGTTTGGTTGATCTTCATCATGAACAAAATCTGTTAATGCATGTGCACATGCACACACACACACACACACACACACACACACACACACACACACACACACACACACACACACACAAAATGATAAATTTAGAAAGACTGATTAGTATGTAAATTGAAAGGGAGAAGGAACGAGCAAATGTTAGCTAAACAAAATTATGTTTTTCAGTTAAATATTTAATGGTTTGTCTTTTTGTCTTGAAACCATCCAACCTGTATAAGTTCGAACTTCATGCATATCACTACCAAATTGTCAAAAATACCATAATGTACACTAGTACATAAAGTACACGTGTATAGTGTGTTTCTTAAATAAATTTCTGCATTGGTAAGCAATTTTAGTATGTTATTAAGCATGGAAACAAGGCTTAAAAGTGTTGTTATTAATCTGAAGTCACTTGCTTAAGCAGCATAACATAAATTTATCAAGTTAAAGAAGTAAGTTTTTCACAATTCCACATGTGCATCAATGTGTACACATTTTCTATTTTCAAATTACACTTCACCATGCATATCTACTACACATTTATTTCTAAAAATATACTTTTTTGATATTTGAAATTTCTCTTTGAATACTATTCAATACAAATTCATACGTTTTCAATTTTAATCTTACTATTATGACATAGTAATAATATCAACTGCTAAATATCCTTTTGATAAAGTTTATTAAAATATTTGCAATTTACAGGACATAATGAGGAATTAATCAGATGCTATATTTGTGTTGTTTGATTTGCAATGAAAAAAATAATAATGCAGTTTGAACACACTATTTTACATTTCCATGAACAACAGATACTTAGGAATAAATCACAATATGCTGTGGTCATGAAGTTGCTTCGAAAGGGAAAAAAATACAAATTATTGCAATTTGAACACACTATTTCACATTTCCCATGAACAAGAATTAAAAACTTGTCACTACTTGTCTGGTTCCCTATAGACCTGACAAGCTTATTGCTTCCTGATGAACTAATAAACTAACAAGTTCTAACACCTTAGTGGCATATCATGTTGAATATAACTAAATTCAACAATTAATTTTCCTCAACCTGGTAGGATGTGCATTCTCCGATAGTACATAAGGATGTATGCTGGGAAAGAATTACTCAGAAGAAGAATCACTTAAGCCAACATTTTAATTGCTTTAACACAAGTAAATATTAATAGCTTCATTGCTTAATGTAATTTAAATAATTTGAAACATCTGCATTGAATCCACACAATTGATAAAAATGAGAAAGAAATAACATGTTGAAATAGCAACGTGAAACATGTAAGAGCAAGTTCGGTGAAATTTGCCACGGCAGTATTTCTATTGCACTGAAAGCAGAACCAATGAACTAACAGTCGATTCAAGGTCCTTACATCTAAAAGGTTGGTTGCATTGGTGTTTTAAGCACAGGTATGCTAATCGGGACTGGACCTACAATTTAAAGTGGGATTCGAACCACTATGTGCCTGCACTGGGTATCAAATCCAGAACCCCTTGATAAAAAGGCAATGATGATACCACTGCACTATCGAGGAGGCCCTGCATTCAAAAAGGTTCACTGAAACTGAGTAGGGTGCCCTCAGACACTCATTCGACATGAAAATAAAATATATTTCCAAATCAGTTGGCAATTTTTACCCATATGTGCAATCTTACAGGTTAAATTGACATGTGCATGTCACTTGTCATTTCAGTAGGAATGTAGTCTTAAGTGCCCTTCCTGAAAAAGGTATATCCAATTGAAATTGCAGTATTACTAATAAAAGTAACAATAGATACATAGTATTAAAACTGAAGCCTGTACCTTGTAAATAATATTTTGGCCCAAGATTGCTGCAACCAACATTACCTGATATAGTCTAATTTCTACATTGTTTTTATAAAGACAAAAGACAAGGTGAAGCAAGTATGGCCATATGCCATGTTCACTAGCACAAAATATTTGAAAAAAGGTGCCTATTTTGGCCAGCACACAATCAAACAATATATGAAAAGTGAAGCAACAATTTACTCTTACTCTTGACCATTTGAACTGTAATGACAAGGGGAGGATTATTGCAAATTCTTTTCCTTTGGGAATATTCATGTGCTTTCAACAGATGAATTCACTTCTTTTCATTTTGGATACTCTTTTGAAATTTTTATAGTGCATATAAATGCATAATTGAACTTAATGTTCTTACATATGGTGGAAGTAATTTCAAATCACTTGTTAAAGTTTTTTTTTAATCTTTCAGTTAGAAATAACCTAAGCCCCTGGCCATGGATTTATATTTCAAAACTGGAAACTTCTCTTGCGTAGAAATAGAAAACCTTCATGATCAATCAGTGTCATCTAAAATAAATGGGAATTATTTTCAGGTGCAAGCAACAGCAGCATCATTTGTTTACTATCTGCTGATGCCACATATTGATAAGTGGGGGTAGAATACAGGTCACCCACTCACCATGGAACCTTATTATTTTTTTTTATCCAGTTCTAAAATAATATTGCTAATTCAAGTTCATTTATTGAAATTAACGTTAATTCTTTTAAAAAAACGAGTACAATATATGTTTTGAAATGTTTGTGTGTTTTCTGTACCATGTGTGTTATTAAATCTGAATAATAATCATGCCATGATAACATTTTTTTGCCCTGTTGCTACCCTATTTATTAGAATGGGTTCTACAGTTATTTATGATTAGGGCTCGGAAATTGATGGCCTAAAAAAATCTCCCACAAAAATACCTCAAAATTATTAAAAATTACCAATATTTTCTTAACAGCCTGAAAAAAATTATCTCATCAAACAATGGTATTTTTTTGGTAAATTACAAGAGTAGTGGAATTATTTGATAAAAACGGTTGTTCGGTGGTGTAAACAGCTTCTATGTTTATACTGTAAGGTTACATAAAAGAGGTGCATTTTGCTTGCATCAGATTATTTTTTGTACATTGCAGCTAACTTTAATTTTGAAAGCACAGATTAAAGTTATGACAGTGTGCAGCAAAAACTACAAGAAAGCTGTACTCTCTGTAATTTCAGTTTGCTGGAGGAAAAATAAATTCAGCACAATTACTTCTTTTATCCATTGCCAAATATTTCAGTTGTGCTATTTTGATGACCAATGGCGTGTCTGTTAAAAAGACCAAGTTGGGAAATTGAACTATGGAAGTTACGCTAGCAAATGCATTTAAAATTCACTAAACAGGGATGGAGAAAAAAGAAACCTAAATAAAATGTCAACAATACTGATAAATTACCAAAAATCCATAAAAGGCCTGAATGTGCAAAAAATGCCAAATACAAACAAATGCTTCCTGGTTGTAAGTGGAGGGAAACTGGATACTCGTGGTTTTAGCATCGTCTTCAAGACCCCCCTCCCTCCAAAATATATTTCAACAACTTCTTAGTACTATTTATGATGTTGGTGGCAGAGCCTTCTCTAGGAAGGCCACTCTATAGCAAGAATGAATGGCTTTTAATACAATCTTCCATTAATTAATAAATTAGATATTTTATTGTCACATTTCAGTATGATCAGTTTAATCTTAAGACATATTTGAAACAAAAAAATGCTGGCTTCTCAGTAAAAAGCACTGGCACCTCAATTTTGTTATTGCCTACCTTTGTTCATAAATAAGTATGGTGATCATGCACTTTTGATTCTAGAGTTATTGCATGCCAACTCCACTTTGTGCATTTTGTATCCTTTTAACATTTTAGATATTTCAAGTCCCTTCTGGTAAGTCTCATGAATTTTTTTTTACACAATTAAAGAAATGGTGTAGTATTAAGCCTTTTTCAGATTCAATGACTTTAGAACATCCACTGTACTCAACAGGACCTCAACTGGAAAGAACCATTCATTTTTATTGAAGCTTCACACACATGTATTTGTCATGGCTTCATGCCATTGTGGAAAATTGTGTAAGGCAGAGCTTTGTCGGAACAGGTTAAGACATGCATTAAGCAGAGTACCTGAAGTAGCCAGTGTTGCAATATTGCTGGATCTGAATGCTTCCAATCACCTAAAATTTCAGAAGATCTGTTTGATATTATGCAATTAAATGCCTGGGTCATTCCAGACCAAAAACATCAATTTGGAAATTCACAGGTAAAGGACATAAAATGTAGCTTGAAATGTACTGAAATAATGTTTTTTACCAACTTTCTATCATTTTCACAGGTAGACAAAACTAAAAAAAATGATTCTGGCACCAGCCTTTTATTCTCAGGAGCCACTTTTTTTCCGGGTATGAAAGCCATAAAACCAACTAAGGGAAGCCATGAAATGTATTAATTAATACAAGGTTTGATAGAAAGTAATTGATTCTTGCTCAGGAGTAGCAACCTAAAGAAGTTACAACAGCATAAATAAGAATACATTCTAACATAAGACAGATTATGCAGTATGGCCTGCCTACCTAAGTCTACTTGATTTAATTATTGTAATATCTGGAGATGAATACAAATTATGAAGTTCTAAATTGTGTAACCTTCTACAGTCACCTATCTCTTCATCCCTTTTGGGTACAAACACTATACCACATACTTGCAGATTTTAAAGTTTCACTAGAAACAGCGCAAACATATATGTTTACCTTATGTTTCTTATTCTGATTTAATGTTACACCTAATACAGAAAACACATACTGTACTCTCTATTTTTGTATGAAGCGTAGGTATTGGAAATTTCAATAAGCGAATTAGAAATAGTAAAAACATACAACTGAATAAAAGAACTCTGGCACTCAGTGAAAATTTTTAGACACCATGGCAACCGAGGACCCTTTAATTTCTTACCCTTGATCATTTCTCTGAGTTATCACATTTATCAGAACTGTCTGAAAATGCCAAAAATGTAAGAGGGCATGAAACGATAATGGCCATGATTTATACACAGTCAAAAAGAAAAAAAAATGTCTGTTTTGAATGAATTACCATGCATATGGGCAACAACATGGGGGGGGGGAGCATTTGATTTGGATTACCATTTTTAGTCTTGTCATTGGTGTATAGCAGTGGTGGTTCCATTTTTTGAGGCAAAAACCTCAAATGATCGCAAGCAACTGGTCGCCAATTATTCTGTAAATAGTCCTTAGCTATTCTTAAAAATACCAGTAATAGAAATTTACATTTAGAGGTGCTGTTGAGAGCGAAGTAGATCAAAACATAATATTGAGGATATATTTTACAATTTGTAGCATTTTCTGTTAACTTTGGGTTTATTATTCAAAATTATAACATAAAATACTACAATCTCAACACCTACGTGTTGATATGGGCTGTTCGCTCTAAGTTCGCAAAGTATTTACTGATTAGTTATGTGGATTCGCACTAGAGGACAGTTCATACTTCGCTACCTTTTCCGTGGCTTAATCATGCCACCTGGCCTGTGACACTGTGCTCAAAGTTTCTTCGAAATACCAGCAGAAACAGACAGACAGTCTCGACTCAGCTCATCCACCTGCAACAGTACGTCCCTAGCATTAGCGAGCGGTAATGCGGTTATACCCGTAATACTCTGTTGCTTGCAAGCATGTGCAATACCATTCATTTTTGATCATGCATAACCTGCTCATGTCTTGTAAGTTAAAAGGAACACGAAGTTTTGACCAGTGTTTTTGACTTTACAATTGAGCAAGGATTAAAAGGGACAAGTTAATCATTCCATCAACCAAAGATACAAACACCAGTGCCCAAGAATACGTATTCTTCAAGGACAACGCCAGATTACCAAGGACAGATTGTGTGACGATTCTACCACGACTCGGCACGAAAGCAGTATTTCCATTTTTGGACGAGGAGGTAACTGTGTGTTACTGTCATCAGAATTCTACTAACTTCGCATTACAAGGTACGGTATTGAACTTGTTGTTAGTGCTGGTTACAAACGAACAGTAGTGTTTTCAAACGTATGTACTTTGAATTACCAATGAATCGTGATTAGAAAGAATATTGCAAACCTTCGCGCATAATTTTTCCTCTGTACTTTTTGCGTGCATTTGTGCCGCATAAGAAAGGTAAAAATGCAAGCAATGGTTTTGTTCACGTAATTACACTGCATCTGAGAACGAACCAAAGAAAACAAATTGACAATCACACAAGTTCTTGTCAATGTTTAGTGCTCTAAAAAGTGATAAATATACAATGATAATTTGATGCAACTGTACTTATCTGAACGCGGAAATCACGAAGTTGTGATACAAGAATAGCCTTGTCTGTTAAGACACCCACGAATTCTTTCATTTCACGAGCAACTATTTTGTCTTGATAAAGATTAAGAAATTAACGTAAAAGATATCAGAAGCATATGTAGAATGTTATTGTAAGAATGAACAAACTTAACAAAGATTCTAAAACGAATCGCAAGGTTCTCGTAAAGTTGACCAGGAAATGTATGCATGTATTATTATTATTGTAAATTTTGCTGGCCAAAAAGAAATATATACATATTCACGTTTTATCAAATGTTGTTATAACTATTTTTACATAAACGACATGTTGACGCGTCTTGAAACATATTAATATATGCATGTATTTATACCAATGTTAAAGTTTCACATGGTCCTAAATGAACGCTGGATAGCATAAATTGAAATCGAAGACTTTCTTGTTGGTAATATATTTTTATTTTTTTTAATAATGATGTGGCACTAGTTAAATTAAGCATACACCACGCTTTGTCTAAGGACACGTTGTTTCAACTAGGTCGTTATAAATTGTTACACACAAAAAAAATGCATAAATATTGAGATGTGTTAAAAACACCTAACTGAATAGAAATTGTTAAAGTATTAATGAAGATATATGTGTACCTCATTTGACTTTTGTAATAAACTCCCCTCCCAACTGTAAGTTAAGAGTAATAAGTTAGAGCATTTTGTGATAGATGTAAATTACGCACTTTGTGCGTATGCATGTGCATACTTGTTGTTGTTGCGTTTTACGCAAGTTGGAGAGTTTACTGATTTAAACATATCTTTTCCAGGTAGTGATACGGTAACTGATCTTTGACGTACGTTGAGTAAAGTTGCATTCTTTTTGTGAAGGTCACCAAAAATTGAAAAAGAGGGGTGGGTGACACTTGGGCCCTGCTCACGATTTCCCACTAATTCCTTGATAAATCCTGAGGTATCGTGAACCACACGGTTAAAGTCTCCAATCAGCGGTTTTGTGCGTTTCTGTTGCTATTGCCAAAGTTTTGAGATCCCGGACCTCCCTAAATTTATATTTTGGTAGATTACTTTGTCCATTTAATAGTCACAGCAAACGGAACATTACGAAATTCATTGGGGTGTAAGGGGTGATTTTCCACGTAGTACACCCAACTGTCAACCTCACTTCCACGTTAGTACACCCTGGACTGCGTTTTGCAGACGAACGAGGCCCTGGCACTCTGGCCAGTATAATTTTGTGTGTGTTGTCCTGTTTTTTTTGTCCTTGTGTGTGCTGAGGACCCTTTACAGCCCCAGCTTTTAACGGAAGTCGGAACATTTTAAGCTTTTAAGATTTTACTTATGCAACGTTAGAGTTGTTCTTTGTAAAGTTAAGGGGCTGGACCCCGTATAATGTGATGGGTGCAAAATAGCCTAAGTGCTGACGCACCCAAAATTTTAACATCAAATCAAAATTACAAAATTCATGGCAGCAGACCATGGTTCGTGACTAAATTACCACATTTATAATTTTTTAATTAGACCCAAACTTTTCAAAAACAAAATTTTCGGGGCTGTTCCTGAAATTTTCGGACTTGAACATTGAAATTTTTCCAACTTGATTTATACCTTAGTTTTTCGACAATATTGCTTAAATTTAACTTGTGACTGTATAATTAAGAATTTTTTGGGTATACTTACATTTTTTTTTGGATTCATTTAAGGGTATTGCATTCATTCCTTTTCCTCTTTAATTTTCTTTGAACTTCAATACCCTTCTCCTGTAAAATACAACTCAGTTGCATAATTTCTTTTCTCTCTTATTTTCGATTTTTTTACTTTTCATGAATTTTGAGATAGTTCTCATTTTTATTTTCTGCATTCCCTTTAAATTGGAGGATTTTTTTGCTTGCTTTTTGCTTTCCTTTTTCAGCTCTTTCCTTATTTTGAGAAGTCATTATTACCCCCTCATTCTCCATTTCCCAATTATTTTTCTCCCCCACAACCTGTTCTCATCCCCCAACTCCCTTTGTTCATTCGCCCTTGTTCAGTGATGCAAATGATTATTTTTTTTTGCCTCCGGATCAAAATTTTGTGGCTACCCACATAAGATATGCAACGGCATCATCGTTATTGGGAAGTTTGCCCTCTATAGATGGTTCTGATCCTGAATTATTACTTCAAGTTTTGCTCCTTTTACATCGGGCCATGAGTTTACATCTTTTGGATTTATAATCTTTACTTCTGATGGCTTTTACTTGCACTACTGGTGCATTTAAAGAAGTTTGGTGTCAAGCTATGACAAAAAAATTTTCTTGGCCAATTTTTATTCGTGTTATATGGCACAGATTGGTACCTCCAGAATTAATTAAAGTACTTATTGACAAACATTTATTACATGGCCAACATCCATGTGAATTTCTTTCTACTTATTTACATAATGTATTTGAAACATTTAATATTTTACCAATAGATTGGAAGGAGGAAAATCTAATGTATTCAATAATGGTTGGTTTACAATCATCAACTCGGCTCCATTTAGTAGGATATGAACGTCCGCATGAAATATGGTCAATGGAATTGAATTCCATGATGGTGCCTAATATCGAATCTTCGATGACAAATATTTCTGAGGATGATCTTCAATATGAGGTTTCGGTATCTCATAATAAAGATGCATCACCCTGTCCCTTTATGGAGCATGTTCAAGATGCTCAACGCAAGGTTTCGTGCCCAAATGTATCTCTCTTCCTTATCCCTTCCCCTTTCTAGTTCACAGGTTTCTGATACTACTCTTGCCACACCAACACATCCTGTTGATCTCATTCATGTGGAACACCCTTTTCGTATCCATAAAAAATCGGTCCCTGTAGTGGAAGTTTTGTTGAATTCTACACCTTCTCGTGTACTTTTAGACTCCGGGAGTTTGTTTTCCTTGATCGGTAGTGGTTTTCTTTCAACTATTCGGAATCATCCCTCTATTTTAACAAATACTACACAGACCCTTCAGACTGTAGATAGTAAACCTTTACTTTACATTCTAGGGTACTCCTATCTATAAAATTGGATTCAATTACCTGGAAATGGCATTTTTGGATAGTTGATTCACTTCCCTTTCCAGTTATATTAGCTTCCGATTTCCTTACATATTCCAAAGCTACTATTTGCTTTGAGAATTTGATGTTGGCATTCCCTTATGGATCACATCCTATTCCTTTCCTTCCTAAACCGGTTAAACTTGATTCTCCGCCTTTGGATCTATCTCCAGTTCCTCCTCCAAACAATATTCAAAATCTTTTACGCCAATATGAGGATGTGGTTACTACTCGTGTGGGTTCTTGTACTCTTGAACCTGTTTCTATACCAGTCATTACGGATGTTCCGTTTAGATCTAAACTATGGATGTGACGAAGCTGAAAATTTACCGATGCCGATGTACTCGCCGATAATTTTTGGAACCGATACCGATATTTAACCGATTCCGATACAGAAGATTATAAAACAGAAATGGGATGTTATTTTCTGCATGACAAAAAAAAAAAATGGTATGTACATTTCTATTGCGTATCATATGTATATACATATATATTCTCAAGAGATGCAAATGTACATTTGCATCTACAAAAGGTTATGTGAACCTAGAGATTTAACATTAGTACACAAGCAGTTCTTTGAAATGCAAAATGAATTCCTGTTCTGCCAGATTCAACTTCAGAAATACGAGATTTGGAAGCACTTCAGGAAGTAACAGACTTCTCTTATCGCAAATCTGTTCAGCAACACTGAACACTCAATCACTGAATACTGATGCAGCAGGTATGATCAAGTATTTTCTCAGCACTTGCTTCAGGTTTGAATACTCATTTTTGAATTTACAATACAACAGCAGATCCTGGTTCAGCAATGTACTGTTTTATTTCCGATTTATAGTTAGGTTGATCCTCTGAATGAGAGTTTGCAATAATTTTATTACAAAAACTACAATAATGACGAATCAACCAAATTTTCAATAAACCTTACAAAACTATAATATAAAACTTATTAGAATTTAAAACTTTAGTATTATCTGTACCGGTTTAAATATCGGATTTTTGCCGATTCCGATACCGATGCCGATATGTCAATTTCTGCCGATTTTCATACATCTGTAATCGGCTTCGGCACATCCCTAATCTAAACCCTTTCAGTTAAACCCGATCCAAACTGCAATTCTTTGAGAACAAATAAAAGATCTTATGGACCAAAATATTATAGAAGCGTGTTCCTTACCGTATTCCAGCCCATGTTTTTTGGCAGATAAAAAGGATGGTGGTCATCGATTGGTATGCAGTTATAAGCAGCTGAATCATTTGATCGCCTATGACAACATTCCATAACCGCGTATAGACCTTATATTTCAGCACCAACAATCAGCACGTGTTTTCTCGTGCCTTGATTTATGCAAACGTTTTCATCAGATACGTTTAGATGAACCTAGCAAAGATTTAACGGCATTTGTAACTTCATTTGGGCAATACCGTTATACTAGGGTGCCATTTGGCATAAATTTAGGTACCCAATTGCTCACCAGAGCTCTGGACAAGATTCTGGGTAAGTTTAAATATAAATTTCTCATTAACTATGCAGTTGCTGGTCTTTATTCCTGATGAACGAACACACATTCAGCATCTCCACCAAGTATTTCAGGTTAATTCCATAAAAGCTCAGTGGTTACAACGTGAAATTAAGTATCTAGGGTACATTCTACGTGAGGGACAACTTATTCTTGATACAGACCGTATATCGGCTATCCAGGATATTCCAGCACCAAAAAAATTGAAAGCTATCCAGAGGGTCTTAGGTTTACTTGGTTACTACTCGAAATTTATTCCCTCCTATGCTTCATTGACTAGTTTCCTCACCGACAAAAAGAAAGAAGGTCTTTCTTTCACTTGTTCCTCTGAAGATCAAAAGCAATTCGATCATTTAAAGGAGATTTTTCTTAAACACACTGTGTTAGCGTTAGCTGACTTTTCAAAGGATCTTGTACTTCAATGTGACGCTTCTGGTCTTGCTCTGGGAGCTACTCTCAATCAACAAGAATAGGATGGATCCTTACGTCCAATTGCCTTTGCTTCACGTAAGCGTACTGAATTGGAACGTTGTCAATCCATTTACGAGGCAGAATGTTGTGCCATAGTATTTGGATTTAAGAAATTTGAAACTCATCTTACTGAGAAGCATTTTACCTTGCAAACTGACAATCAAGCTCTTTCTTGGCTTCAGCGCCACCCAGAACAATACGGTAAATTTGGTCGGTGGTTACTTACTCTACCTCTCTCGGTTTTCTTATTCTGTCGAACACATAGCTTCTTGACATAACCCTGTGGCGGACTGTTTATCCCGCATGTATTCTCCTGATGAAATCCAAACGTCTCCACCTCCTATTACCTCTATATCTTGTGCTGCACCCAAATTCCAGATAATCCCCTTTAGCAAATCTGACATTTCTGATGTTCAACAGAAAGATTTTACCTTGTTGCCCATAATACAACAATTACGCGCGGGTCAAGCCTGCAAGAATTATTCCCTTTTTCAAGATTTATTGGTGTGGCAACCCGCACGCACTATAACTTCCTTGGTCGTAGTACCTCAAACTCTTCAGCACCTTATTTGTAGATATTACCATGATACTCCTTTAGGCGGTTCATATTTGGGAGTTCGTAAATGTCAAAAAAAGATTTTGTCTGTATTTTGGTGGCTTTCTTTAAGTAAATACATCAAGTCATATATAAGATCTTGTGACATTTGTCAAAAGGCAAAGTTAGCCATACGAAAACCTCCGGGTTTTCTTTCTTCTGAGGTTATCAGACATCCTTGGTGCCGTTTATATATTGATCTGGTCGGACCATTGGTGGGATCATCAAAAGGTAATTCCTTTATCTTAGTAGTTGTGGACGCCTTTTCAAAATGGGTATCATTGTATCCTTTGCGTTCTACTACTTCCAATCAGGTAATGAGTATGCTTTGTTCCCTATTTCTTATGTTCGGTGCTCCTTGCAAACTTGTTTCAGACAATGCTACCTATTTCCGTTCACGTTTACTTAATAAGTTTATTTTTGAATCTGAGGTCAAACACTTTTATACCAGTGCATATTATCCTAATCCTTCTCTGGCGGAGCGTTTTATCCGCAATCTTAAAGCATCATTGATAGCATATTCTGAAGACCATACCAAGTGGGATACCCATGTTTCGGCTATTTCATTTGCATTTAATACTGCCATGCATGACAGTATTCAAACAACGCCCTCCCAGATATTGTTTGGTCGTGATATAGATGGACCTATGAACTTCCATTGGGAGTTGCAGTCAGATTCAAAACTAGGTGCTCCTCCGTCATCGGAACGTGCTAATGATTGGGCACAGGCTTATCGCCATCTTCAAAAAAACATGGAACGCACACAAGACAAAATACGACCCTAAGAGGCAAGATTCTAAGTATGTAGATTCTCCAATCTCCTTAGCTTCTCTTTTTGTTGAACAATCTCAATCAAATCAACGTATATCTCCCCCCCCCCACATGACCTGTTCTTTTTGCCATATAGATGGACATTTGGCCAGATTTTGTAGAAAGAGACTGTCCAGATTGCGTACGCACCCTTAAGCTGCAGAAATTGGTATCCAGATATGATTTTGATGAGTATGTGTAAAGATTAGTTTTGTTTTCAGTATATATCTATATGTAATCTGTGTATACTATTTTTTACTCATATCAAAGTGTATCATATTCAATTGGCTTTTTTTTGCGCAAATAATGCTCTGTTATATATATTGAATGTTTGAAAAATGGTATATTCTTGAAGTTTGTTGGATGTGATTAAATGATTTCCTTGTGTCTTTCTGACCTTTTCAAGTGTTAGATATTCTTTTGAATTATAATTATAAATTCTTGATTTCGAAATACAATTTTTGACTTCATGTTTACATCTTGCTTATATCTAAATTTTCTGTGTTAAAAGCAATTAACCTTTAATTAGACATGCCTTCTTGCTACTTTTCAAATTTATTGTGCTTAATGTAAAGTTGCTCATTGCTTTTCCTTTCTTATAAAGACAAATTAAAATTTTTTCATTCTTTCCTGTTACTTCTTCTCTTTCTCATTTTAATTTCGGATTATTTTTTGTTTCACGTCTTTCTTGAGAACATAATTTCGTCCATTAAGAATTGCCGTTACAAGTGGCTTCATTTGGATTTGGATCAACACATTATTACCTACTACAATGTGTCATCATTTTCAAGCTACGAATTTAACGGAAATTCTGCAGTTCTTATCATCGAAATGCAAGAGATTATTTACATGAAGGCTCTGTACTTATGGGTTCTTTAGAGGTTTGGTGTAACATTTTTTTTTTCAGCATTTAGCTTACGCAACACTTGTATAATTATATGTATTTGTGTGCAAATGGTAGTAACGTTTAATATTGCGCAGTACGAATTTCTTCATATTTTGTGAACTTCATCAATTTGATTGCAATCATCATCTTCATATTTCTTAATCATTATGCTAATATCTTACGTGATTGGCAAGAATTATTTATATAATCTTTTGCACTTCTCTTACATTTTTGCTCAAATGGAGGGTATTATTTATATATGTATGCATTTTGCGAGTCTCATATTAGGAGCTCAATGTGTTAGAATTGTGGTAGTTTTATACTTGGTAAAAGTTCATATCTTTAATGCATATAATGGTCAGAGTTTTAAGTGTTAACCCCGTTGTTAAGGATGCTTCTGTAGTGTGTACTATAGTGTGATGCTCGAAGGAAGTGATTTTTTTTCTTTTTTGATCAGTTAGGGGAGATTTGTAGCATTTTCTATTAACTTTGAGTTTATTATTCTAAATTATAACACAAAATGCTACAATCTCAACACCTACGTGTTGATATGGGCTGTCCGCTCTAAGTTCACGAAGTATTTACTGATTAGTTATGTGGATTTGCACGAGAGAGCAGTTCATACTTCGCTACTTTTTCCGTGGCTTAATCATGCCACCTGGCCTGTGACGCTGTGCTCAACGTTTCTTCGAAATACCAGCAGAAACAGACAGACAGTCTCGACTCAACTCTTCAGTACGCAACAGTATGTCCCCAGCATTAGCGAGCGGTAATGCGGTTATACCCGTAATACTCTGTTGCTTGCAAGCATGTGGTGATTGCGAGGAATTGCATTTTCCGGCACTCGCAGTACCTTTCATTTTTGAACTTGCATAAACCTGCTCGTGTCTTGTAAGTTAAAAGGAACATGAAGTTTTGACCAGTGTGTTTGACTGTACAATTGAGCAAGGATTAAAAGGGACAAGTTAATCATTCCATCAACCAAAGATACAAACACCAGTGCCCAAGAATACGTATTCTTCAAGGACAACGCCAGATTACTAAGGACAGATTGTGTGACGATTCTACCACGATTCGGCACGAAGGCAGTATTTCCATTTTTGGACGAGGAGGTAACTGTGTGTTACTGTCACCAGAATTCTACTAACTTCACATTACAAGGTACGATATTGAACTTGTTGTTACAAACGAACAGTAGTGTTTTCAATCAATCGTGATTAGAAAGAATATTGCAAACCTTCGCGCATAATTTTTCCTCTGTACTCTTTGCGTGCATTTGTGCCGCTTAAGAAAGATAAAAATGCAAGCAATTATTTTGTTCACGTAATTATAATGCATCTGAGAATGAACGAAAGAAAACAAATTGAGAATCACATAAGTTCTTGTCAACGTTTAGTGCTCTGAAAAGTGACAAATATACAATGATAATTTGATGCAACTGTACTTATCCCAACGTGGAAATCGCGAAGTTTTTGATACAAGAATAGCCTTGTCTGATAACACACCCACGAGTTCCTTCCTTGAACGAGCAACAATTTTGTCTTGATAAAGATTAAGAAATTGATGTAAAAGATATCAGAAGCATGTGTAGAATGTTATTGTAAGAATGAACAAACTTAACAAAGATTCTAAAACGAATCGTAGGTTCTCGTAAAATTGACCAGGGAATGTACATATTATTATTATTGTTGTAATTGTTGCTGGCCAAAAAATATATATATATTCACGTTTTATTAAATGTTATTGTTACTATTCTTACATAAAAATAGAGTAAACGGCGTGTTGATGCGTCTTGAAACATATTAATATATGCATGTATTTATACCAATGTTGAAGTTTCACATGGTCCAAAATTTGAACACTGGATAGCATAAATTGAAATCGAAGACTTTCTTGTTGTTAATATATATTTTTTTAAATAATGATGTGGCACTAGTTAAATTAAGCATACGCCATGTTTCGTCTAAGGTCACGTTGTTTCAACTAGGTCATTATAAATTGTTACACACGAAAAAAAATGCATAAATATTGAGATGTGTTAAAAACACCTAACTGAATAGAAATTGTTAAAGTATTAATGAAGATATATGTGTACCTCATTTGACTTTTGTAATAAACTCCCCTCCCAACTTTAAGTTAAGAGTTGTATAAGTTAGAGCATTTTGTGATAGATGTAAATTACGAACTTTCTGCGTACGCATGTGCATACTTGTTGTTGTTGCGTTTTACGCAAGTTGGAAAGTTTACTTGATTTAAACATATCTTTTCCAGGTAGTGAAACGGTAACTGATCTTTGACGTACTTTTACGAGTAATGTTGCATTTTTTTGTGAAGGTCACCAAAAATTGAAAAAGAGGGCTGGGTGACACTTGGGCCCTGCACACGATTTCCCACTACTTCCTTGTTAAATCCTGAGGTATCGTGAACCACGCGGTTAAAGCCTCCAACCAGCAGTTTTGCTATTGCCGAAGTTTTGAGATCCCGGAATTCCCTAAATTTATATTTTGGTAGCTTACTTTGTCCATTTAATAGTCACGGCAAACGGAACGTTGCAAATTTTTAAATACTTTTTTTTTTTGGCCTTTCTTTAGTATGCATAAATCTGCCTCCTAGTAATAAAATGTAAAATTATCATGAGGATGAATTCAACCATGTGTGACATAATACGTTAAAGAATGGCTAACTAATAATTTTAAAACTTCCATGATATTATCATATGAACATACATAGATGCATCCCTGTTTGCGTTGTAAGGGGCACTTTCCTGTAAGCATGAAAACGTCAACCTCTCTTCCATGTGCTGATATCTGTGGCAGAATGGTTAGCACAGGCCACTACAATGCAAGGGATCCTACGTTCGAATCCCAGACTGGGCGTAGATGTTCCTTGCGAGTGTCCCTTCATCAATTTTACCATTTATCCTCATCTTCGCAATTAGCCAAAAGTGGCAAAAGATCAAAACAAACCAACCCATCTCCTCGACATAGTACACCCGGCCTAAGAGGCTCTGGGATCTAGATTTACAGCCAGTGTAATCCTCTATAGGAGTGGTTGTGAGTGTTCTATCATGAATTTCCACATTCATGCCCATGTTAGCGATAACCAAATAATGGCAGAGAGGGAACATAAAATGATAATTCCATTAAGAGATCCAAAATTGCTGATCATACCTTTTTAGTGATGGTGAATATATTAACTCATTGCAACTAGTGGATAACACACTTCTGGAGAGATTAGGCAAACAGTCCACGAGTGTTTCAAATGAGACATATGTAAAAACATATACAAACAATATCCTGGAACAGAGAAACATGTGGAACAAACAGCTACACCATCATCATGAATTGAAAATCATATACACACATCCCTGCTGCAATTTTGTCTACTGTTTTCAGTAGATCTATAGCTGTTTTGAAATATCTACTGTGTCACATTTTCAAATATAACATAAACACAAATTGTAAATCAGGAGAAATGAAAAGTTATATATACAGCCAATGTGCTCAGTTAGATACACTGTATGAAATATTACATGTAATACTGAAGAGAATATTTCATTGGTATTTCTTCTACTGTACATGTAGGAAACCATTTCAGTATATTTCCGAGGCACAGAGTAGAGTACATCTGTCTACTGAAAACAATTCAAATTTCCAACAGGGATACCATACTAATGACAACAGACGGGAATAGAATAGCAATAATTCATTCTCAGTGTCATATACGAAAGTCACAATTGGAGACCAGAAATAGTATATTTCATTATGTACAAAACAAACATTTTTGATCTTGCAAACAAAGATTCCCTCCTTAAAGCAGAGGTGTTTATTTTGAATCAATCTCCCCTCACCCTCTGAGATCGCAGTCGCCCGCGCACACCACGGTTCTCACCCTCCAAGATCGCAGTCGCCATCGCCCTCCACCATCCTCACCCTCCGAGATCGCCCTCGCCCTTCATCGCCCTCCACCTCCCTCACTCTCCGAGATCGCCCTCGCCCTTGCCCTTCATCACCCTCACCCTCCGATATCGCAGTCGCCCTCCACCGCCCTCACCCGCCGACTTCGCAGTCGCACTCGCCCTCCACCCTCCGATATCGCAGTCACCATCATCCTCCATGGCCCTCACCTCCGATATCGAATTCGCCTTCGCCCTCCACCGCCCTCACCCTCCGAGATCGCAGTCGCCCTCGCCCTCCACCGTCCTCATCCTCCGAATCCCAGTCGCCCTTATCCTCCGACATCCCAGTCGCCCTCATCCTCTGAGATCCCAGTCGCCCTCGCCCTCACCCTCCGATATCACAGTCGCCTTCGCCCTCCACCACTCTCACCCTCCGACATCGCAGTTGCCCTCACACTTCACCGCCCTCATCCCCCGAGATCGCAGTCACCCTCGCCCTCACCCTCTGAGATTGCAGTTTGCCCTCGCCCTCACCCTCCACCGACCTCACGCTCAGAGATCGCAGTCGCCCTCCATCGCCCTCACCCTCCGACATCACACTCGCCCTCCATCGCCCTTATCCTCCAAGATCGCAGTCGCCCTCACCTGCCGACATCGCACTCGTCTTCCACCGCCCTCACCCTCCCAGACCGCTCTCGCCCTCGCCGTCCACCGCCCTCACCTCCGACATCGCAGTCGCCCTCACACTTCACCGCCCTCATCTCCCGAGATCGCAGTTGCCCTCGCCCTCACCCTCTGAGATCTAAGTTTGCCCACGCCCTACACCGACCTCACCCTCGGAGATCGCAGTCGCACTCCACCGCCCTCACCCTCCGACATCGCACTCGCCCTCCTCCGCCCTCACCCTTCGAGATCGCTGTCGCCCTCCACCGCCCTCACCCTCAGACATTGCAGTCTCCCTACACCGCCCTCGCAACCCGATATCGCAGTCACCCTCCACCGCCCTCACCGTCCGACATCGCACTCACCCTCCTCCGCCCTCACCCTTCGAGATCGCAGTCGCCCTCACCCTTCGACATCGCAGTCGCCCTCCACCGCCCTCACCCTCCGACATCGCAGTCGCCCTCCACCACCCTCACCCTCAGACATTGCAGTCTACCTCCACCGCCCTCGCAACCCGATATCGCAGTCGCCCTCCACCGCCCTCACCGTCCGACATCGCACTCACCCTCCTCCGCCCTCACCCTTCGAGATCACAGTCTCCCTCACCCTTCGACATCGCAGTTACCCTCGCCCTCCTCCGCCCTCACCATCCAGGATCACAGTCGCCTCGTTCTCCATAGCCCTCACTTTCCGCGCCCAAATTCTACGATATTGCAGTCGCCCTCCACCGCCCTCACCCTCCGATATCGCAGTCGTCTTCACACCACCGCCCTCACCCTCCGAGATTGCCTTCACTCTCCGATATTGCAGTTGCCTTCGCCCGCCAGCGCCTTCACCCTCCCACATCGCAGTCGCCCTCTATCGTCCTCGCCCTCCACCGCCCTCACCCTCCGACATCGCAGTCGCCCTCGCCCTTACCTTCCGAGATCGCACTCGCCCTCACACTCCACCGCTTTTACCCTCCGACATCGAATTCTCCCTTGCCCTCCACCGCATCGCCCTCACCCTCCGATATCGCAATCACCCTCGCCCTCCCTCTCCGCGCTCTCACTCCGATAACGCAGTCGCCCTGGCCCTTCACCGCCCTCACCTTCCGAAATCGCAGTTGCCCTCGCCCTCCAACGTCCTTATCCTCTGAGATCGCAGTCGCTCTCGCCCTCCACCGCTCTCAGCCTCCGACATCGCAGTCGCCCTCGCCCTCCATCGCCCTTATCCTCCGATATCGCAATCGCCCTCGCCCTACATCGCCGTCACCCTCCGATATCGCAGTCGCCCTCCATCTCCCTCGCCCTCCGATATCGCAGTCGCCCTCGCCCTCCACCGCCCTCACCCTCCGATATCGAAATCGCACTCGCCCTCCACCGCTCTCACCCTCTGAGATCGCTCTCGCCCTGCCCTCCACCGCCCTCACCCTCCGAGATCGCAGTCGCCCTCCGATATCGCAATCGCCCTCCACCGCCCTCACCCTCCGGGATCCCAGTCGCCCTCATCATCCAAGATCGCTCTCCACCGCCCTCACCACTCGAGATCGCAGTCGCCCTCGCCCTCCACCGCCCTCACCCTTTGATATCGCAATCGCTCTCCACCGCCCGCACCCTCTGGGATCGCAGTCGCCCTCATCCTCCGAGATCGCCCTCCACCGCTCTCACCCTCCGAGATCGCTCTTGCTCTCACCCTCCGAGATCGCTCTTGTTCTCACCCTCCGAGATCGCACTCACCCTCACCTTCCGACATCGCAGTCACCCTGGCCCTCCACCGCCCTCAGCCTCTGAGATCTCCATCGCCCTCACTCTCCACGCTCTCATCCTCCCTTATCGCTCACGCCCTCGCCCTCCACCGCCCTCACCCTCCCTTATCACAGTCGCTCTCGCCCTCACCCTCCGACATCACAGTCGCCCTCGCCCTCCATCACCCTCCCCCTCCGATATCACAGTTGCCCTCGCACTCTGATATCGCTCTCCACTGCTCTCACCCTCCATCGCCCTCACTCTACGAAATCGCCCTCACCTTCAGTCGCTTTTTAAAAATAGATATTATTTGTTTAATCTTTTATAAGTTCATATTTTTTAACGCCTGAGAAACATTTTTTAAAGCTTTCATTTTAGAAATATATATATTTAACAATAGTAATAACAGGAAATCCCTTCTTTTTTGTATTGTACTTAGTATTGCAGTTCTGGATAGGTTTCTTTGTTCACACTACATACATTAAAACAATATTTTTTGTTGCTTCCCAGCTTAGAATTTAAAGAAGGAATCCATTTTCAAAGTCACAGTGCAGAGAAGTTATTTTCATTGCTGCTATTAATGAGTATTCATTTATTGAAATTTCAGACTGAAGAAACACGTAACACCTATCTTTTGGAAAGCAACCTTCAGAAATTAATGCAGTCGTTCGAACTGAGGCGACACGACAAGCTGCACGTGTTGCTTATCACTTATGTGTCGCTCGGTCTGTTGGAATATGCTATGAATACTTTCTTATAGATTGAAGGGACCGTATCGTTTGTCGCTTAGGTGTGAAATTTTCATGTCTCTTGTCGCTTCACAGGCGACAAGCAATACGTGTTGCTCGGAAACGAACCCTTAATAATACATGAAACCTCTAGAACCAAATAGGTGTATTTCACTTACGTCACAAACTGTTGCATTGTGGGATCAAGCTGCCATGATTGTATGCTTCTTATTGTCAACATACTCACTTCAAGTGGGTGGGCGGGAGATTTCAACCTTGTTTACAAAGGTACTGTGCAGGATTCGGTTGTTTAAGATAAACTCACGTTTACCCTCGAATTTTCAGAGAAAGACCAGAAGGTGCGCTTCATCACGGCACGGGACTCGATAATTGTTGATCAGAAGATGCTGCGTCGTCTGGTTGGCGAGAATATATCGTGCTAACATTAATGAACAAAGCAAACATTACAGTGTGTGCAGTGAACATTTCCTCTCAGGTAATTTCATATGTCACATTTCTCTGTGACTTTTAGTACAAATGGATCGAACTGGTGTGTTTAATCATACTTACAATAGCGTTTCCTTGTTTTTTGGTAGAAAGGTGCTGATACTTCCGATACGTTTCATGATAAAAATGATTACATTCAAAGTTAAATTCATCTTGATAATTGTACCTTTGTACTTGATTACTTATACTGTATGCAAGAAGTTTGGAAGGCTAAGCTAAAGTATGCTTTTAGTCTACAGAATGCACAATTAAATCCCAAAGAATTGTGGAAGAGGTTGAATGTGTTCAGAGTAAACCGGAAACAATTAGATAACACGAATCTTGATATTTCATAAAATCAACTTAATGATCACTTTTGTACATTACCGATATTTTGCCATGCAACTAAAACAATTACAATTGAAGATATAAATTCCTCGCCAGTATCACATTCTGGTCAAAAATTCTCTCTATGTGTGGTCCAGAAGGATGACGTAGAAGTTGCAATCAATAAAGTAAAAAGTAACACACAAGAAACCGATGACATTTCTATTACCATGGTTAAAAATATTATTCCAGTCATACTTGAATATGTCACTGACATTATCAACTTTTCGCTCACCTCTGGTATTTTCCCATCATTATGGAAATTAGCATATGTGCGAGCACTTCGTAAAATATCATCTCCGGCTAATGCTTCAGATTATAGACCAATTAGTATCATGCCTGCCTTATCGAAAACCCTAGAGTATGTTGTCCATAGCCAAATAAACAAACATCTTGTGATAAATAATATGTTAAATCCTTTCCTTCAGGCTTTAGAACTAACCATAGTACTTGTACAGCCCTCGTAAATGTGACAGATGATATCCGTGAAGCGATGGATAACTACCAAATAACTACAACCTTAGTGACAATAAAGTTCGACCAGTCACAAATTTAGGAGTGCGTTGTGAAAGGAGGAGAACACATGCATATGCTGAACATATTTTATTCAGCAGGCTACATGGAACAAAGGAAAACATAAATTTCCGCTGCAACGCAGCAATGTATGGTGTCCACACAAAATAAAACATTTTCGTCCATCTACACGTGACATTGAAGTTCGACCACTGTTAAAGGGGATCCTGTTTACCATGGTGTGACGCCGCCCCGTCGGCGAATAACTGTGGCAATGCGTCGGGGCATGCTGCGGACGAGTCGTTCAAGGTATTCCACATCGATGCGGTGCCATTCCTCCTGCAGGCAGGCGATAAGAGCAGCCACTGTTGTGGGTCCCCTCTGTTGCACACGTCGCTTAAGAACACGCCACACATTCTCAATGGGCGAGAGGTCGGGACTCGATAGTGGCCATGGCAGAGTTCGCACGTGGTGGCGAGTCAACCATTCTCTTGTCAGCCGCGCTGTATGAGGCCTGGCATTGTCATGTTAAAAGATGAGGCGCCGCCTGTGGAACAGGTGCCTTCGCACTGTGGGAAGATGCCGCTCCAGTATGCGTGTATAGGCGTGTGCATTCACAATGCCCTCACAGACGTGTAGTGGGCCAACCCCAGATGCCGTCATGCATCCCCATACCATCACTGACGCAGGTTTCTGTACCCGACGTGCATAACATTTTGGTTCATTCTGTTCCTCCTTCCGACAAATGACTGTTTTCCGTATTTTCCCGTACACAACATTGAAAATGGATTCGTCCGTCCACGAAACCCTGTTCCACTGCCGAAATGTCCATCCCCGGTACATTCGTGCCCACCGTAGTCGATTGGCTTTGTTCAACATGGAAAGGAAGGGTTTACGTTTCGCCTTGTACACTCGGTAACCGCATCGCTGTAGGTAACGGCGAATGGTTCTGGTTGACACTTCAATGTGAAAGCGTTCTCGAGTCAACAGTCGTAATTCGGCCACAGAAACATGATTGTTGGTCTGGATATAGCGCCTAAATATCCGTAGGTCACGCACGCTCAGCAGGCGTTTTCGACCGGGGGCCTTACCTGGCTCTGTAGTACCCGTATTTTGGTGATGTTTGATGATGCAGTGGACGGTTGACTTGGGTAAGTTCAGTTGGCGCCCTATTTCCCGTTCACTGAGTCCATCCCGTTGCAACTCCAGCACGCTTCTCTTCACGGTGTTGTCAATAGGTTTGCCCCTGGCCATGGTGATGATGCACTGCGGTTCCTCGGTGCACAGCACGAGCTTATATATGGCGGACTCCCTTATCGTGTCCGTGACGTCATGCTTCCGTCGAATGCGCCACTATCTGGAATTTCCCGTATGGGTCTGGTGCCTGGTCGAAGTTCAATGTCACGCGTATAATTCCCCGTTTTCGTTCTTTACGTGATCTTGGGTGCAACATGCTGGGATCACGATTCTTGCCTGCTCACACGCCTCCTCTTACACACATGCGTCACTTCTGCAGGTCACCCATTCCACCGCCTATGCCTCTGTGCATTTAATCACGTATTCCTTTCTGGTCGAACTTCATTGTCACCAAGGTTGTATATTAGAGTTACTGGATTTTAGTAAAGCCTTTCAGACTGTGGATCATGATATACTTTTGAGTTAACTTGGATACTACTTTAATTTTTCTGTGGGTGCAGTAGATTGGGTTAAATCGTACTTATCTGGTAGAAGTCAATGCGTTGCATCATCGTCTGCAAAATCTGACTGGAAATCTTTAGACTCTGGTGTTCCTAAGGGTAGTGTATTGGGTCCATTTTTATTTTCAATGTATGTAAATGATATAACAAGAACCATAAGAAATCTTACACATCATATGTATGATGATGATTTTTAGTGTTATATATCAAGTTCATTGTCGAATTTATCACGTGGACTTGAGCTGATGAACTTGGAACTGTCAAATATTAATAATTGGGCTGCCCATCATGGATTGTATATAAATTCCAATAAATCAAAATGCATATTAATTGGGTCACGTCAGCTTTTAGCATGTATAAATTCGGCTAAACAACTAAACGGTGCATGCATACCATTTTCTAAATCTGTAAATAATCTAGGAGTGATTATAGATACAAACCTTACCTGGTCTGAACACATTAATAATATATGTAAGAAAGCCTATGCTCCTTACATCTATTACACAAAAAAAAAGAATCTTCGGCCTGTTATTAAAGAACGACTTGTACAAGGTTTGGTCCTCTCACATCTTGACTATTGCGATAGTGTATATGCTGATTGTAATGAAATGCTGGCAATGAGAATTCAAAAAATTCAGGACTCCTGCATAAGATATATATTTAACCTTAAGAAGTATGACCACTTAACTGAATATTATAATAAATTAGGCTGGATTAAAATGAAAGAAAGATGGAGGTACAGAAAACTAGTGTTGCTATATAAGTTACTTTATACAGGAAGTCATTTATATCTCACAGACAGATAGCTTCCCTTAGGAAACCCAGAGTTATCGTATGCAAGATCCCAAATTTCCAATCTTCTGACAATTAAAACTCACAAAACTGAATTTTTTAGTAACTCTTTTACTGTAACAGTGGTTAGGGACTGGAATGCATTTTCACATGAAATGAGAAAATCAATTTCCATAGGTATCTCGAAAAGAAGATTAAGAGAAAGTTTTATGGAGTGATTTTTTTTGTTTCGTCAATTAGTACATGTTTAATAAATATTTGTAGTGGCCTGTTATGTATATAAACCTATATATGAGTGTGTGTACATGTATATATATGTTTTATGTATTTCTTTGAATCACATATTTTTAACGCTGTTGGTTTGACATGAAATTTATATGTGTGATCATTATTTGCAATGTTTATATATGAATCAATTTATGAATATGTTCTATATTATGAAATTTTGTATGTGGTTGAGTGTAGGAAAAGGCATGAGCCTTAATCGCTGCTACAAATAAATGAGACAAATAAATAAATTTTGTTAACACAAACTGTTATTAATTGTTATTCAATCAGCGCTTGTAATGGCTGAGCCTTGTATTTTACAATTAATCTGTACTGGATGTAAATATTTCAAGCAGAATCCGAACCACTAATAAATACAAAAACAAATTGATTGTAGGTAGCTGGGTCAAGTAAATAAACACACGTGAACTGCAGTTGGCCAAAGGTTTAGGCCCCTTTTCATTTCCTTATCGTCCAGTTCATATGGATCTGATCTACACCGCAAACTTCGCTTTTTCTCCATATCTTTCTCTGTCGACTGTCCAAAGAGCTTGAACATATGAAAGATTACTGCTATTTCCAGATTGCACAACATTGTCATTAATTTTATGCAATGTTACCGACATTTTACACAGTACTAACAAACATACAGTTGGTGAAGGTGTAACGAACGATACGTGGTGGACATTTCCTTGCAGATGACAAGCAACTTCGCCGCAAACATGGCGGCAGTGCGAATCCTGACGTCACACGAAACCAACCTACAGCCTACACCATCTTGCCTCGGTTTATTATTTTCGTGGTGGGTGAGTGCATGCAGATTGACTGAAGTGTCGCTTGTCGTTTCGGCTTGAAACTTCTGTTTCGCTTGTTGCCTGTCCCTTCGGTATGCACGCTCCGTTAAGGAAGATTTAAGATTTTAGATCGAAGCGACAATGCCCCTCCAGTCTATAGGGAAGCATAGACCGCGCATAGGCGAACGACATAACTTTAAAGAGGAAATCGAAAAACTAAATACGTAAGATCCTATAGGTGTTGATATGTTCATTCGCGGGTTTTGGTTTGTGAGCAGTAGCCATTTACCACTGCAGAAAATCAGCAACAAAGTACTTGCATTGTCTATCGCTATCACCACAGATCAAATAAAAGGATTCCTTGTTCTGAAGCTTTAAACCGAGTGGACCTGTTTGTTACCCCTTAGGCGACTTCCTGAAGCAGATTCCATTCTCAGTATGAGGAACATTGATATCTGGAAATCTTTGACAAGACAAGAGACCAGGTCCTGGGAAGGATTAAATTCGCTTCCGCCCTCCTCCCCTTTGCTCATTTAACAAGGAAGCGAGAAGATATTTGGCGTCTGTGCTTTCAGTCAGCCTGCTGATTCCACGAAAATCTTTAATTTTGTCCTGCAAATTCCTCACATCCAAAATTTTTGGGGGCGCAGAGTTTTTTGTTACAAGAATGAAGATAAACTATTAGTTTCAACTTGAGCTCTGGGGAAAGTGGAAATCCGAGGGGGCCATATGGGTCTTGTCAAGAAAAAGGCAGGCTGGTGGAGCAAAATTCCAATGTTGCCATCTACAGATGTAAACAATTAACTGGTCACTCAGTTTAGATGTAGATTTGCATAATTCGGAAAAAGGGGGTTCTGCATAGCAAAGCCAGACAATATGGTAGTGTTTTTGTGCGTCTCCCTTCATCAACATCATCACTCATCCTCATCTTCGCAATTAGCCAAAAGTGGCAGGAACGCGAAGAGAAATAAACCAAATCAATGAATCGAATTTGGATAAAGTGGTTATTAGTTCATTGATTGATTTTATTTATTTTACTTCGCTTTTCTGCCACTTTTGGCTAATTGCGAAGATGAGCATGACTGATATAAGACGAAACTGATGAAGGAACAATCACAAAGAACACCCATGCCCAGGTTGGGATTCGAATCAGGGATGTATGACGTCGAAGCACACTATGCTAACCACTCCGCCACAAACCGTAAGAAGGGTTTTTTAGAAGGTTTGTAAGAGATTCTTATGTTGTGGGTGGACAATACTGTACCTACACCTATCAAAGAAGTTGCGAGGAAAAATCAATTTTCAATTTGGGGTCTCATTGTGGAAATGTTTACTTGATCTTAGTTTTCCTTATTAAAGAATTGCATCCAATAGGAGGTTTTGATGGAGAAACCAGATATTATTGTTGTGCGCGCCGATTTCTTTAGATATATTCATGACTGCCCAAACACTGGAAGAGCCGTGTACTATTTAAACGAAACTTACATCAACGAAGATCATACAGTGCTAAAACGTGGCAGTGTGACAAAGACGTTGTAAGGCCTCTACTACCAAGTGGAAAAAGAAGGAGAGGCTTCTAATAGCAACCTTCGGCGTAGCACAGTTTCCTGTGGCCTTTCGCAAGTAAAATATCGAGAAGAGACGTATGTTTGCATTGATGATGTCAGAGGGATGAACAGATTCTATTATGAAAAGGAGGGAGAAGGAAATGGGTGAAGAGGAGCTTGTGGCATTGCGTACAAAGCAAATATGGCCGTAATACGTTAGAAGGTCGATATACTTTTTTCTTTCATTAAAAGAACGTAGAAATGCTCTTGGTTATCACAGACATTCTGGTAACATATATTGAGAATAATAAGAAATTAGTGCAGTTGCAAACACTGCTTTTGAATGGTGGAAAACTCATTATGAGGGTTGTCACTGCCTCCGCTGTCAACTCGAATGCTTTCTCCCCAGAGCTAAAGTTGTGGCGCGAGATATATCAGAAATGATTAAAAACAGAAAGCACGACAGATAATGTTTGTCTCTTATCTGTCCCCCCTCTCTGTCTCTCTCTCTCAAGAGACTATTAACAATTTCACCCCAAAGTGACAAGTTACATGGGCCACAGTCTATAAGCAGGCATTCATCGTCATCGCACATGCATGTACAAGTCCGAGACAACATGATATACGGTATTCAGGAAATGGCCTAATCTGAAGACACGCATGCAAAAGCGACAAGTGCAGCTTGCTGTGTCCATTTGGTTTCGAAGGTTGCATTTACTACTAATGGTTTATTTCAAGGAGGCCCATACCCAAGGGGGAATGGGGGCCATGCCCTCTTCGAGAATTGAAATATTTTAATGTGACCTACAAAACGCATGAAAATGACATTGTTGATTTTCAAATTTTGCAGCAATTTCTATTTTGTGCTTGCACAAATGAATGGTTCGTTTCTAGAGACAGGCTCCAGAAATATGCAGTCTGCAATATTTAATAAAGGAAGACTCTTGCACATTCACTACAGACTTTGTACTGGTTATGTAGAATACTGTGTACATTGTTAAAATTTATTAGAATATTTATGAGTCAAAAATGGTTCCTTGACATTCGACAAATAAATATGACCCCCTTGATCATGGATTTTCCGATTTGTTTTGCTAATAAAAATGCCTTAGGTACTTTTAACAGATACTATTATTTTTCCAAAACTGAAGACATTAAGTACAATATAATTTACGAGAATCTGTCAATCGGAATTTATTTTACTGCAGCTTTTCTTGTTTTCTACTTGGAATTGTATTGAACATAGATACACAGGGGTGTGACCATGCAACACCGGTGTGTAAGTAGGGAACATCAAGCCGAACAAATTCGATGCTACGAGAGAGACTATGAAAAATGCATTTTCTATACAATGGGTGCGTTCCAAAAGTCTTAACAAAATGAACGAATCAAACGAAAGTAACTGGCCTCGTGAACCTGTTGAAAGTAGATATTGTGAAGACTTATGGAAGGACATCGACAATGTTTTGTTTGGTTGTAATATTTCCAAATGGTGGACAACAGAAAGGCTGCTATATTAGCAGCAATAATAGCTGCACATGTTATCCTTTATAACAATGAAGTACAGTATGAAAAAGAATCTTCAACTGCATTAAAGTGTGCGTTTAAAATAAAAGACAGGAAAATGAAGAGACGACGTATAGAGAAGAATTATGTAGAGGTAACTTTTCCCTTGTACAACGATGACGATTTTCAGTCTCACTTTCGCATGTCACGAGAAACTTTTCAATTTCTGATTGAACTCTAGCACTAAAAGTGATAAATATGTTTGGACAACCAAGGAGAGCTCTAGAAAAAAGTTGCCTCTCATCACTGTGGGTTTTGGCTAACCAGAAGTCGTTCAGGTGAGAACAACCCCCCCTTTTTTTAAAGTAGATGTCGAAGTTCTATATATTCTATTTTAGTTTCTGATTTAGTTCCCTGGTAGCATAGAACACGTAATCAAATTAGATATATGTGACTAGGTGATATTAGAAATATACACCCGCAAGTATATGTTAGGACTGATAGATATATACACTCTATACATTTACGCTCACAAGAAAATTTGAAAGAAAATAGCACAAACCCAAGGCATTTCACATTTAGATAGATGCAGAATTAAACTTTTTGATTAATAGATATATTAGCATTCCCACAAGATTAAATAAAAAGTAAAAAGATATAATAAAAACATTTCATCCCTACATATCTTGATTTTAGCTTGTGTTTTTCCTGTCTTCAACAACCTTTTCCTTGTATTTTAAGTTTCATCAACATTCACGAAACTGTACTTTTGCAACCATTGACATTTGTGATAAATATTTTCCAGTTTATATTATCCAACAAGAGGAATGCTCTTTGCGGATTCATCGTAATTTATACACATTATAGGACAGTAATGTAGAGTATCTGTGTCAAATGTATGCTACCAGTTTCATTTTAGAAATTACACACCTATCAGTTCTGAAATTTCCAGATTTCAATCAAAAGTATTGTTGAAACATGCTTTTTTTGTTGTTACCATCATTTAAAGAAAAAAACTCTCACAATGACACAAATTTTAAAAGCATGGTCTAAATTCAACTTCCAGAAACAATTATGAAACCAGTTAAACAGAACTTGAAATAATTAAAAATGGGGGAGGGAAACCCTACATGTTTAAGGACATTTGAGTGTGAATGTACTCCATAAAAATGGAAAGAAATATACATAAATGCAACAGAAAACTGGTGAATATTAATTTCCGAGTGACTATTTTCACCAGGTGGTGAAGCTAGCTTTTGAGCTATTTTCGCCAGATTTTAAACTGCATGTGCATGATCTACAACCTCGCCGGGCCTGCCGCACGATGTGTGTATTCTATAGTTTTTGATGTGTGAAGCTTATGGCAGTGTGCATTTATTTTCATGCTGGACACAAGTACCTTTTTTCTGCATGCCATGGAGTTGGAAAAATACCGCAAGTTGTTCCTATATGGACTGGTGCTACTAATACGTCACATGACATAAGTATGAAAGGATATGATGTTTCTAAACCTGGATAGTTTTTAAGTTATTTCGTTGCTAGGTCAGGTTTAGGGTCATTAGCATTAGAATTACCTAGGTAAATACTTTCCAACACGTGATAAGCATTTTCTGCTATTCTCACCACCTGATGACAGTAGAAGTTACACACATTTTTAAGCAGTAACTTCAGCAACACTGCCAATGAATATAAGAAAATAAGATGGTCGGATTCAAGTAATTATTTTCCTGTGAAATCACATCCAACTTGCTTTTCAATCAATTTCTCTTTCTTTTGAAGTCATGAACTACAAATGAAATAATAATAGTTATTATTCAGACTTTTGGAACAACATCAACCGTTTTGTTTGGAATATTTACAATTGGAGGACAGTTGAAAGGCTGCTATATTAGCGGCAATAAAATGTGCTGCAAATGTCAGTGTTGAAGTTCGCTTGTAAAATAAAACACTCAAATCTACACCATGATGTATACTTGTACCACTATCACAAATATTATGTGAGCTGTTCATCTCTGTACACACAGATTTCAATGAACTATTAAGTACATTTTTTTTAATCTTAACAATTTTCATCATTAACTTGAATGTTTGTGCAAATGACCACGTGTTTCAGATACTTTGCTCTGGCCCAATACCTGCCTGCATGTCCACATTACTACCTACATAGATTATAAAAAAATGATAAACAATGCTTTCACCAAGAATGCATGTTTTGCCACAAAATTTCCTGCTTTGGTATACTAATCTACGATATCCTTCTGCTAGTACTACTACAAAAAGTACTACTTCAATGCTTGCTCAAAGAACTAGCATGCTGCATAATTTCCCTTTTCTTTTAAATTACATTACAATTTCCACACTCATACATCACAAGAATTTCACTCATACTCTTCATCCTAACAGTCTATGCTTTCTGCAGTTTGCAGAGGCTTTTGGTCTCTGCTTTTTGTTCAGGACATGTTTTACTGTGTTTCTGCAACTCGCAGACGATTTTATGTTAAGGAGCTTTTGCACCAAATGGATATGCTCTAGATGTATCTGAAAATCAAACCAGGTAATCATACCTTTTGCATTAGAATGAGGTGATATGCCACATATGGCATATCATTGTTTTGCTTCCAAATGAACTGTGCTAAATGCAGCATATCACTTTAGTGCGAGAGCTCACTGCCAGCCCACTACCTCTGTTGTATTTAGGTGCCTTTCATTTTCAAAATAGCAACATTATGTACCAATCAGTGGTCTGATCTTTGAATATTTGTATTTTTTTTTAGATCTGTTGCCGATAGGTTTGAGTTATCAAAATCATCATTGCACTGCTATTTGACTCTATTTTGCCGGTTGTTAGTCCAGATAGCTGAGAACTTTATTTCATGGCCAAAAGGAGAGGAGCTAGTCAAGACAGAAGCCGAATTCAGTCACATGAATCAGTTTCCTGGAGTGGTTGGTGCAATTGATGCCTCGTACATACCAAGTAAGGCACCAAGTGTTCAACAAGAGCAATACATCAACAGGAAAGGTTTCCGTGCTTTGATATTGCAAGCTGTGTGCAAATAGAATATGGCATTCACAGATTGTTTCTGTTCTCTTCCAGGCTCTGTGTATGATGCACAAGTTTACTGAATGTCCGATTTGCATGATAAAATGATGGACAATGACTTTTTATCTGAAGAAATGCATATTGTGGAGGATGCTGCATATCCCCTGTCCTTGAAATTCCTCCCACCATATAAGGACAATGGCCATCTGACTCCTCGACAAAGGAACTATAACAAGAAACATGCAAAGGTTAGAGTGGTCATTGAAAGAGCTTTTGCTTTGCTGAAGGGCAGGTTTCGCTGGCTGAAGTATTTTGATGCCAAGATCAAGGATATTCTACTGTATGTTCTTACATCATGTTTTCTGCATAATTTTTGTATACTTTACCGAGACACATTTGATAAGTTTGATCATTCACCTTGTGATAATGATGAGCAAACATTGATCTTAGCCAATGTTTCAGACTCGGGAGCCACAAAACGTGATTACATTCGTAGCGTTCCAACCTGAACGCAGAGATCTTAAATAGGGATGTAACTTGCCCCTCCCGATTAGTACTATTGATGGTAGAGACAGCCCTGAACGGGCAGGTACAAATATCTAACTTATCATTAAAATAAACTCATGATTCGGTTTAGACTGAAGTGAGCAATGCGAATGGCAGATAAGGGTGTAGACTAGCTTACCCGGTTCGGTTTAGAAATAAGACCAGTAGCTCCTGCTTCTCCGATGATTCCAGATTAAAAGACCTCGTGTCGCTCTCATGCGCACCTATTTAAACCCTCGCTTGGCCTCTCGTCACCTGTTGCCAAAGGCCAGTGTTCTTACCATTTCCTGTGAAAGGCTTACCCTACACATTTCTGAGCAGGAGCTGACAAGGTCTGCCAGGGTCAATATTTCTTAATCGAATGGGTGTGCTACGTCACCCCTCTTGCGAGACAATTTCTAAAATTGAAATTGTGATCATTAAAAGTTTAAATTGAACCTTCTGCCATTCACCGAAATTTAAAAGGTATTTTATTACATGAAAAAAGGTTACATAAAATAAAATAATAAAAAAATGTCGGAGACCCTTCACCGAAAATAAAATGGAACAGAACTAAGATCAAAGTTTGACTGCTGAAATAAAGTCTTTTGTTTTCATTAGCCACACGCTGGAAGAGTCTTTCGTAATGAGAGATGCTGACGGTATATCAACATGCGATAGCAAGTGTTGTTCGCAGGTCAGCGGAGTCAGCGGAAAGTTCATCACACTGGATCGTAACCCGAGACCTGCGAATGGCTTCTGCGTTTCGCATAACAACTCGGAGAGATTGGTAATGGCATCTGAACAACTGCTAAGCGCCGAACGTAAGCCGTGAGAAACTTTGATGCTGTATGCTCGCAGTCTCCCGCCTTCTCAGGTTGACAGTTCGAGGCGAGAGCAAAAAAGACCGTGGTAAACACCAATCTCTACTGGACTGCGCGGCATTGACATGGATGCACTGAAGCCAATAAAAGAAACAACACACGCAGTATTGGCTACCCGCAACCACACGAAGAGAAGAATATAATTGAAGAATAAATTTTCACTTGCTATTGACGTTCGTATCACACTAATGTGGGCACACGATGACCTGCGAAGTCAGAAGGCAGGGCAATCCAAATACACTCAAACCCCAGAGTCCTGGGATACGAAGCATTGTTCCGGGAGATGCACGGTCCTTGACCGATCACAATTGCACTGGGGGACCGGGTTCGAATCCCGGTGTGGAAAGTTCAGGAATACTGTTCAGCACAGGTCAGATGAAAAGACGTTGGGCGTGGGGCGGCGAACACAGGGTAGTCCATGGAGAGCCACTCCAAGTAGCGTTTCCAAGCCCCAAAATATGCGCTGTACAATGGCGGACACTGGGTGGGAGGTATGTATGATAGGCCCCAGAAAGTTCACAGCAGACGCCATTCCATATTTCCGGCACACATCGTATGGTGACACATTTCGTACGCTGGTTGCATACGAAAACGGACTTGTGTACCGTGCCGTTGCATACAGTATGCAAGGTGTCCGGGGGTTATGACGCCTCGGTCACTCCAAGAAGGGGAACACTAAACATGGCCACTGGTATGATGAAACTGTTCACAGGTGGCCTGGCAGGTTGCTGATCCACAGGGGGGGTCTCAACACATTTGGGTCGTTGACTATACCCGGAAAGTTCCAGTATGCCCGTGAAGTACACTGCCTGGCCTTACAAAGCAAAAGGGACGATGTACATGAAATATGCTCATTCTTCTTCTTAAGGGGGTTAAAGTCGTGGGGGGGGGGTTGCTCTGTAAGATGAAATTTCTTCTGATGTTTCTGATGATGTTCCGATCCTGGGATGTCACTTGGAATATTATTTTCGTTGCTGCTACGCTGGTCCCAATTGGTGGTAGATGATAGGAACAGGGGCGGAGACGAACAAAAAGGGATAGGTCGTTCTGATTGTGATTATCGAAGATGCATAACAGCAGCAGGGGCGCCTTTGAGGTGAAAATCCCTGGCGATTTCAGCTCTCACACCAGTGACGTACACCGCTGAAATCCAAAGGACGCTGGTGAGCTCCAAAGCCTTCAGGAATGCGTTCTTCTTCCGGCCTCAAAAAATCGCTGGACTACTTTCGAAATTCCTTGAACTCGTGGAATTTCCGAACAGGGTAGGAAACAGATAGGACATTGGAAAGACTACATTGCTCTCAGTCATTCAATATTTAAAATATATATAATATGTGTAAAGTAATCGTCTTTTATAGGCAAGTGAAAATCATGAGTAATGATAAGTAAACTAAAATAAAATAAACTGCCCAATAAGTGATATAAATAGTAGTTATGGTACCGCGTTGAGTCCGATAAATCAATTCATTGGAAAAGATCGATCAAAGATCAATTGATGATGTAGTTGTGTGGGCAAGCAAGGGGTATTGTTGTGAGCGATGACGTCATAAAATGGGTGGAGTGTAATTTGTGAGGATGATTTTGATTGGTGTGACGTCATAAAATGGGCGGGGCCTATTTCGTAAGGAGTATTCTGATTGGTTGTTGGGGAGGAGGAAAAGTATTCGGGGTTTTCCCGGTGACGGTTGGTCGGAATTGGAGTTTCCGGTGTCTGAAAACAGATGGCGTTGATGAGCCAGAAAGTCTGGGAATTTGTAATTTTGTGAGGAGCGTTTTGATTGGTTGTTGGAGGAAAGCGAGTGTTTGACGGTTTCTCGGAATTTCCGGCGTCTGAAAACAGATGGCGTTGATGAGGCTTTTAAGGCGTGCGGTGAATGTTTTGGAATTGGAGTACGTGTTTCCGGTGTCTGAGGAAAGATGGCGTTGATGAGTTTGAAAGTCTGGGAATAGTGATACGTGTTTCCGTTGTTTGAGGAGAGATGGCGTTGATGAGTCATTCTGGGGAGGAGGTAACTGTTTTTCTCAGAATAGGGATCTTTCCTGCTTGGCTGAGAGATATGGAATTCCTGGAACGGTTGAGTGATATGTGTGGCGTGTTTGTCGGGCTGAAGATATGGGTTCCCGACTGTTAATGGGTCTGTGACGGTTGAAGAAGAGAAGGGAAACGTTTTGGCGTAATCTTCTAGGAATTGTGCCTGTTTGAAATATGTTTAACGGAAAACGTGATGTTGGAAAATAGAAGGTACAAATAGAAGGGATAAAAGATAATAGGATCTGGTAACGTTTCGTGTGGGGGAAATGTTTGTTCGTTTGTTGTAGGTAAGAAATGTGGTGTCTGTTGAAAATAAGGAGGATAAAAGAGGAATAGGTGAAGATGGGGTTCGATAAAAGAGGAAAATAAGATATTCAAAAATATGAATTATTTGGAGGAATCTCGAATGGGTTATGTAACACTCAGGATAAAAAGAATTGGAGGAATATTTACCATTACGATTATAGAAATTTTGGGATAAAAGATAAGATGAATAAATGGGGGTGCGAGAAGAAAATAATATATGAGGGGTGTTTACAAATGGGGGAATTGCTGTCAATATTATTATATAGTAGTGGAAGTAATTATTAAGGGACATACTACATTTTCGGAAAGGAGTTAAAGTTCAGGGGTATACCAAAAATATTGGAAAAGGGTAAGGGTGTTATTGGTTGGATTTAAAATAATGTGTGGCGGCGGAGAGTTTGAAAATGTTATGTGATATTGAGAGGTGTATGGATATTAAACACCACAAAGTTTGAATTTGATGTTTTCAAAATTCTTCTAAATATAATCCAGATGATATTCCCGTATTTCCATATATGTTTCTTACAAATGGAGAGTAATTTCTTGTGCACACACGATTTTGTAAGAATTATGCAATTAAGTTAAGGATACAGCTATTTGATATATAAAAGGTGTCCTAATAGAGTTATAATAAATGTTTAAAGAGTCCCTGTTATATCCATACAATGCTACGAAAATTTCCATAATATGTTCTAAACAGGAAACATCTTTTGTACATTCCAATAACACCCAGAAAATGTTAAAAAAGAACAAGTTTTATTCATATCTAAATCGTGTCCAGATAAGATTCAAATGTAGTCTAAATTGTACTTTTTTTATCCACACAATATCCAAAGTACGTACAAAAATGTCTAACGAAAGTATATTGTCTAGATAACGTCCACTTGGTGTACAAAACATTCCAAATATGATCTCGAATTGCCCATAACACATCCAATTCTGGATATCCCCTGGGTCCTGTCCCAATTACCCTATGTGTGCATAAACTGAAATTAAGCAGAAATCGAGCCAAAAACAGACCCCGGTCTCAATCACCCTAAATATGCATGAAGTGAAGGTGGACACATTGGTCAAGATATTCAGCTTCATTATTGAAAGGAAAAGAAATGCGTGAGTATTCGGTGATTTTGTAGAAAACATACAGAGAGCGCAATATGTACCTTCGCATTTGTCGTTAAGAATTTGGTTCGCCTACCCACTTTTTGTCATTTGTGTCCCCGCACTATGCTAAAACGCACCTGCGAGGGAAAAGTAAACTGTCCTTGCCCCCTAGTTTTGTCACCTTGCTCCCCTAGTTTGGATGCCTCCCCCCCAGTTGTGGCACTTTGCCCTCCTAGTTTTCGAACCCAATCGTCGCCACTGCGAAAAACCTATACTAAAGGACCCGTATGTTAACAAAGAAACTGTACTATGAGTTGAAGTAATAAAACAATTTGGACATACAAGTAAATGTTAGTATTGTATCGAAATAAATAGATGTAATATACGTACAAAATTCTCTCCCTCCATCAATACAACACGGTACCAGTAAAGACGTTACGGAAGAATGAAAACTCTGCAGTGATGGTCACAACACATACATATCAGTTCTGTGTAGGGTTTAGTCATTAACAGAACAGATGCAACGTCCTTGCTGATTATGCATTCCAGAGATAACCAACCACAACTTCGTTTTTGAGTCTGCGGGCAAGAGATAATTTTAATTGCGGTGTAGGGCTTAGACATTATCGGAACGGATGCAACTTTTTTGCTGGCCATGTGCTGTTGAAGCGTTGCCAGAGAAGGAAAACTTTGTAATGGTTAGAACACATATGTTCGATGTAGGCTAAGTAGCAGCGGTTATCGTTATCATATAACGATTTCCGTCTGGAATGCGAATTCGATAGAGGTCTATTCATAGAAGCACGACTTCCTTGTTACATCCTGTCACAGATTCACTGGTGTTAAAAATTAAACACTCACAACCGAAAAATGGAGAACGTGCCTGTGAAAACAATTTAGCTAAAAGGGGGCTTTTAGTACAGGGCCTACAGTTTTAAAACGTGGTACCGAACACGCCCAAATCTGTAATTAGTTTTAGGATAGACAGGACCGGGGTCCCTTATCTGCAATTAGTTTTACTCGGGGACAAACAGAGTCGGAACAAGGGTTCTTTGAAACTTGAGTACAGGGCCTACAGTTTTAGAAAGGGGTTCCAAACGCACAGACACCGAATGTATAATTACTGTTGAGGCAAAGAGGATTGGAGCTGGGGCCCTTATCTGCAGTAAGTTTTACTGGGGGCCAAACAGGGTCGAAAATGGGGGTTCTTTGAAACATGAGTACAGAGCCTACAGTCTTAAAAGTGGGGTATGTGTAGATTCCGAATGTACAATTACTTTTACTCTGGGGCAGACAGGACCGTAACTGAGGGCCCATTGAAACTTGAGGTCTGGGGAAAATAGGGCCGTAAATAAGGGTCCGTTTGAAACTTGAGGTCCAGGGTAAACAGGGCCGTAACTAAGGGACCCTTCGAAACTTGAGGTCCAGGGCAAACAGGGCCGTAACTGAGGGCCCTTTTATTTCACGTTCTTTAAAAAATGTCAACTTTTTTGAGTTTTTTAAAACTTTTTTCAAAAAAAAATTCAACTTTTTCAAAAAAATTCAACTTTTTTTAAAAAAAAAATCAGAAAAAATTAACTTTTAAAAAAATTCAACCTTTTTCAAAAATCTGTTTGCCGATTCCGGTCACGACGAACCGCGTTTTATTGTACGGTGATGTAAAAGAGGAGACGGCTGCAACGGAGAAGTCTATGGAACAAGGGGCATGGACGACAAGTGGAGAAACAGATTGCATGCTACGTAAATTTCTGTGAAGAGAATGGTTTAGCCGAAGATCTACTGGAAAAACTGGAAGAAACGTGCAAGGACATGGAGATGCACTTGTAAAAATATTTACGTATATAACCGAAAAAAAAATACACCTGTGTTTTCTGATTTTATAGAAAATGTACGTCTGTCGCTCAGAATATGTTTCGAACTGATAGAGGTATTTAAGAGTGTGAGAAATTAAAAAACAGAAAATAAAAAAGCGGGGGGAGAAAAATGGAGGAGCGAATGTTGGTAATTTGGAAGAAAAGGTAAATAAACGAATAAACAACACTAACATCGCTAACAAAGGAACACCATTTATTTGTTTATTTTTCTTTGATATACAGTGAGAGCCATGAGTATTACTCTTCAAATTGTCTATGACGATTTTAAGCAATAATGTTGATGTAGAAGCTGTTTTGAATTTATGAAGCGCTTATTTGGTCAAATAAAATACTGCATAATACTAATGGATCCCACTGTGCAAGGTGTTCGGATGTTGGTAGTATGAACATAATACTTATGGATGCCACTGTACATGGTGTTCGGATGTTGGTAGTATGATTTGTAAATAGAGTAAATATATATATATCCAAACCCTGTATCGAATATTGAGTCCCAGTAATAAACAGTTTATACATACAAATTAATGTTATTGTGTAGAACTATACTTACAAAATTCTCTCCGTCCATCGTTGTACTATAACTGCTGTACCGTTAAAGATGTTGAGGAAGAATGAAAAATTTGCAGTGATGGTCAAAACATATTCAAATATATCACTTCTGTGTAGGATAACGGAACGGATGCAACTTGCTTGTAGCATTCCTGAGATAACCACAACGTCCTCTTGGAGGCTGCATGAAAGAGATAACTTGATTCACACAACTTCCGTGTTACACTGTGCCCAGAATATCCAGCACGAATACAGCCTTCTAAATGAATATAATGCTAAACTGCACTTATTTCATTGTAAAAACATAAGGGAAACGGGAATTGTTTATAAACATACGAGGGTATAATAGAAAAGGTGGTACCTTCTCGGGGACCGATTGATTGATCATGTGACGGATTGAACAGATATTGCAAATCCGTTTTATGTACTACGGCTAATCGAAACATAAATATATGAGGGCGTGGTAGAAAATGTGATATTTTCTGGAAGGTCCGATCGAATGACAGATTGAACCGATGTTTCAAATTTGTGTTATGCACAGAGACTAATCGGAACAGAAATATAGGAGGGCATTGTAAAAATGTGGTATTTTTTGAGGGGCCGACCGAATAACGGATTGAACCGTTGTTTCAAATCCGTTTTACACACTGAGGCTAAATGTAACAGAAATATACGAGGACATGGTAGAAAATGTGGTACCTTCTAGAGTTATTTTGACCGTAGACCCCTTCCATATACTCTATGGTCCGAATTTACAATTGCCTTTCACTCTAGTTCAATTAGGGCCGGCTGGACAGCCCTTTAATATTTTCCGGACAGGTTTATCAACTTTTCAAATTTACCTACAACAACTAGCTGGCAATAAACATCACCCACGATTACTATGTATTATTATACAATTAATTGTCATCTCAGCTCGTCATGACAATGAGGTCCGCCATCTTGGCCGCCATTTTGGTTTTTGTTATTTTTACCGTAGACCACCGTCCATATACTCTATGGAAAGGTCTTTACGTACGGATTCCGAATCTACAATTGCCTTTCACTCTAGTTCAATTAGGGCCGGCTGGACAGCCCTTTAAAATTTTCCGGACAGGTTTTTCAACTTTTCAAATTTACCTATCTTATGCCTCTCAAAACACTACTTCGATAAAAGTTGGAAACAACCGCCTACGCACCTAAAACATTCGCTTTCTCTTATCGCCTCGAACGCGTTTTGAGAGGCATAAGATACAAGCTATTAGCGCTGTTGGGTGTCACCATCGGGTATCGAAGAAGGGACCACCTTGATCATAACGTGACGAAAGTAACATTACCTATACTTATGTTCTTCGCCACTATTGGCCTCCCCGATGGCGTAGTGGCAACAGCTTCGTCGTCTTGTAATAAAAGGGTCCCGGTTTCGATACCCGGTGGAAGCACATACTGGTTCGGATCCCACTTTAAACTGTAAGTCCAGTCCCAATTAGCGCCTCTCCGATGGCGCAGTGGCAGCGTAGTCGCCTTGTAATCAAGGGGTCCCGGGTTCGATACCCGGTGGAGGCACAAGTGGTTCGGATCCCACTTTAAACTGTAGGTCCAGCCCCAATTAGCCTTACTGTGCATAAAGTGGACTTAAAACACCAAATCAACCAACCAAGAGTCCCAATTAGCCTTACTGTGCATAAAGTGGACTTAAAACACCAAGTCAATCAATCTTTACCACTATTCCTTTACCTTCGCGATAATATAAAAGTGGTAAAACATAGATCACATGACATCACAAACTATACCTTATCTAAAAAATTCATATGCATCCTTTCGCAATTTCTTTCCCAGTATGGCGTGCCAATACTCCATTTGTTATTTTGACCGTAGACCACTGTCCATATACTCTATGGAAAGGTCTTGACGTACAGATTCCCAAATTTACAATTGCCTTTCACTCTAGTTCAATTAGGGCCGGCTGGACAGCCCTTTAATATTTTCCAGACAGGTTTTTCAACTTTTCAAATTTACCTACAACAACTAGCTGGCAATAAACATCACCCACGATTACTATGTATTATTATACAATTAATTGTCATCTCAGCTCGTCATGACAATGAGGGCCGCCATCTTGGCCGCCATGTTGGTTTTTGTTATTTTTACCGTAGACCACCGTCCATATACTCTATGGAAAAGTCTTTACGTACGGATTCCGAATCTACAATTGCCTTTCACTCTAGTTCAATTAGGGCCGGCTGGACAGCCCTTTAAAATTTTCCGGACAGGTTTTTCAACTTTTCAAATTTACCTATCTTATGCCTCTCAAAACACTACTTCGATAAAAGTTGGAAACAACCGCCTACGCGCCTAAAACATTCGCTTTCTCTTATCGCCTCGAACGCGTTTTGAGAGGCATAAGATACAAGCTATTAACGCTGTTGGGTGTCACCATCGGGTATCGAAGAAGGGACCACCTTGATCATAACGTGACGAAAGTAACATTACCTATACTTATGTTCTTCGCCACTATTGGCCTCCCCGATGGCGTAGTGGCAACAGCTTCGTCGTCTTGTAATAAAAGGGTCCCGGTTTCGATACCCGGTGGAAGCACATACTGGTTCGGATCCCACTTTAAACTGTAAGTCCAGTCCCAATTAGCGCCTCTCCGATGGCGCAGTGGCAGCGTAGTCGCCTTGTAATCAAGGGGTCCCGGGTTCGATACCCGGTGGAGGCACAAGTGGTTCGGATCCCACTTTAAACTGTAGGTCCAGTCCCAATTAGCCTTACTGTGCATAAAGTGGACTTAAAACACCAAATCAACCAACCAAGAGTCCCAATTAGCCTTACTGTGCATAAAGTGGTCTTAAAACACCAAGTCAATCAATCTTTACCACTATTCCTTTACCTTCGCGATAATATATCACTTGATCAATCGATCGGACCCCGAGAAGGTACCACCTTTTCTATTATACCCTCGTATGTTTATAAACAATTCCCGTTTCCCTTATGTTTTTACAATGAAATAAGTGCAGTTTAGCATTATATTCATTTAGAAGGCTGTGTTCGTGCTGGATATTCTGGGCACAGTGTAACACGGAAGTTGTGTGAATCAAGTTATCTCTTTCATGCAGCCTCCAAGAGGACGCTGTGGTTATCTCAGGAATGCTACAAGCAAGTTGCATCCGTTCCGTTATCCTACACAGAAGTGATATATTTGAATATGTTTTGACCATCACTGCAAATTTTTCATTCTTCCTCAACATCTTTAACGGTACAGCAGTTATAGTACAACCAGAGCGTATAGAAGAAATAGTGTGCGCACTCCCTGATTTGCCGTGTTCCACCGCCTAGATGGCAGTGGTGACGTTTGAGACGGCGCGGAAGATGCTCGCGTTGCTTACATAACTAACTACATAAGAAACAAAAATGCATGTTACATACGTTTGGAGAAAAGCTCAGCAGCTGGATAGTTTGGAGAATTTCCGAGATGACTTTGCTGTCTTCGAGGCACTTAATTCCTTTCTTATCTCCTTGGTGCGGAAGAAAAATCGACATTTCAGATGGTGAAATACGAGTTTAGGTAGCGTACGCAGCACATGATCTTCACAGCATCCTAATTGCGAAGTTTTTACAGCAATTATATTTAAATTGTCCAAACACTCAAAAAATATATCACCCCATAAACTATTAGCACATGATATTTTTTCTGCAACAAATTCTTCCACTCGTAACAACACATCATAAACACTTTTCTATTCATAGGTAAGGTATTTACAGCCGTCGCCCGAACCATAGTCTTGGATTAGCGTAAGTGAGGCAGGTACATTAGTTGGTTCCCCGTGCAGAAAAGTTGTATACAGTTTAGAATCCGTCACTTTGGAAATATACCGCACTATGTATCCTGCCAAATGATACGCCAAGTATGCTTTACCAACACTTCGTTCATTTAAGTTCGGTATGTTGTTTTCCCAGTACGGTATTCGAATTTCATCTTCAACAATGGAAATTTTTCCCATATTTTATTTTCAGCTTGCTTCTTCACCGAAAGATTTTTATTTTCTGTTGCTCTTGCCAGAGTTCGCATTTGATTAACAAAAGACGTCAGAGGAGATTAAGTACTGTATTCACAGTTTCCGCCCGAAAATAAAGCAAGTTTTGATGGTACGTAAATTGATTGCAGGGTATGTAAGTGCAGAAAATCCACAGTGGAGGGATGATCATCACAAGTGAACGACCGCAATATACCAAAATGGCATTCTAGGGGATCTTGATTAAATTTTCCAGTCAAAACGTACTTGTATAATATTCGGACACTTCTAAAGTACTTTCTAAAGTCACTCTTAAGGACTCCAGAGTTTTTTCTGAAGCGAAGGAATTTCGATTATCTCTAAGGACAGCATGCCATTTTATTAAAGTTATGCTCAAGGTCCCGGGTTCGATCCCCGGCCGGTTCAAATCCGGGAACTTTTCTAACGGTGAAAGCGGCCCCGGCGCCCACCCAGCGTCGAATAACATGGGTACCTGGGGGAAACCCTGGGGGGTAAAGGCGGTTAGGGGCGTGATGCTGATCACATCACCCCCACTCACGACCGGATCAAGAAAGTGTGGGGCGTTACCCCCACACCCCCTATACGCCTTCATGGCGTGGTGCTATGCACAGGGGAACACTTTACCTTTACCTTTTATGTGCTTCCGATCCTTTATATAGTGCCTGTGCAGGAGTGAATGAATTTAATGCGTCAACCAGGCAGTTTAGGTCCCTTGTGAAATTTTCCGTTGTTTCACTGCCTTCTAACCCCTCTGCATTAATATTCCGATAAAATTTTATTCCATTAGCCACAGATCTGCTGAACAGCTGCATTGCGAGTCTTACATTCATTCGTTGGAATGAATTAGGATCCAAATGAGCAGAGGTCACTTTGTAGCAAGCTTTCATACCGGGAAGTTCAGTAGATGAATCATGTTCATACACTTTTCTGTAAAATGAATAATCAACAATATCACCATTATAGTACACCTGCACTTTACCATGGAAGTTATTCCTTATGCATTTAAATATATGTGGTGCGTCTGAAAATGCCCGAGGCTTTCTACTAGAGTCAGCTGGATTGGATATAGAGAACTTAAGATTGTTTCGGTTTCAGGAAATTCCTAAGCATATCCATAACTTTTTGTTAGATTGGCTACCGTCAGATGTAAAACCAATAATTCTGACCCCTGCTGTATCTCATTCCTGTCTTACTTTTCAGTTGGCATTTCTTTAAGGTTGTATCAATTACAATTTTTTGATTTTTGCTAAGAGACGCGAACTGTTTTGACTGTGTGACCGTTGTCTTTAATTTAGCATCTTTAACGCCTTTTTCAAGCAAATTTATTTTAGCCTGTGCAACCTTTAGTTTATTCTGCGTTCTAATTAAATTGCGTTTGTGATTCTTAAGTTTTTTCTTTAGCAATGCTATTGTATTGCTAGCATCGGCAGTGTGAAGCAAATCATCCTCTACTGATAAGCTTAATGATACATTGCGACGAGTACTTACTTCATTATCATCTGTCCGGAAGAATTGCCTTTTCATGGGAGATTTTCGCTTCTTAACTGTCTTAGAGAGGTATTTGGCCAGATTAGGAAATATATGAGCTATATATGAACTGCTTCTGGTTTTAATTTCCACCTTTGTCGTGGAATTTCTACTGTATCGCCATCCACTATGAACGAATCCACTTTCACTAAAAGGTCAGTGGAAAAATGAATATCACACACATAGCAATTATGACTTAGTTTTTTATCTTTTCTAAGGATGGCACTCTCCCATTTTGAGAGACCATTACTGTCTTTAGGTGGCCTAAAAAAATGTCTACTGCCTGAAGAACAGCGGTCATATCCAGATCTACAGCCGGGCACGAAACACGTAGGCATCTTGTAGTTTTCGCTCGCTGCTGTCTCAAACAGAATAATAATGCGTTGAACACAACACAAACTAGTCACAACGGATCAATCACAAATCTAACGACACTAAACTCAATAACGTAACAACGTTGTCATTAATAAAAGTACACATGTTATTCTAGCACAACAAAACACAACGCTCTACGTAAAGCGCGGCCGCACTGCAAGCAGAAGACGCTCGCAAGCGAAGGTGCTGCCAGTGTTTCGGTGGGGCACCGCTCTATTAACTTGGCTTACGGGAAGAAAACGAAGTGCACACACTTTCTCTTCTATACGCTCTGGTACAACGTTGGACGGAGAGAATTTTGTAAGTATAGTTCTACACAATAACATTAATTTGTATGTATAAACTGTTTATTACTCGGACTCAATATTCGATACAGGGTTTGGATATATATATTCCTTACTCTATTTACAAATCATACTACCAACGTCCGAACACCATGTACAGTGGGATCCATTAGTATTATGCAGTATTTTATTTGACCAAATAAGAGCTTCATAAATTCAAAACAGCTTCTACATCAACATTATTGCTTAAAATCGTCATAGACAACTTGAAGAGTAATACTCATGGCTCTCACTGTATATCAAAGAAAAATAAACAAATAAATGGTGTTCCTTTGTTAGCGATGTTAGTGTTGTTTATTCGTTTATTTACCTTTTCTTCCAAATTACCAACATTCGCTCCTCCATTTTTTTAAAAAAAAGTTAAAAAAAATTCAAAAAAGTTGAATTTTTTTTTTAAAAAAAAAGTTGACATTTTTTAAAGAACGTGAAATAAGAGGGCCCTCAGTTACGGCCCTGTTTGCCCTGGACCTCAAGTTTCGAAGGGTCCCTTAGTTACGGCCCTGTTTACCCTGGACCTCAAGTTTCAAACGGACCCTTAGTTACGGTCCTTTTTTCCCCAGACCTCAAGTTTCAATGGGCCCTCAGTTACGGTCCTGTCTGCCCCAGAGTAAAATTAATTGTACATTCGGAATCTACACATACCCCACTTTTAAGACTGTAGGCCCTGTACTCATGTTTCAAAGAACCCCCATTTTCGACCCTGTTTGGCCCCCAGTAAAACTTACTGCAGATAAGGGCCCCAGCTCCAATCCTCTTTGCCTCAACAGTAATTATACATTCGGAGTCTGTGCGTTTGGAACCCCTTTCTAAAACTGTAGGCCCTGTACTCAAGTTTCAAAGAACCCTTGTTCCGACTCTGTTTGTCCCCGAGTAAAACTAATTGCAGATAAGGGACCCCGGTCCTGTCTATCCTAAAACTAATTACAGATTTGGGCGTGTTCGGTACCACGTTTTAAAACTGTAAACCCTGTACTAAAAGCCCCCTTTTAGCTAAATTGTTTTCACAGGCACGTTCTCCATTTTTCGGTTGTGAGTGTTTAATTTTTAACACCAGTGAATCTGTGACAGGATGTAACAAGGAAGTCGTGCTTCTACAGTATGAATAGACCTCTATCGAATTCGCATTCCAGACGGAAATCGTTATATGATAACGATAACCGCTGCTACTTAGCCTACATCGAACATATGTGTTCTAACCATTACAAAGTTTTCCTTCTCTGGCAACGCTTCAAGAGCACATGGCCAGCAAAAAAGTTGCATCCGTTCCGATAATGTCTAAACCCTACACCGCAATTAAAATTATCTCTTGCCCGCAGACTCAAAAACGAAGTTGTGGTTGGTTATCTCTGGAACGCATAATCAGCAAGGACGTTGCATCTGTTCTGTTAATGACTAAACCCTACACAGAACTGATATGTATGTGTTGTGACCATCACTGCAGAGTTTTCATTCTTCCGTAACGTCTTTACTGGTACAGTGTTGTATTGATGGAGGGAGAGAATTTTGTACGTATATTACATCAATTTATTTCGATACAATACTAACATTTACTTGTATGTCCAAATTGTTTTATTACTTCAACTCATAGTACAGTTTCTTTGTTAACATACGGGTCCTTTAGTATAGGTTTTTCGCAGTGGCGACGATTGGGTTCGAAAACTAGGAGGGCAAAGTGCCACAACTGGGGGGGAGGCATCCAAACTAGGGGAGCAAGGTGACAAAACTAGGGGGCAAGGACAGTTTACTTTTCCCTCGCAGGTGCGTTTTAGCATAGTGCGGGGCCACAAATGACAAAAAGTGGGTAGGCGAACCAAATTCTTAACGACAAATGCGAAGGTACATATTGCGCTCTCTGTATGTTTTCTACAAAATCACCGAATACTCACGCATTTCTTTTCCTTTCAATAATGAAGCTGAATATCTTGACCAATGTGTCCACCTTCACTTCATGCATATTTAGGGTGATTGAGACCGGGGTCTGTTTTTGGCTCGATTTCTGCTTAATTTCAGTTTATGCACACATAGGGTAATTGGGACAGGACCCAGGGGATATCCAGAATTGGATGTGTTATGGGCAATTCGAGATCATATTTGGAATGTTTTGTACACCAAGTGGACGTTATCTAGACAATATACTTTCGTTAGACATTTTTGTAAGTAGACCCAAATAGAGAGTTCTGCGCCCGAAAGTGGAGCTCGGTGGAGCTCGCCTTAATGGTTTGCTCTTGTAAGGCATGAGCTCCATTTTCTCGCAGTGTTGCCAACACCTTACTCGAAAAAAATCACCAAGGTTTTTTTCTTGGTCTAACCTAACCTAAAGCAAGGAGCTGGCAACCTTGCTTGAGGCTTGCCTTACAAGAGCAAACCATTAAGGCGAGCCCTATTTTCTCGCTGTGTTGCCAGCACCTTACTCGAAAAAATTACCAAGGTTTTTTTTCTTGGTCTAACCTAACCTAAAGCAAGGAGCTGGCAACCTTGCTTGAGGCTTGCCTTACAGTGCACAAAGCAATTTTTGCCAACCTACTGGTACCCTTGCCAACACCTACCTACAGCTTTTTTTTCTTCTTACTTGGCAAGGGCTTACACTGGCGTAACATACACACACTGGGCAAGGAGAGCCGGCAACAAACAGACACTGCCGAAAAGAGAGAGAGAGATGGATGGATGGATGGCAACACAGTATGTGTGTGCGTGTGTGTGTATAATATGTAGCATTATTAACTAGAGTGTGTTGGCAACCCACCTACAACTAAAAAAAAAAAGATAGAGATGCCAACGTTGCTGTAAGATGAAGAGAGAGAGAGACCTATAGCTGGCAACAGTGGTGAGCGAATGCATCTTATCGTAAATTTTTTCCAAGTCCCGGGGGGCCAATGTTTATATATCGTGACCTTTGTAAACCTCTCTCGCGGGAACGATGTGCCACACACGCGCGCGCGCGTGCCTCTTATTATTTTCGTATTGTGACGCAAAGAAACAAATAATAATTGTTGTTTTTTAGGATTCCTGGCCCCTATAACCTCGCCAGGGTGCGTGGTGCCCAACCGAAAAAAGTAAAAGGTTTTCTAACGGCTGCGGTTCTAGATAACCACACCTCTGTAGAGTTTCACGTGTTTTTTTTCTCAAACTTCCATGAAACTCTACAGAGGACCTCCGTAATTGCATGCAACGTGTACTAACGACTCTAGTGTTATTTTGATGTTGTAATATTTTTGGATATAGAGTTTTATTGTGAGATAGATAAAAATAATTATGTTTATTATAATATTTTCTTGATGAAGATGGAGAATATGTGTATGTTACAAATAAAGTTGCATGCTTTTTTTTTCTAGTGTGTGTATGTGTACGTGTTTTTGATGTTCGACAGCATCTGAAACGATAAAAAAAGAAAGAATTTTATTGTTAATTTTCTCGTGTAAAAATAACAACAAATTTTTTGTGCAAAAATTCTGATTGTCTCGTGCTATAGTGCAAAAACTGATGAAAAAAAATATTGTAACTGATAACTGATGAAATTGACGTTGTAACTGATCTGAACTAGTGAAATTCGTATTGTGCCATTGTAACTGATTGTGCTAGTACAAAAATTCCTTATTGTGCAAGAAAAGATGTTAAAAACCTGTTAAAACTGCTCTGTGACCCTCTCATTCTTCACGTCGTGGACGAAGGACTTTTCTGCGACCAGGATGACGCTGCATAGAGTATCATCAGGCAGCGCGTCGTGGAACTCGCAGACGATCTTGATGTTGGTGCGATCGTTGACCACCACCTGCTTCCTTTTTGTGGTATTGATGACGAACATCGGCCTGCGGATTTTGAATTCGCTGGGCGTGTAGTACATGTCCACGCTTCCCTCCGTGACCCTCTTGTAAGCCGTGTAAGCTTCGTAAAGTTTGAGGTAATCGTCTTTGGTCATGTCGAGGTTGTAATTCTCGCGCGGGAACACTTCGTTCCTCCCGTTCTTGAGATAAACGTTCTTGATCTTGCAGTCGTCGAACTTGCTGGAATCTTTCTCCTGATTCTTATCGCGCCCGGTCTGAAAGAGCACTACGACGAAATCTGGCATGTCGAACTGTATGTTGTTGAACTGCGTCGTCACGTCGAATTCCATGTGACTTCCCGACGCCATCTTCTGCACGCACTGGTAACCGTGAAAGTGAATCGGCACCTGCGGACTTTTCAAGATCTCCGCTTTGTACTTGAGGGCGTAGTTCGTTTCGTATTCCACGATCGGCATTCTCAATTCCATGCTCCGGATGACGCACTTGGCTGCTTCGGGTAAAGTGTTGGCTATCGGCGTGCCGTCGGTGTTCAAGTTGGTGTATCGCATCAGTGCGTCGTTGTCGTTGGCCGCTCTTCGAAAGGTGACGCGCAATCCTCCCTTCCACATGATCTCCTTGTAGTCGGAGAAGAATCCCGGCAGCAGACGCATGGGAAAGAGCACTGTGTGACTTCTCGTCGATATTTTGGTCCCCGCTTCGAACCCTCCCGCTTGATAGTATGCCGCGTCCGTTTTGGATAATTTCAATGTTCCCACTGCCGTCGACGTGATGCCTGGATAATCGATTCTGTCGATGACGGTGTTGTGTTTCCTCACCTCCACCTGCGAGAACAGGTGAGGCACGAAGTTGTCCACGAGTTTCAAATTGGCATTGGGCGGAAACGCTTCTCCGCTTTCCTTCTTCACAACGTCGAATTGAAGGTAGAGGTCCGCTCTGTGAGGATGAACGAACCCATCCCCTACGTCCACGTCGTATTCGATCTCCCTGTTCGCTTCGTTGAGATTGGCGAACGTGCGACGGTTGGGAGGGAAAGATTGCAATTCGTAACTTTCGATTTGCTCCATTTTTTTTTCACTATGTGTGTTATTTATTATACGTTGATCTCCACGATGGCCGTCGTCGTGGCACCTGCGAAATCCACCACGTCTCCTTTCTCGTTCGTCACCACCAACTCTATGTCGTCTATGCGGTTGCGACATACTGGAAAATAGATCGGCGAAGAGGGTGTGTAGATGATCGGTTCCATGAACTCGGAACTGGGTTTGAACGTGGCGATGATTCCCGTCTGCTTTTGACTTCCCAGCAACCCCCCGTCCGAGGATTTCATGATCATGCCTTCCGCCACGTTGCAGTGACGTTCAGAGTTTCGATGGCTAGAAATTTAGGAATATTGACTGCTGTGTGCTTGATGCCAGCTTCGAGTTTTGTGTTGTTCTCGAAACCTAAAAGTTCTCCTATGGTGCCCAGGTCCACGGTCTCCGTCGCCGATAGGATTTCCACTCTGTGCGTGACCGAATTTTGAGAAAGGTACGTGCCTTTGGGTAATTGAGCTTGCAAAGTGGAAAGATTGTATTGGCCTGGCGTGACGACGATGTGTTCGCTTCCGACGCTAATTTTGTTGTTGTGCTGCGTGACGTTAGGTATGACGTACATGCTGTAGAATGCACGCAGAGCTACGGATTTAGGATAGACGATGTCGTCGTGCAGCGTGAGTTTCAAGATTGAGGATTCGCTCGTGAGATGGAACACGCCCATCGTGTTTCAGGTTCCACAATGCTTTCTGGAAATCTTCGATCGTAGGCTTATTTATTTTAGAGAGAAACGCGAGCATGGAGAGACAGAGATGACCGCAGTTCTCGTCTCCGAAATTTTGAATGCGTTCGTCGTTGTATTATATAGAAGTTTTGTTTGTTTTCAGATAATGGACTAAATTTGTAGGTGGAACGCCTCCGAAAGAATCGAAAACGAATGCTTTGTTATTGTCATCGTTTTTGTGGTAACATATCCAATGCGCGCCTGGATTTTCTTGACTGTCCAAGTTGACTACGCCGCATTCTCTTCTTTTAACGGTTGAAGGTAACAAGTCGGACATGAAAACTCCTCTAAAGTTTTTGATTCGTAACGGTTCGATCAGAGATTCAATGTCTCGGTTGGTGAGTGCTGCTGTTTCTTTTTTTTAAACTTTTTCATCACGCCCTTCCCTTTCTTCTCCATGGCCAGATTATGACGTTTCTGTTCTTCCAATTCCGCCTTGTTCTTCTTCGAGTCGATGACGGTTTTCGCGATGGCGGCGCTTCCGCCAGCCAAACTTCCAACGGCCCCCAATGCCGCAAGGATGGCCGGGATGCTGAATATGAAACCTCCGATCTTTTGCTGTTTCCGCGAACGCTGCAAGCGTCTCAATTGTGGAGTGCTGAGAAGCAATTTCATTCCGTGTCCTTTCGTCAAGCAAGAACGTTTTTTTTCGCGTTGTTTCTTGGTGAGTAACCCATCGAGGGCACCTAGATTTTTTAGATTGGAGTATGGTATCTGGTACACGACACCCTTGGGCTTCATGTTGATGCTCTCTATATATTTTTTTTACGGTATGTTATTTATATATATAAATGTTCTGAGATTTTTTTGTTTTGCGTAACTTTTTTTTTTCACGGTATGTTATTTATATATATAAATGTCCCGAGATTTTTTTGTTTCCCTCTTGTGTAATTTTTTTTTCAAGGGATGTTATTTTATATATACTCCGCGCAGAGCCGTTACACAAATTCTATTACGTGCTTCGTTTTCTTACCAAGAAGTTCCTTTGTCCCCTTGTACACGATTCGAGTTTTGTTCTCGATTAAGATAGATAGCTTCTGGTCGGATAACATGTTAGCATATCGATCTGGTAAAAATAGACTGTATTGTGCGTTGAGCAACAGACGCACCCTGGGACCATACTGGGTAGAAACAATTGAACCGGAAGTTATCGTGTAAGGTTTGCCGACTTCCAATTCCTGAATTTTTACATACTCTACTGACAAATTTAGCATTTGTTTTAATGCTTGGAGGTCACTCATTTTTTCAGTCGTCATATCGAAGGAGAGAAATTTTCAGTGTGTGTGTTAGAGAAATTTAATTTTTTTTTCACGATGTGTGTTATTTATATATACCGAAGATTATTTTTTTCACCATGTGTGTTATTTATATATATTTTTTTTCACGATTTGTATCGAAGATTTTTTTTTGTGTGTGTGCGTTAGAGGAAGAAAGTTCGTGCTTCGGAAAACGCGATGATGTGCGTGATGATTTCTTCAGTTTTCTGTTTGGACTTACGCCAATCATCAGTATATCGTCTTCTTCCCTGCCTCGCCTCGTGCAGTTCGTCCATTCTCTTGTTTAATTTTTCCCCTGCAGCCGAAAGAAGAGTGTCGAGATCATCGCACCTCATTCCACTGATCTCCCGAAGATGGTCCTTGATAAGCATTTCACAGGGGATACGAAATTTCGGAGTTGTTCTTGCTACGTATAAAAGTTTCCCTACATCTTCGCAAGCGTGTTTGAATATTTTACATAGCAGTTCGGGTGGTAAGTCGGTTATGCAAGACATGTTGTTATTATTTTTTTTTACTGTATGTTATTTATATACCCCACCCAAGTTTTTGTTTCGTGTTCATGGCTATGGTGGTGCCCAGTGCCGCAACTCTTTCTCCCAGCGATGCGTCTCTGCTGACGAATCTTTCGAAAGCTGCGTGCTCTAACTTTCTGTCTGCTTCGTGACGTGCATCCAGATCGGTGCGAGTGGTGTTGTAAGCGATGTCGTGATCTTTGCATGCGGCGTCCAACGGATTCACACCCTTGTCTCCTCTCTGCAATCTTTTCTCGAGTTTGGTACCCGGTCCGCAGTACTGGTAGCCAGGTAAATGCATCTCGAAAGGTAACTTGTTGATGATGTCGTTCACGAGTCCCTTTCCTTCGGCCACGTTCCAGAATCTCGGAGGTAGCGTGTTGATAATTTTAATGAGGTACCCTATGCCCTTGTCGTCGTTCACGATGGAGTTGGAAAGTTTGGCGCTGATCATGTCCACGATGCCAACCTTCTCGTTGTAGAAATTACGATTGCCTGCATTCTCCTCTCCTGCAATAACCAACAACCTGTCTATGAGTTTTCTCACGTCGTCCACCCAAACGAATTCTTTGGGTAACGTGTTGTAGAGTTTGACGCCGCTGCCTGTTTTGACCTGGTTCCATATCGGTTTGATGAGATTTCTGTACTTCTCACCGCTGCTCGATTTCACCCTATTCTGCGAGGCGTCGTTGTTCTGGTACAAGGCATCCGTCATGATCAAAATTTCCTTGTAACTCTGGTAATCTTCGTCGGTGTAATCTTTCGGCTGCTTTTTGGCAACGAGTTCCCACAGTCCCACCGTACCCGGATACCTGTTCCAACTATCCTTCTCGCCTAAATTAACTTTAATGTCGTTGCCTTCGAAGGTCACCTTCGATTTTCCAATCTTCCAAACCACACCGCCGCCTTCGTTGCTCTCCATGCTCGGATACAATCCGAACACTTCATCCTTGTCGAATTTCCCCGTGCTCAGGTAGTCTCGTGCCAAAGGTCCCAACTCGATCTTATCCAAAGACGACGACGTGCTACCTATGGCTCGACGTCGTGCCGGTACGTCCTTCAGTTCGAACGGCGTCGAAGGAATGCTCGAAATGGGCGTGGGTACGGTGTAACTTTTAGCTGCAAGTGGTACGAGTTCGTTGATCAAATTTTTATTTTGTTCCGTGACGCCTTTAATTTCTTTACCTAGATCGCTGATGGCGTCGATCACAGGTTGATCTTGACGTTTCTTCTCTTCGTAGAATCCGCGATTCTCGGATTTCCAACCTTTGAAGCGTTTCGCGAGGTAATCGCGAAGCTTGAGATTTTCGTCTTCGATTTTTCGTTTCGTCATAACGTTATTTATACACGTCGTTTCTCACAACGTTGCAACGTTTAGAAAGTCGTTGATTTTGTTTCTGTATTTTCCGTCGTTGGGTTTCCTCGTCATGTCGATCGTCGCGAATCCGAAATCGTCACTGTTCCAACAGTGGGAGCAGCAGCGTTCCGAAAATTGATTGTAGTTCATGTCTCCGCCTACGTAGTCATCGTACGCGTGCTTGAGGTTGGTGTGATCTTGACGAAACAAACATATGAAATTAGCATTGTCACGTACTAACTGTTTTGGAATTTTGGAAAACGTTTGAGCTAGGAAGAAGCAATCCATTCCTTTGTGACGACCTTGTGTGAAAAAGTTGCGAATTTCATTTTGATTTTCCAGGATGACATCGTCGAACACAACGACTGAATTTTCACGACAATCGTCGAGTGGTTTTATTTCCGAAGAGAACGTTGCAATGTCCAGACCATCGTACAGTTTCATCAGTTGCTGGTATTTAGATTGCTCCAAACTTTTCGAGAACACGTACAGGTGCCTGTTCTTCCAATCTAACCAATTCGGTGCGAGGAGAAAATTGTCCACGAGCAGTGTCGTTTTCCCACACCCCGAAGGACCTACGATCAGACAGCGGATGCTGTCGGGGAGCAACTTGCCGTTCCTTTTCTTTTTTCGATTTTCCGAATCAGGTAGACGTTTCACGACATTCCACGCACTCATAGAATCACTTCGTTTGAATCGATCCAACTCGTGTCCGGAAGTCCCAGCCATTTCACCAAAAGTTTGTCGCCTCTCTTACGCAAAACTTTTTCGATAAGGTACGTGTCGGGGTATTTAGTTTTAGAGAGTTCCTCCTCGTAGAAGCGCCCCAATAAAATTTCACCGCCACTGTCCTTTATTATATACGTGTGGCGGTTTCCGGGTAGAACTCGAACCACGGTAAAAAGTTCCGTGCTCCAGTTTCGTGTGAAACCCCTGTCGAACGTTCGCTTCAATTTACTAACCCTCACCTGGTCTCCAATTTTGTATTTAGGTTTTTTTGTCGTGGGAGTGTACTTTGGACAGTATACTGTAGAAATTAAACGCTGCTCGTCGGACTTGGTAACGTCAGCTGGCTTCATGCCTATCGTTCTGTGTACCGTATTATTATAGGTATCGACGAGTTCCGGCAGAATGTCGACCCATTTGTAATTTCCCCGAAGCGTGAATCGTTTCCACATGTGTGTTTTCAAGGTTCGATTAAATCTTTCCACGATGCTGGCTTTGATGTGACTGAAGGTCGAATAATGTCGAATGTCATGTTTTTGAATAAACTTTTGGAATACAGCATTGTAAAATTCTTTACCGTTGTCTGTTTGCAAAAACCGTGGTCGTCTGTTGCTTTTGCGAAAAATTGTCTTGAATGCTTCCGTGACGCACGTCCCCGTTTTGGCCTTCAAAGGTAGAGCCCATGCGAATTTCGAAAATGTGTCTATGACTGTGAGGAGGTACTTGTTGCCCTTGTTCAATTTATGTACGTTTTTTAGATTGCCGCTACTCATCTCCACGAGGTCACTTTGCCAGAGGTCGTCGATGCCCTTGGTCACCACCGCCAAACGTTCGTAGTTGCGGCGTGCAGGTTTATGCAATTCTTGGACGATGGCTTGCCTAGACATTTTTTTAGAGATTACGTTTGAAGAGAAGCACCAGCGTGATGGGATTCAAAGAGGGGGGCACTTCGCTCGTGTTTTGAATGATCAGCTTATCGCCGGCACTCACGTCGAAAACGGTAAGATCTTCGTCTTCGTGTATTTCATATACGTTGCGCGTTTCGTTCCAACGTGCCAGAGGAATGTTTCCTGCTTTCTGGACACCACGATTCGATATCAAGGTCATGGTGGGAACGCTAGCTTTTCTGCCGTGAGACCAGTACGAAAATTCATTTATCTGAATCGTGCCATCGAGAAGAAACTTGTAGTACGGATGATAAGGATGCAACATGTACAGTTTGTTACCTTCGACGAACGTGGAGATTCTCTGTTGATTGGGTACGCTGTTGATTTCGATGGCTTGCAGAGAATGCAGTTTAGCGAATTTAGTATCGACGCTAACGAGGTTGCTGTGAAGCTGTCCCAGTGTATTTTGTACGGGCAACAAATATTCGACTATGGTATCCGTTACTGTGGAAAATGACGGTTTGATTTTCACTTCCACGTTCAACTGCTTGAAGTTTTCGTTGAGTTCTTGCAACTTGGCACCGAAAGAGGCCAGCGTCGATTCCTGCGTGGATTCCAGCACTCCAACTTGATCTCTGATGTTGACGACAATACTCTGAAGGTTCTCGACTTGATTCAATTTCGAGCTTTTCTCGGTGAGATCGTTCACGATGCTTCGCATCTCGGTAAACTGCGTGTGAAGATCGGCGACGCTCTGCGAAGTGGGCAGCGTCGACACCAGCGAAGCAAGTTCGTCTCGAATCTGTTCCACGTTCGCCGTTTCTGTTTCCAGTCGTTTCAGCATACGTGATATGTTTCTTTTCAAAGCATGTAATTCTTTGGAGGTGGGGAGATTGGCCACCCTACTCTCTAGATCGCTCAACGAACTTTTGATGTCGCTCGATTCGGATAGTGCCGTCACCGCCGTTTTCAATTTTTCCAAATCTTCGCTCGAAGGTACGCTCGTCCGTAACGATTCCAAGTCACCCTGTATGTTGTCCAGTACATGATGAAAATGGGCAAGGTTCGATTCGACGTTCAAATTTTCCAAATATTCCATCTTCTGCTGGACCGTGCTTAACGTGTCTTGAATGCTCGTCAACGCGCTCGCTTCAGCGTGAATATTTTTAATTTCTTCGTTGATCAACTCCAGAGACGCCTGAAGCGTAGCGATGGTGGTTTGAATGTGTTTGAAATCTTGATAAGCCTCCAATTGAATTTTTATGTTCGCGACGCTTTTACCGATAACCTGCAGTTCGTCCGACGATGGTAGGTTCGTCATGGTATCTTCCAAAGTCTGCAACTTGGATTTAATTTCTTCCAATGTGGTGGTGAATTCTTCTTGTAATTTGGAAACGACGACGTGCAAGCGTTCTACATCAATATCCTTCACAACGGTTTGAAGTTCAGAGAAATTCTTTTCTATTGCGGAAGTTCGTTCTTCGATTTCGAGTTTCAATTTTTCCAAATCTTCATTTTTCGATTGAAATTGCTGTAATTTGGCCAAATCATTTTGAAGCGAATCCACACTCAACTGTATATTTTGAACGCTGTCGTAAGAAGGTAGGTCAACATAATTTTTTATGAGCGTTTTCAGTTCGGAATCGATTTTCAAAATAGGGTCGAGACATTGTGTTTGGAGCGTAGCGATCTCCGACTCTAAACTTTTGTTTAAGGTCTCCTGCAAAGCGATCAAATCGCTCCTCAACTTTTTAATTCGGACATCCAACATAAGAATCTCTTCTGCATGGTCTACACGCATAGTGTTGCCGAAAATGTCGTTAGGCATTTTTGGTTAACGGTTATTTATAATAGGATAGACGATTCGCAATTCTACGAAGAGAGGAATAAGTTTGTCGTAATCTCCTAGGAGTTGAACGTAAAGACAATCTCCTGCAGACACGTCGTACGCCATGTTAGAAAGTACCTTGTCGTGCTTTATTCGAAAAATGTTCTTGCCGCTAGATATTTTGATTTTTCGCCCTTCGTTCTCGGGATTCACGGTGATCCGAAGTTTCCCGTCAATCGGAATTTCGTAGAAATGTAAATTGTTGTTGAAGACGTAAAAAATTTTGCCCACGTCCTCATCCAATTTCGTCCAAATGCTGTTGAGGTGAATAATCAACAGACCGTTGAGTTTAGTTAACATGGAAGGTAGATCTGTCGTCGTGTGGTGTACATTCTCCATGTTGGTTTGTTTTCGGAAACCAAAGAGATTCATGCTGGTTATTTAAGAAAAAATTGAGATCGTATCTAATATAAATAACACCGCAAATTAGTAACTTCATTTATGGTAGATCGTTTATGCTTGGGGTCTAATATAAATAACACCACAAATAGTAACTTCATCTATGGTAGATTATTTATGGTTGGAGGTCTAATATAAATTACACCACAAATAGTAACTTCATCTATGGTAGATCATTTACGGTTTTTTTTGGGGGTTTAATATAAATAACACCACAAAAAAACGTGCAATTTTTAGTAACTTCATCTTTTTTTTCTTAGCAAAAAAAATGGAGAAGAAGGAAGCGAAACGTGCATGTGACCACTGTGGGAAATATATATCTATTTCAAACTTGGGTAGACATCGGAAGAATGTGCATGGGGAAGGATCAAGTAAGAGAGAGCTCGATGTTGACGATCAAGCGCCACGAAAAAAGCAGAAGAGTGCCGGCGAAAGTATTCGAAATATTTTAACCAAGGAGACTTTCCAATCTGAAGAAACATCTGATCTAAACAACTTTTTTCATTCGGTCAAAAGCAAGTTAATTTCGTGTATCACCGAAGCTTTGTTGCAATGCTCGTTGAAAATCCACCTCATCGTTTCCGTCATTTACGAAAACGTAAAAGAAGAGCGAGAAACTTTCCATCATTACACTGGTGTAAAGAGTCTCCACGCCGCCGACGTCGATGAGGTGGATGCCATTTGCAACCAGATGTTTGACGCTTTGTTGAACAAGCACGAGACTTTCCAACAACGTGGTTCGGGTTGGACACTTTGCGGTTCGCCTCACACTTTAACTTTGAAGGTGGCACGATACAACCCGATGGGAGCATCCAGCTTCATCGATTTGCCTCTGGAAATAGCCAGTAAGAAAGCCATCATCAACATTCAAAATGAGGATAATAGATGCATTTTGTGGTGCATCATTGCCGATCATCACCCAGTCAATGATTACAAACATCGTTTATACCACTACAACAAGCCAGAATATCTCTCAGAATTTGAAAAACCTATGGCTGGTATTAATTACCCTGTAAATCTACGAGACATTAGTAAATTTGAGGCACAGTACAAGATAGATAAAAACGAAAGTATAGCAGTACACATCTTCGGATTAGACAAAAACAACACCATCTACTTTCTCAGACATAGCAACATTAAAAGTAATCGTGTCATCAGATTACTCCTGATCGAAGATGATGATAATTATCATTATTGTCTAATTCAGAATCTTCCAAAATTAATAAGAAGTCAAATTACCACACATCAACATAAAATTCAAGTATGCGACAGATGCCTGAGTATATTCTACGGTCGAGGAAAAAAGAATGCTGATAAAGAACTCCAAGATCATCATGAAATGTGTAGTAAACATCCGGCTACGGCTATCAAAATGCCTTCTCATGACATGACATTTTCCAACTACAAGGCGTTACTCTGGCATCCCTTGGTGATATGCGCCGACTTTGAAAGTTTCCAACTTCCACTCGCCATCTGCGAACCGAATCCCAGCGTATCGAGCACCACCGAAATTCTACATCACGAAGCCTGCGCTTTTGGATTGATGGTCAACAACACAGGCAATGTTATTTTACATCGTGGCAATGATGCTCCACAAAAATTCGTTCAAACCTTGAAACAGATGGCCATACAATTCGCTCCTCTACTAAGAGAAGACAAACCAATGGAGCCTCTTACCCAGGAAGAGAAGGAAGCATACGACCTTGCCTCTCAGTGTGATGCGTGCGAATATAACTTCACCCTCGAAAATGTCAAAGTTCGCCACCACAATCATCACACGGGAAAATATGTGGCCCCCCTGTGTAACGACTGTAATATACAAATCAAAAACCGAATTTTATTCCTGTATTCATTCACAATTTGGAGGGCTACGACGTCAAAATCTTCATAAAGGAGATGGGATGCGACGCTCAACCCATTAGCGTCATAGCTCGCACCAACGAGAAATTCATTTCATTCAGCAAGATGGTGGACGTTGGAAATGGCAATCACATAGAAATTCGCTTCTTGGACTCCTACAACTTTCTGTCTTCGAGTTTGGCAACACTTGTGTCTCAACTCACCGACAATGATTTGGTCGCCACCAGGAAATGTTTTGGCGACCAACATTTAGCACTGTTGAGACGCAAGGGTGTTTACCCCTACGAATACATGACGGATGCTTCCAAATTCTCAGAAACATCGTTACCACCGAGAGAAGCATTCTACAGTCATCTTAGCGACACCTGTTGCACCGAAGAGGACTACCATCATGCTCAGCTCGTCTGGTCTACATTCTCTTGTCAAACCATGGCCGACTATCACGATCTGTATCTGAAACTGGATGTTACGCTATTGAGCGACCGTTTTCATCTCCATCGCTCGAGAGGAATGGCAGCATATGGTTTGGACCCCGCTTTCAGCTACACCACACCGGGTTATTCTTGGCAGGCGATGTTAAAATCCACGAAGGTGAAGATAGAACTCATCAAGGACGTCAATCAACTTTTGTTTGTCGAAGAGGCAAAACGTGGTGGAATCGTCCAGTGTCCCCTTCGATACGTCAAAGCCAACAATCCATATGTTGTCGATTTCGATGCAGGGAAACCGACAAACTTCTTGGCATACTGGGACATGAACAACCTGTATGGTTATGCCATGTCCGAGCCTCTGCCCATCGGAGAATACGAATGGATGAGCGAGCAGGAACTTCAAGATTGTTTAGAATGGAGCAAAGATCATGAAAATGGATGTTTCCTGAAAGTAGATTTGGAATATCCTGCATCGCTTCATCAAGAACACCATGGATTTGCGATGGCACCTGTGATGGAAACGGCTCCGGAGAAGAAGCCGATGCTCACCTTCAAGAGCAAAGAGAATTACGTGGTGCATTATCGTCTCCTACTATTCTACCTCCAGCATGGATTGGTTTTGAAGCGTGTGCACTCAGGATTGAAGTTTAGACAGACCAGGTGGCTAGCACCCTATATCGACGGCAACACTCAACGTCGAGCATCAGCTTCTTCTTCCGCAGACAAAGACTTATACAAATTAATGAACAACAGCATCTACGGCAAGAGCATGGAAGATGCCAGGAAAAGAAGAAATATCAACTTGGTCTCCGACCCGAAGAAAATAAACAAGCTCGTCGCTCAGCCCACGTACAAGAACTTCACGATACTAAGCAACACGTTGGTATTGATTGAACGTGCTCTCCGCCACATAACATTCGACAAACCAATCGCCGTGGGAGTCGCGATCCTCGAGTTGTCGAAGCTGGCCATGTACAAGTTTCACTACGACGTCATGAAACCACGCTATGGAGAGGCGATCGAGGTGGCGTACACCGACACGGACAGCTTCGTGTACAACATCCGCACCGATGATCTATACGAAGATCTCAAAAGCATGAGCCAGCATTTCGATTTCTCCAATTATCCGAAAGATCACACTCTCTTCGACGACAGCCAGAAAATGACGATCGGGAAGATGAAGGATGAACTCAACGGCCGCATCATCACAGAGTTTGCTGGCCTTCGAGCAAAAATGTACGCCATCAAAGTTCAAGATGAGACCGAAATAAAGAAGGCAAAGGGGGTGGGGCGTTCCAGCACAAACAAACTAACCATAGAAGATTACAAGTCATGCTTGTTCATCAAAAAAATCAAACGCATGACCGAACATCGGATCACGAGCACCATCGATCAGCTGCATACATCCACGATCAACAAAGTGGCGCTTGATCCCCACGACACCAAATTGAAGCTGCTAGACTGCAACATCCACACCCGAGAATGGGGATACCATGACGAGGAAGAAATCTGCTCGCAACATTAGACTTCTGCATCAAAAAAATACGTATTATTTTTTACCCCACTTTTTTTTTTAAAAAAAACCAATCATTCACACTTATTTTTTGCATTCACTCTTTTTTTATATTTTTCTATCTTTTTTTTAAAAAAAAACAATCATTCACACTAATTTTTGCATTCACACTTTTTTTTTATATTTTTCTATCATATTATGTACACTATTTTTGAGGATATTTTTTTTTCTTTCAGATGCTGCCCCCTACGGAAACTTTTTTAGTTCTTACACATTCTATTCTTAACCAAAATTTTTTCTTCTCTTCAATCATAAAACACACACATTACACACGGAGGTCCTCTGTAGGGGGGTCATGGGGGGGGTTAAAAAAAACAACCGTGAAACTCTACAGAGGCACGGCTTTGTTAGCCGTGGCCATTAGAACTGTGTTGGGTACCACGCACCCCTGGCGGGATATTTTTTTTTTGGGGGCCAGGGATTTCCTTAACAAAAATAAATTTTGATTATCACACACACACATTGTAGAAAATCACACCTGAGAGTTTTTAAAAACAAAAAACATCATAGCAGATTACGCTGAGAGCAAGATCGTGGTAGATTACACTGAGGAAGCTTACACTAAGAAGAAACAGCAGCCTTATAGCAAAATATCGTAAGTCAATTCAAAAGTAGGTCAAAAAACGAGTTAGCATAAGAGCTAAATTTGCAGAGGCTAAAAAAATAGCTTAAAAAGTGATGCCAGAGCTTTTTCTGTTCATTTTTTCTCTCATTGTAGGTTAGTTTAGTGCGTAAAACAGATTACGCTGAGACCAAAAGCCTATTAGCAGGTCGTGGTAGATTACACTGAGGGGCGCCTTACAGTAAAGGAGGCAGCCTTATAGGAAAATATCGTAAGTCATTTCAAAGTAGGTCAAGGGCGAGTTAGTATATGAGCTAAATTTGCAGAGGCAAAAAATAGCTTAAAAAATAATATCAGAGTTTTTTCTCTCCATTTTTCTCTCATTGTAGGTTAGTTTAGTGCGTAAAACGTCGTAAAATAAAAAATAGGTCAAAGGGCCCAGCCAGAATGAAGGAGGTGGCAACGCTTGAGGCTTGCCTTACAGCGTTGCCAGCTCCTTGCTTTAGGTTAGGCCAAGATAAAAACCTTGGTGATTTTTTTGAGTGAGGAGTTGGCAACACTGCTTGAGGCTCATGCCTTACGAGTAAGAGGTGGCGCCCTTATAGGAAAATGTCGTAAGTCATTTCAAATGTAGGTCAAAAAAACAAGTTAGCATAAAAAATAGCTTAAAAAGTGATATCAGAGCTTTTTCTCTCCATTTTTCTCTCATTGTAGGTTAGTTTAGTGCGTAAAACGTCGTAAAATAAAAAATAGGTCAAAGGGCCCAGCCAGAACGAAGAAGGTGGCAACGCTTGAGGTTTGCCTTGCAGCGTTGCCAGCTCCTTGCTTTAGGTTAGGCCAAGATAAAAACCTTGGTGATTTTTTCGAGTGAGGAGTTGGCAACACTGCTTGAGGCTTGCCTTGCAGCGTTGCCAGCTCCTTGCTTTAGGTTAGGCCAAGATAAAAACCTTGGTGATTTTTTCGAGTGAGGAGTTGGCAACACTGCTTGAGGCTTGCCTTACGAGAGCAATCCATTAAGGCGAGAAAGTAGGTCAAAGGACAGGCCCAGAGTCGCCCATTCCACCTACTATGCTGGTTATTTAAGAATACGGTCAAAGTTTTTTTTTTGTAATGACTGTCAAAGTGTTTTTTTTTAAATGACTAACAAAATAATTTTTTTTTTTTGTTTTGTTTTTTATGAATCTTCTGTTGAAGATGGGCATATGTTGCAGGTTTTGTTTTCTGCTAAGCGATAGTGCCCCCACGGCAGTGTGTGAATTCCGCACTTCAGGATGCACCTCTTATCATCGTGCGCATCCAAAGCAATCTTCCTGACAATGTTGGTTGTTAATTTATGGTTGACGCTCTGGATTCGATACTCTTTTCGTAGAACAGGTGAGCGAGTTTTCAGGCATTCAACATAATTCTCGAATGCGAGATGCTTTTGTACAACCTGCCTACCTACACCCTTGGCCTTCTTGGTGACAGACCCCTCGGCCCGAATTGCATAGGCTTTGGCCCGAAGTCCAGCAAACTCAAGAATAACATCCCCGTCCTTCTCGTCCTTGTGTTTACCGGGCTCTTTTTTGTTTCGGGACGGGATGCCGTACTGGTTCGGCTGGGGATAGCCTGATGTGTCGAAAAGCTCGATGAAAGGTGGAATCGACGCTATATCCTTATATGCATCAACTGTGCGAACATGGTAGACCAAGCTGTCCGTATCTGTATATAAAAGAGAAATGCCACGATCATAATGTTTGGACAGTATACCATAATGTGTCTCAAACATATGCAACTTGCTCAAGTCCAGAATCGTGGCAGTAGTTGTATTGACTGTATTATAAGGACCACTTACAAGTGTAGAAAGGAAGAGCTCTTCTCAAGCAGATTTGCTTACACTTAAAACTAGCTCAACATGAGCATATGAGCTGTTTGCTCAAGTGTGGAACCCCCTCTAATCCAAGAATTTTGTAAAAATGCCCTCGGGAATTTCTCAGAAAGGAAGAGCCCCTACCAAGCAGATTTGTTTACACTTAAAACTAGCTCAACATGAGCATATGAGTTTTTTGCTCTAGTGTGGAACCCCCTCTAATCCAAGAATTTTGCTCAGAAAGGAAGAGCCCCCTCAGATTGATTTGCTCATACTTACAAAAGGCACTTCTGTGAGATTGTTGTCTATAAACTTGTCAAAAATTGATATTTTTTGGCTACACCTGAAATTATGCTAAACCCATACCTACCCATACATATTTATTTCAGGTTTAAGTTCAATTGGACCTCAGCCTCAACTTGCATATCCAATATTAAAACAATGCAATTCTTCTAGAATTGCTCCGTGACTCTCTCATTTCTTACATCATAAACATATGATTTTTCTCCTATGAGAATAACACTACATATGGTGTCATCAGGTAATGCCTCATGGAATTCACAGATAATTTTAATATTTGTTCTGTCATTCACCACAACCTGTTTTCTTCTTGAAGCATTGATTACAAACATGGGTCTCTGTGCTTTGAATTCATCTGGTGTGTAATACATTTCAGTATTGCCAGTAGTGACCCTCTTGAAAGCCGAAAATGCTTCATATAATTTAAGGAAATCATCCTTAGACATGTCTAAATTATAATTTTCTCTAGGAAATACCTCATTTCTGCCATTTTTAAGATATATGTTCTTGATGTTGCAGCTATCAAATTTGCTTGAATTTTTTTCCTGATTGTTGTGTCTCCCAGTCTGAAACAATACTACCACAAAATCAGGCATGTCATATTGTATGCTGGAGAATGAATTTGTGGCATCAAACTCATAATATGTACCAGATGCGGGCTTCTGTACGCATTGATATGTATAAAATTGCAGAGGAATCTGTGGATTTTTTATTATATCAGCTTTGTATTTAAGAGCATAACTGGCCTCGTATTCAACAACAGGGATTCTTAGCTCCATAGTCTGAATAATGCATTTGCCTGCATCTGGTAGGGTATTGGGCAGAGCTTCTCCTGTAGGGTTTATTGCACTGTACCTCATCAAAGCATTGTTATCATTTGCAGCTCTTCTAAATGTGATTCTTAAACCACCCTTCCACATAATTTCTTTGTAATCTGAGAAGAATCCTGGCAATAGGCGCATGGGGAACAGCACTGTGTGGTTTTTAGATAATATTTTCTCACCAGCTTCAAATCCCCCGATTTTGTAGTATGAAGCCTCGGTTTTGGATAATTTTCATGTGGCCAAAGCTGTGGAGGTAATGCCGGGATAATCCACTCTGTTTATAACAACGCCATGCTTTCTGATCTCAATTTCAGAGAATAGATGCGGCACAAAATTATCTACCAATCTTATATTTGAATTTGCCGGATAATCGGTACCATCGAGCTTTACAACATCAAATTTGATGTATAAATCTGCTCTGTGGGGGTGTATAAATCCATCCCCTACATCAAGATCAACCTCAATCTCTGTGTTGGGTTGATTTAAATTTGCAAATGTCCTCCTGTTTGGAGGGAATGATTGTAGCTCATAACTCTCAATATTTTCCATTGTATGTATTTTTATTTAAATATTAATCTCTATGATTGCAGTTGTCGTGGCTCCAGCAAAATCAACTAATTCTTCTTTTTCATTAGTGACCATCAATTCAATATTATCTATTCTATTATGACACACAGGAAAATATAATGTTGGGGATGGATTGTAGATGATGGGCTCCATAAATTCAGAATTAGGTTTGAATGTTGCAATGATGCCTGTTTGTTTGTGAGAGCCTATGCCATTTGATTTGGTGATCATACCCTCAGCCACATTGCAGTGAATATTCAGAGTCTCTATGGCTAAGAATTTGGGTATATTCATAGCAGTGTGTTTGATGCCTGGTTCAAGTTTTGTGTTGTTCTCAAATCCTAACAGCTCTCCTATAGTAGCCAGATCCACTGTTTCTGTGGCAGATACAATTTCTACTCTGTGAGTGACAGAATTTTGACTTAACACTATACCTCTGGGTAATTGAGCATTTAGAGTGGATAGATTATACTGCCCTGGAGTAATGACAATTTTTTCATCCCCTACTGCAATTGTATTGTTGTGGTGTGTAATATTAGGGATCAGGTACATGCCGTAAAATGCTCTGAGAGCTATTGTTTTGGGATACACTATGTCATCATGCAATTTGAGTTTCAATATTGAATTTTGGCTGGTGAGATGAAATACCCCCATGATGTTTCAGATACCACAAGGCTTTTTGAAAATTTTCAATTGATGGTTTATTTATTTGAGACATATATCTAAGAACAGATAAACACAAATGTCCGCAATTAACATCTTTGAAATTTTGAACACGGGCATTATTGTAATAAAGATTAGGTGATTTTAGATATTTTATTAAATTTTCAGGTGGAACACCTCCAAATGAATCAAACACAAATGCCTCATTTTTTAAATATTTAAGATAACAGATCCAGTGAGTGCCTTGATTTTTGAACTCATCCAAATTAACAATGCCACACTCTTTGTTGAGTGGTTGTTCTGGCAAAGAATCAGACATGTACACACCTCTAAAATGTTTGATGCCCAATGGCTTGATTAAAGCTTCAATATCTTGGTTTGTAAGCGGCTCTTGTTTTTTTTAAACTTATTCATGGCTCTCTTAACACCTTTGCCTTGTTTCTCCATTGCCAGGTTATGGCGCTTCTGCTCATCTAATTCTGCCCTATTCTTCTTGGCATCTATTACTGTTTTTGCTATGGCAGCTGAACCCCCAGCCAAGCTCCCAACAGCCCCGAGAGCAGCTAAGATAGCAGGGATAGTAAATATAAATCCCCCCACATGTGATTTTTTTCTTGATTGCTGTAATTTTTTTAATTGGGGGGTACTAAGCAACAATTTCATTCCATGGCCCTTTGCAATACAAGAATTTTTTTTCTTGCGCTGCTTTTTTGTTAAAAGACTGTCAATAGTTTTAAGAGATTTGAGACCTGCATAAGGTATTTGATACATAACACCCTTGGCCTTCATTGTAGGTTTATTATATACATATTCACAACCCCCACCCCAGTTTTTGTTTGGTGCTCATAGCTATGGTGGTTCCCAATGCTGCTATTTTTTCACTCAAAGATGCATCTTTGCTTACAAATCTGCCAAATGCAGCCTCTTCTAATTTCTTGTCTGCAACATGTCTCTTGTCAAGATCAGAATGTGTGTTGTATGCAATATCATGGTCTCTACAAGCAGCATCTAGGGGATTAACACCAGGATCACCTCTGTTTAATCTATGCTCCAATTTTGTGCCTGGACCACAATACTGATAGCCTGGAATATGTAGTTCAAATGGCAGTTTGTTTATAATGTCATTAACAAGGCCCCGACCCTCAGAAATATTCCAAAATTTGGGGGGTAGAGTATTAATAATTTTTATGAGATATCCAATCCCCTTAGTGTCATTCACTATAAAATTAGACAATTTTGTGCTTATCATGTCCATAATTCCAACCTTTTCATTGTAAAAATTGTTGTTCCCAGCATTTTCCTCCCCAGCTATCACCAATAACCTATCTACAAGTTTCCTGACATCATCAACCCACACAAATTCTTTGGGCAGGGTGTTGTATTGTTTGATTCCACTGCCAGTCTTAATTTGTGACCATATGGGCTTGATTAAATTGTTGTATTTTGCCCCACTGCTCGACTTGACTCTTTTTTGTGTGGAATCATTGTTCTGGTATAGAGCATCTGATTTTATTAATATTTCTTTGTAATCCTCATAATCCTGATCTGTATAGCTGCCAGGCCTTTTCCTAGTCATCAGTTCCCATAATCCAGGTGTGCCGGTGTACTTAACAAAAGCACCTTTTTCTCCAAGTCTAGATTCTGAATATACAATTATATCATCTCCCATAAATGTTACTCTGAAATTGCCAATTCTATGAATAATGCTGCCATCAAGCTCTGTGTCAGCATATAAGCCAAAAACCTCATCTTTATTGTCTTTAGGTGTTGTTAAATATTTTTGAGCAAGAAGACCCAATTCAATAGGATCCTGACTAGCCTCAATTCTTCTAGGAGCAATAGGACTAGGTGTATGAATACTGGAAAGTGGGGTGAATGGATAATCTAATATGTTCCTAGCAGCTACAGGTACAAGCTCTGTGAGCAAGTTTTGATTTTGCTCTGTAACAGTTTTGATATTCTTACCTAAATTATTAATAGCATCAATTACAGGCTGTTCTGTTTGTTTGTGTTTTTCATAAATTCCTCGGTTCTCTGATTTCCATCCCTTAAATCTTTTTACAAGATAATCTCTTAACTTATGATCATCAATGATTGGCCTTTTCATGTTTATTTATGTTTTAATGTCTAGAAAATTGTTGATTTTATTTCTGTATTTGCCACTGTTGGGTGTTCTTGTCATATCAATTGTGACAAACCCATAACTGTCCTGGTTCCAGCACTTGCTGCAAATCTTGGAAAAATCATTGTAGCTCAAGTCACCACCTACATATTCATCATGTATGTGTTTGAGGTTGGTATGGTCTTGATGAAACACACATATAAAATTGCTGTTGTCCCGGATTAGTTGCTTGGGTATTTTTGAAAAAGTCTGTGCCAGGTAGAAGCAATCAATATTTTTGTGCCGGCCCTGTGTAAAGAAGTTTCTAACCTTGTTTTGATTATCCAATATAATGTCATCAAACACAACAACAGAATTATCGAGACATTCATCAAGTGGCTTAACATCTGGTTCAAAAGTGGCAATATCCAATCCATCATAAAGCTTCATCAGCTGCTGATATTTTAATTGTTCCAAGCTCTTAGAAAAAATATACAAGTGCCTGTTTTTCCAGTCTAACCAGTTGGGTGCCAATAAAAAATTATCAACTATTAGTGTAGTTTTACCACAAGCAGATGGCCCAACAATAAGACACCTAATATTATCAGGTAACAATTTGCCATTTCTCTTATTCTGCTGTTCAGGTTCTGGGAGCCTTTTTATAACATCCCAGGTGTTCATATTATTATTTTGTTTGCATCGATCCAGCTGTTTTCCGGATGACCCAGCCATTTGACAAATAATTTGTTGCCTTTTCTGCGGATGATTTTTTCTATGAGATATGTGTCAGGCTGTTTAGTTTTGCTGAGTTCTTCTTCATAGAACCTGCCTTTGAGAATTACTCCTCTGTGATCCTTTATTATATATGTGTTAAGGGTCCCAGGTTTAACTTGAACCACTGTAAATAATTCAGTGCTCCAGTTTCTTGTAAAGCCTCTCTTGAATAAGTGCTTATATTTGCTTATTCTTACTTGATCCCCCACCTTGTATTTGGCCTTTCTTGTTGTTGGCTGGTATTTAGGATAATAAACAGTGCTGATCAATTTTTGCTCATCAGATGAAGTTACTTCAGAGGGTTTCATGTTGATTGTGGAATGGACAGAATTGTTATATTTATGTAGAAGTTCTGGAAGAATATTAATCCATTTATAATTACCCTGCAGTGTAAATTGTTTATACATAAGATTTTTTAAGGTTCTGTTGAATCTCTCTACAATTGAGGCTTTGAGATCACTGTAACTCGAATAATGTTGTATTGCCTGGCTTTTAATAAATTGTTGAAACACTGAATTATAAAATTCTTTGCCATTATCTGTTTGCAAATAGCGCGGGGATCTTCCACTCTGATTGATGATTGTCCTGAGGGCTTCTGTAACACATGTTCCAGTCTTGGATTTGAGTGGCACAGCCCAGGCAAACTTTGAAAATGTGTCTATTACAGTGAGTAGATACTTGTAGCCCTTGTTGATTTTGTCTAAGTTTTTCAACTGCCCACTTGCCATTTCAATCAAGTCGCTTTGCCATAAATCATCTATGCCCTTTGTGACTACTGGGAGTCTCTTAAAATTATGTCTGGCCTGTCTGTGTAATTCATCAACAATAATTTGTCTAGACATAATATGTAAACAAGAATATTGCAACTATGGGGTGTTCAGCAGCTGAGACTGCAGGATTTTCTAAATATAATTTGTCCCCTATCTGTATTTTAAATTCCAGAGTGCCATCATCTTCAGTATAGGGTGTTTCTAATGTATTGGGGTCTGTAAAATCCTCTAATTCTACACTGCTGATTTTCACTTTGTTGTCAGCATTTGTTATTGATAAGGTGGGGTAGTGGTGTGCCTGTGGCTGAAGCCAATATTTGATCTTGATTGGTCTCAATGTGCCCCCAACAAAAAACTGGTAATAAAATTGTGCAGGGGACAGCATATATATTTTGCCACCTGGTGTAAATGGAGAATCATATTCTTTGTTGGGGATGCTGTACAATTCAAGAATTACTGAATGTTTTGGATTCTCGATTATGCCAGTTATTTCCTTTTCTGCTGTCAGCAATCTGCTTGTTACAGATTCAAGGTGCTCATTGATGGTCCTAACAACATCATCATGGCCTGGCTTGATTTTTATGTCCACAGCAAGTCTCTTGTATTGCTGCACAATTTCTTGAAGCTGGGTGGCAAAAACAGACAGAGCATTTGCTTGATTGGATTCCATGGTCCCTAGCTGTTGCTTGATATTAGCTACAATTTGTTGCAAATTTTCAACAACTGCCAATTTTGAATTTTGAACAGTAAGATCATGGACCTGTCTTCTGATATCCTCAAACAGGGCATGCAGTTCATTAATATGTTGATTAGTTGGTAGAGTGGCCACTGTCTGAGTGAGATGTTTGATCTCTGCTTGGATATTTTTGATATCTTCTGATTTCAATATCCTATTCACTGCCCTCTTAATATTTTTAAGTTCCTGTGATGTGGGCAGATTTGAAACTGTATTTTGCAAAGATTCAAGTGCCAATTTTACATTGTGTAATTCAGAAGCATCAGCCACATTTTGCATAGCATTTTGGAGCAGGGCTATATCTGCCTGAGAGGGTGTGGATTGTTGTAAAATTTCAAGCTTTGTTTGGATATCATCGATCAAGTGATGAAAATGAGATAGTTCAGATTCAGTGTTGAGGTTTTCAAGCTTTGTGATCTGTTGCTGGACACTGACAAGGGTATCTACAATCCCGGGCAATCTGGATTCAAGTACATTTGCCAAATCACTTTGCACTGCTGCTATTGTACCTTCAAGATGGGTTATGGAACTTTGAATTTTTCCAAAATCTTCATATGTTTCAAGTTGCAGCTTGATGTTTGCAACACTCCGAGTTATTGCATTCAAAGCTTCAGAAGAGGGCAAATTGTTCATAAAATTTTCAAGTGTCTCAATTTTTTCTTTAACCTCGGCTATGGCATTGTTCAGAGGGTCCAGATTAGGTATTTGGAGTGACTGAATCTGTTCCATTAGAGTGGAAATCACTAGATCAAAATCTTCTTGTGATTTTATGCTTTTGACAATTGTTTGGAGCTGTGCCTGGACATTATTTATCTGCTCTTCCAATTGTTGTTTCAATTGCTCAGAATTGGTGGCCTGGGTCTTAAATTTGGCTTGAAGAGCTGCAACAGCTTCTTCCAAACTTTGAAAATTATCCAATGTCGCCAGATCAGTATATTTCTGAAGCAGCAACTTGAGTTCAGAATCAATTTTAAGAAGAGGGTCCATGCATTGTGATTGCAAATTTGTAATTTCTAATTGAAGACTGGCATTGAGTGTGGTTTGTAAAGCTTGTAAATCACTTCTTAATTTCTTGACTCTGACATCAAGCATCAAAATCTCATCACTGTGATCTTCATGTCTTGTATGGCCAAAAATATCATTAGGCATTTTTGATTTAGTAGTTATTTATTATAGAGTATCTGATTCTTAATTCTATAAAAAAGGGTATAAGTTTGTCATAAGATCCAGGGACCTCAATATATAAGCAGTCACCAGCAGAAACAGTATAAACAGTGCCAGAAACCATGTTTGAGTGCTTAATTCTGTAAATATTTCTCCCTACTGAAATTTTAACATCACCCTCAGGGGTTGTAATAAATTGCAATTGCCCACCTACAGGTAATTGGTAATGATTTAAATTATTGTTAAATATGTACAATGTTTTGCCTGTTTTATCATCAACATCTGTAAATATGCTGTTCAGATGAATAATTAACAAGCCACTCAGTTTAGATATGATATCAGAAGAGGGTTGTGGTGCTGGCAGCTCCATAATAGCCCGTTTTTTGAACCCAAATAAGTTCATAGGCATGTTTATTTATTTCAAATCATGCTCTGTGATTGGGCATTGATTGCCATTTTTCAAATCACAATGACCCCATGGTAAAGTATGTATGCCACATGATAAAATGCATCTCTTATCATCATGTGGGTCCAGAGCCACTTTTCTTACAACATTTGAAGTCAATAAGTGATCCACACTCTGAATTCTGGATTCTGATGTTTTGATTAAACTCTGGGATTTGAGACAATTTTTATAATCTTCAAATTGGAGCTCTTTTTCAACAGTCACTCTGCCAATGCCCTTGGCCTTTTTGACAACAGCACTACATGTTTTAAAACTATACATCTTGGCACTTAACCCAGCAAATTCCACAATAACATCACCAAGTGTCTCATCTTTTAACTTGCCAGGCACCTTTTTGTTGTGGGGTTGAATATTCAAATGGCTTGGCAATTCACTGGTATCAAAATATTTAAACAATTCAGGCTGGGCCATATCTTGATAAACATCTTCTGTTTGAATATCAAGAACAAAACTATCCGTGTCCATGTATATCAATTTTACTCTATCACCATAAAAAGGTTTGAACACATCATAATACAATATTAACATATGTAATTTGGACAATTCCAATATTGCAGCCCATACATAAATAGGTTTATCAAACTTAATTTTTGTTTTTTTCATGTTGAAAAGTGCCATATTTTCATCATAAATTCTTCTGTAATTGAAATTAGGCTTTGCAACCAATTTTTTGCTCAGGCTGGGGTCAGTAATTATTTTAACATCGGTATGTTTTCTGACATTTTCAATTGTTTTGCCATATACAGAATTAACCATCAATTTAAACAAGCCCTTATCAAATTCGCTCTTTGCAGACGTTCGAAGCTCTGTATTTGTATTAATGTATGGTTTCAACCATTCTGAGTGCCTGAACCTCAAAACTTTCCCAAGTTTGGTCACTTGAACACCATGTTTCATCAGGAACTGGAGGTTCTTGTAATATATGACATAACCCTGTTTTGGATCCAGTGTCATCATCAATTTCCTCTGTTTAGAGCCAGGTGAGCACTGAACCTCAGGAATTGGGGGCAGATCAGAAAATTTCTTGTGTAAATGATCTGGAATTGCCAGATCAACCTCTAAGAATAGGCCACACTCACTATCATCAAAACCCTGAAGATCCTCAATATTAAAATTTTCAACCCACTCAAGCCCTGCAGATGGCAGTTTTTGCATCATGGCATGACCATAGAGGCTGTTGGCATCCACATACACTATATAATTTGATGGCCGTGCTGGATCATAATCATCACGCATATATTTGTTATTTGCTCTGGCATATCTCTGAGAACATTGCACCATGCCTCCTCTTATACGTTGCTCCATAAACAGATACATATCTTGATCCTGGATCAGATCCAATGGCATTTTAGTGTTTAAAAACATTGCATCCCATGCTAGGCCCGGGGCACTGAAAAAATACACTGGGTCCAGTCCATAATTTTGCATACAAGATTTTCTGAATGCCTGCAATATATCTGCTAAGAGGGTCACATCAAGTTTCAAATATGCCATGTGATAATCACCAAATGTCCGGCATTTTAAATTGTTCCACATCAATTGGGCATGGTGATAATCATCATCACTGATTCCAGATCCTCTGATTTTGCTGTAAAACTCTTCTTGTGGTGGCAGGGAACATTCATCAAATTTAGAAAAATCTGTAACATAATCATATGGATATACACCCTTTCGCCTAATTAATTTCAGATCCTGATTTGGAAACAATGCACGTGTGATTTTGAATTGATCATCAGATAATTGAGTGGCCAGTGTAGCCAGGCTAGCAGATAAAAATCTGTAAGAATCAAGAAATCTCATGTGAATAGGAACACCATTAACTTTAATTGTTTTGCTAATAGATATATATTTCTCATCATTTTCAGCTAAAATATTTAAATTCTGCTTCTCAAACCCCTCGTACCTGATCAAATGATGGAAATCATAATTGGATGCTCCATGGCAAAATATGGGGATAAATTTTGGTCTCTTGATCTTAATATTACAGCTATTACACAGGGCCATTAAGAATTTACCATCTGTATGAGAATGGTGTTTCACCTTGATATTTGTATCTGAAAATTCAGAATCACATACCGGGCATTTTTCTGCTTTGTTGAAATCCTCAATCTGTTTCTCTGTTAAAGGCAACATAGGCTTTGATTTTAATAAGATGTTAGATGCTATGTCACGGCACTCATTTTCTATTTTATGTGCAAATATTTTGATGGCATCTGGCCCCAAGTATGAATATTCTTTACTAACAGTACCATCCTGTACAACCACATAACAAAAGCTGGAAGGTTCATGTAGCTGGTATGGTGTAATAGAAGATTCTTCAGGATCTGGATTGCAGAATGCAAGAGATTTGAGGATTGATTCAAAATCACAGACAATATATGCTGGGTGTTCCAACAAGGCTTCAAATTTTTTGAATTTGGCATTTTCATTTGGATTGGGCATCACCATATGAACAGGTTTATGATTGCCACAGTATTTCAGATGCTCAATTAATTTGTTCTTAGCAATTTCTGCACTCTCTTCACGAACCCCCCTCACCATTTTTTGACCATAAAATACAGTTAAGCATCTTCTGCACAACTTAAATATTATATTAGATTTGTCTAGTTGTGTTCTCACTAAAGCTTCAAGATTATGTTACAGAGTGTAATGATTTGTGCCATCCTCTTCAATTAAGAGCAGATCAATCGGGACAGCAGAATCAGATTCATCATCAATTGCACTGATTCTGAGAGGTTCTATTGAGCAATTGCCAGTGGAGCAAATAAATACATTAATAGATAATTGTTTGCCATTGATATGCCTGGCCCCTTTTTCAAATTTATCAATATTCTGAACAGACATTGGATATTCTAAACCCTCTATTGCATCGTCAAAAAGATGTTCATGTTGTTTGTAATAATTTATTCTTTCAGGATGCCTTGAAACTGGAAACAAAGCAGCTAATATACACCACAAAAAGCATTTCTGGTCGGTATTTTTAATATTAACCACGGCTCTTCTGTTTTTAATATTATCAGGTAATGGCAAATATGTAGAACCTTGTAATGGGCTGAATTCAGAAATATTAACATATAACCTGTGTGGAGAGCCACATAGGCTCCATCCAGACTCTTTTCCAGCAAATTCAGAGTGTTTAATATTTAATTGCTCTATCAAACTGCTTATTATTCTGTCTGAATTTGTATTTGAATATACAGGTACAGTTTCTGTTATGTGGGGCTGTGTAAATTTTGTGCCATTTGGTTTCTTATATTGTACATACAATTTGAGGGAGAGCTTATAAAAGCCATTTTGTGCATTTAGAATTGCTTGCAGATCAGGATTTATACTGTTCAAAAAATTCTGAATACCACATCTTGGCTCTGATACAAACCGATAATCCCTAAGTTGGGCATTAAAACTGCTATGGATGGGTGGTGCATAGCGTGGCTGCTTTGCTGCTCTGGCATTAAGAGGTGCTTCATGCCTCCTTTTCAGACCAGATGTGGATGCTTGTGGGGGCAATGTTGATGACTGTGCAGAACAAGTATTTTTATGTGTATATGTGAAGTATTGCATGTTATATTTTCTATTGCATTTGGGGCAAATTTTTGTGGGAGTTCTGTATTTGTCTGGGTTACAAATCTTTTGGTGTCTGGCCCAATTAGAGCTAAATATATTTTTATTGCATTGGTCACAATATTTTTGATTCGGCATTTTTGTTGTTGGTTTATTATATATATTTCCTGGGCTTCAATTCAAAATTCTATGCTGGATCAGTTGGGTTCAGCACTGTACTGTATGTATGTGTGTGTGTGTATGTATGTATGTGCATGTGTGTATGTGTGTTAATATTTCTCGCTTTGGTATTTATATAAAATTTTCTGGGTTTTAAATCTAATCTCTATGCATATCTTATGACAAGTTGTAAGGCCAATAGCCCACAAGTGGAAAATTCATTCACACTGACCTAGCACAAATGCCTGCACGAACATGCATATCTTGAATGGCAATGACCCAGCACTGAGTGTTATGTATTGATTTTTGTATAACAAGCTGTGACAGATATAAGCCTGACCCCAAATAACAACAAACAAACTAAATATAATAAATATCAGGCAACAATATATATTTAATGAAATCAAACAAGCCTGTAAGTATGAGGAGCACTGTAAAAACACATCTGTTCTCCTCAGCCACTCTCACAATATTAGCTGATGCAATATTGCATCAAAGCTGCAACACTCGGGAATTTCTGTAAGTACTGGCGCTGGGGAGAACATGCAAAATCAATACTACCGTCTCGGGAATTGTACACACTGACACAGAGGGGAATTACTTGACATATAATGTAAGAACTGAGAGAGTCACGGAGCAATTCTAGAGGAGCTCTGCATATTGCATTGTTTTAATATTAGATTGAACCTGGGGTTCAATTGAACTTAAATTAGAAGTAAATATGTGCGTATATGGGTGTGTATGTGCGTGTCTATTGGCTTAATTTCTGGTGTGGCCAATTTTGACAAGTTTATGGACAAAAATTTGGCTGATGCAATTTTTGTAAGTATGAGCAAATCAATCTGAGGGGGCTCTTCCTTTCTGAGCAAAAATCTTGGATTAGAGGGGGTTCCACACTAGAGCAAAAAACTCATATGCTCATGTTGAGCTAGTTTTAAGTGTAAACAAATCTGCTTGGGAGGGGCTCTTCCTTTCTGAGAAATTCCCGAGGGCATTTTTACAAAATTCTTGGATTAGAGGGGGTTCCACACTTGAGCAAACAGCTCATATGCTCATGTTGAGCTAGTTTTAAGTGTAAGCAAATCTGCTTGAGAAGAGCTCTTCCTTTCTACACTTGTAAGTGGTCCTTATAATACAGTCAATACAACTACTCGTGGCACCAACATAAATTGGCTTTGTCAGGTGCACCACAGGTTTATCCATGTGGACCAGAGCCAACTGCTCATTATAAATAGTCCTCGATTTAAACAACGGGCTTGCAATCAGCTTACGACATCGCTTCGCATTGGTAACCAGCCTAACGTCCACGCGATTTCTCACGTTCTCCATCGTTTTACCGAACACAGCATTGTTCATCAGCTTGAAGAAGTTTTTGTCAAGCTCCGAGGTTGCAGCGATGCGGTGGTCGGTATTGGCTTCGATGTAGGGTGCTAACCAGTTACCTTGCTCGAACCTGAGGATGCGATGAATTTTACCAATTGTAACACCTTGCCTCATCAACCAAGCAAGATTCAGGTAATGTAGCACATACCTCTCTTTGGGCTCAACATCCATGATGAGCTTGGGTTGATTCGAGTTAGGTAAACGCTTAAATTCTGGAGCAGGTGGTAACTCGCTGAATACATCATGGAGCTTCTCGGGGAATTTAATGTCCACCTCGGCAAAAAATCCGTATGTACTATCTTCGAAATTTTTCACGTCGAAATCCGAAGGATTAACCCACTCGAATCCCTTGTACGGAAGTTTCTGCTTCATGGAAAATCCATACAGGTTGTTTACATCTGTGTGGAGGATGTAGCTTGTTGTTTTAGATGGATCGTAACCGGTGGCCATGTATTGATTGTTAGCACGTGCATAGCGTTGCGTCACCTGGACCATACCGCCTCGGATGCCTCGTTCCAAAAAAAGTAACTTTTCCACATCAGTAAGAAGCTCGAGTTTAATCCTGGTCATGAGCAGCATGGCCGACCATGCCAGTCCGGGGAGACTGTAGAAGTAGGCAGGGTCTAGGTGGTAGATGTTTATTGCTGTCGCGCGAAACGCCTGCAAAACATCCGCGAGAAGCGTCACGTCAAGCTTTAAATATGCGTCGTGATAATCCCCAAAATTTCGACAACCTAACTCTTTCCACATGGACTGGGCGTGCTGGTATTCCTCATCTGTTATGCTAGATCCTCTCAGCCGACTGTAGAATTTATCCTGTGGAGGGAGCGATGTTTCCTCGAACTTGTCGGGGTCCGTTACGTACTCGTAGGGGTAGACCCCCTTACGTCTGATGAGCCCCAAACATCCAAAGTTTGGAAAACTAGCTGCAGTGATAGTCAGCTGCTCGTCCCTAAGCTTGCCTGCAAGAGCATCAAGGCTTGCATGGAGGAAACGCAGCGAGTCAAGAAACCGAAGCTCGATAGTTTCTTCCAATTCGGGGATAGACACCCACTTACTCACGCTAATGTAGCGCTCCTCGTTCTGTGCTAAGACCCTCATACGACTATCATCGTAGCCGAGATGGGGTACCAAGTGATGAAAATCGTATCTCGAGCCGTTGTGAAAGAAGATGGGAATAAAGCGCGGGTCCCTAGCTTGTAAGTTGCACGTGTTGCACCACGGACCGATGTAGCTACCAGTACCATAATGGTCGTGGTGGTGCACTTTACTGTTATCGTCGGTGAAGACCAAGTTGCAAACAGGGCAGTTGGTTGCCTCCTCGTGCCTACGCTTATTCTCAGGAGAAAGTCGTCGCATGCGCTTGGGGGACAGCAACTCCTTTCCTATCTTTTGGGCCTCCTCTACCATCCTCTGCAAGATGTGCTTGACCGGGTCGGGACCGCGATAGACATACGGCTCGGGGGCAACACGTTGGTCTCGCCGCACCACAACGTAGGCGTAACTCGAGACCTCGTGGAGTTGGTAAGGGGTGGTGGAAGAAACTTCGGGATCGGGATAGCAGGTGGAGAGGGGTTCGAGGAAGGCTTTGAAGTCTGCTACAATGATGGCAGGATGCTCTACCATGGCGCTGTGCATGCTAATTTTTTCCGTCGCATCAGGATTGGGCAGAATAGTTCGTGTAGGTTTGTTGGTATTGCAGTAACGCATGTGGCGAGCGAGCTTTTCTCCAGCGAAGTTTTCTCCTTGTAAGCTCTGGTGTTTTTGTTGTTGGTTGTCAAAAGTAATCAGACATCTTCGACAAACTTCTATGCTACCATGATGCTTGCTTTTTTGACTCGACACCAACCGGGAGAGCGAGCGAATGAGGGTGTAGTGGTGTTGTGTCTCATTCTTCATGAGCAGAAGGTTGATTTCTTGTACCTCGTTGTTGTTGCTCACGTTGCTCACCCGGATGGGGTGGACCTCATTTTTGTTCTCGGTGAGACCGTAAACGTTTATGGCTAATTGTAAGTTGCGAGCACGTGCCTCAAACTTGCCAACATCCAAAAGCGCCACCGGGTAGTCGATTCCCACCATTGCATCCTCCAACTCCGACTCGTACTGCTCGTAGTGGGTAACGCGATGCGGATGATTTTTTCTGTCCACGGGGTGCAACGCTGCCAGCACCGACCAGACGAAGCACTTGTTATCCCTGTTCTGAATATTCAGAACAGCCTTCTTTGCTTCAACATCTGGTGGTAGAGGGACGTAACTAGACCCGGACATTGGTGCAAACTGACTAAAAATAACACACAATTTATGGGGTTCACCGCATAGCGAACCGCCCGAGCCTGTGGCCTCGTGCTCCTCCTGTTTAACAAGCAGCTCTTCGGTAAACTTGTCGTAAATTTCTCCAATGCTGTCACCATCCGCCAGATGCAGCGTTTTTGCTTTCGTTGCATGAAAGAAAGTGTATCTTTCATCGGTCGGTTTCTTGTATGTGCAACATAGCGTACCGTAGAATTTAGTGGAGGAGTGCGTAGCCAGTGCATTACTAAGAATAGAAACTATCTCTGCTCGCTTCTCCTCTAAAAAGCTACGAACATCGCAAGAACCGTCCGACAATCGGACGTAATCTTCTAATATTCCTCCGAAAGCAGACCGGTCTGCTTTCATCGCAGGCTTGACGCGTTTGGCGGGTGGTGCATTGATGGAGGCTGCTTCTGCCTTCCTCTTGGTGGAGGTCGAAGGCTGGGCCCCAGATGTACTTTCGCTTAGACAAGTAAGCTTATGCTTCTTGGCATACGCAATTGTGATGTGTTTATTGCATCCGGAACATAGTTCAGTGGCAGCCAAATGCTTGCCTGGCACGCAGGTACGACAATGTCTTGCAAAATGTTGGCTTGATATGGTTCTTTTGCAAACAGGGCAACTTTTCATGGAGCGCATTTTTTTATTTTTTTTCGGGGTATGTTTATTTATATGTGATCTGTTGGTGGTAGAGTGTTTACAAAACAAAAATGCCTTATGAGAAAAATTTTGTAAGCTAATTCTAATTAGTGTTAGTTTGAGGGGTTTATTTATATATGGGTGGTGTTGTCTTCCTCAAATATGTGCTTTAGTCAACCCTATAAAAAAATAAAAAATATATATAAGAAAAATATGATTGTAGATAGAAAAAGCACAATAAATATTGCATGCATGTGTAATTCTATTTAGCTTATTTTTGCTAGACACGAATCTTCTTCAGATTTTATTGCCTACTAGTATATTTTTCTACCATTCGAGTAGAGGTGTGAAACTATGAAAATGTTCTTGTTTAAGCACTAATCATTATGTTTCCAATAGGACTCTTATGGGACGTAGAACCTTGTAACTTTGCTCTATGTATATACTAGTGCTTTTCCAACATGTTCACAAAACCTTAGAACCTTCACAGACAAAAAAAATAAAGTTTCCCTCTGTGTACATGTATAATTCGAATCCCACTGTAGGTCCAGTTTCGATTAGCCTTACTGTGCATAAAGTAGGCTTAAAACAACAAATCCAACCCAGAGTATCAACAAATTCAAAAAGATAAAGTTACCCCTGTACACTTGTATAATTTTAAACTCCAAGTTCGATACTCGGAGGAGGTGGTTCGGATCCCACTGTAGGTCCAGTTTCGATTAGCCTTACTGTGCATAAAGTAGACAACTCGCAATTATTATTATTAACACACACACACATGCAAGAGAAATAACAAAAAACAAAACTTACCTACAAAAAATCTGCTAGCAATTTAACACACACAAAACAGTAGTATAATCGCGTACAGTTGTAAAAACCTTACTCTTCTGTGCAGAAGCTTTCACATTACTGTGTTTGATCTGACCTACATCGATACCACAGAACGAAAGTCATCTCTCCCCCACCCCCCTTGTGAATGCACGTGGCGCGTTGAGCGTGTAGGGCGAGAAATATCCGCTTCCGTGCAGCCGGGCACGGAAGTCGATGTTGTCCTTGCGAATGCACGTGTCGCGTTGAGCGTGTGGGGCGAGAAATATCCGCTTCCGTGCTGCCGGGCACAAAAGTCGATGTTTATCGCGGCGACACGCTCAACGCGACACGTGCATTCGCAAGGACATGGCCTTGCGTAAAAAAAATCAAGAAAGCTAAAAATTGCGAGACCTTGCTGCCGGGCAAATTGTTCGAAATAGACGCGAAACAGAACACAGCTAAATTGATAATAAACAGCATGTACGGTCAGATGTACGAACTGAAAAATATTCCGGAAGAAATTCGATCTCACGTGAAACTCTACAGAGGTGTGGTTATCTAGAACCGCAGCCGTTAGAAAACCTTTTACTTTTTTCGGTTGGGCACCACGCACCCTGGCGAGGTTATAGGGGCCAGGAATCCTAAAAAACAACAATTATTATTTGTTTCTTTGCGTCACAATACGAAAATAATAAGAGGCACGCGCGCGCGCGTGTGTGGCACATCGTTCCCGCGAGAGAGGTTTACAAAGGTCACGATATATAAACATTGGCCCCCCGGGACTTGGAAAAAATTTACGATAAGATGCATTCACTCACCACTGTTGCCAGCTATAGGTCTCTCTCTCTCTTCATCTTACAGCAACGTTGGCATCTCTATCTTTTTTTTTTAGTTGTAGGTGGATTGCCAACACACTCTAGTTAATAATGCTACATATTATACACACACACGCACACACATACTGTGTTGCCATCCATCCATCCATCTCTCTCTCTCTTTTACGGCAGTGTGTGTTTGTTGCCGGCTCTCCTTGCCCAGTGTGTGTATGTTACGCCAGTGTAAGCCCTTGCCAAGTAAGAAGAAAAAAAAAGCTGTAGGTAGGTGTTGGCAAGGGTACCAGTAGGTTGGCAAAAATTGCTTTATGCACTGTAAGGCAAGCCTCAAGCAAGGTTGCCAGCTCCTTGCTTTAGGTTAGACCAAGAAAAAAAACCTTGGTAATTTTTTCGAGTAAGGTGCTGGCAACACTGCGAGAAAATAGGGCTCGCCTTAATGGTTTGCTCTTGTAAGGCAAGCCTCAAGCAAGGTTGCCAGCTCCTTGCTTTAGGTTAGGTTAGACCAAGAAAAAAACCTTGGTGATTTTTTTCGAGTAAGGTGTTGGCAACACTGCGAGAAAATGGAGCTCATGCCTTACAAGAGCAAACCATTAAGGCGAGCTCCACCGAGCTCCACTTTCGGGCGCAGAACTCTCTATTTGGGTCTACTTTTGTACGTACTTTGGATATTGTGTGGATAAAAAAGTACATTTTAGACTACATTTGAATCTTATCTGGACACGATTTAGATATGAATAAAACTTGTTCTTTTTTAACATTTTCTGGGTGTTATTGGAATGTACAAAAGATGTTTCCTGTTTAGAACATATTATGGAAATTTTCGTAGCATTGTATAGATATAACAGGGACTCTTTAAACATTTATTATAACTCTATTAGGACACCCTTTATATATCAAATAGCTGTATCCTTAACTTAATTGCATAATTCTTACAAAATCGTGTGTGCACAAGAAATTACTCTCCATTTGTAAGAAACATATATGGAAATACGGGAATATCATCTGGATTATATTTAGAAGAATTTTGAAAACATCAAATTCAAACTTTGTGGTGTTTAATATCCATACACCTCTCAATATCACATAACATTTTCAAACTCTCCGCCGCCACACATTATTTTAAATCCAACCAATAACACCCTTACCCTTTTCCAATATTTTTGGTATACCCCTGAACTTTAACTCCTTTCCGAAAATGTAGTATGTCCCTTAATAATTACTTCCACTACTATATAATAATATTGAAAGCAATTCCCCCATTTGCAAACACCCCTCATATATTATTTTCTTCTCGCACCCCCATTTATTCATCTTATCTTTTATCCCAAAATTTCTATAACCGTAATGGTAGATATTCCTCCAATTCTTTTTATCCTGAGTGTTACATAACCCATTCGAGATTCCTCCAAATAATTCACATTTTTGAATATCTTATTTTCCTCTTTTATCGAACCCCATCTTCACCTATTCCTCTTTTATCCTCCTTATTTTCAACAGACACCACATTTCTTACCTACAACAAACGAACAAACATTTCCCCCCACACGAAACGTTACCAGATCCTATTATCTTTTATCCCTTCTATTTGTACCTTCTATTTTCCAACATCACGTTTTCCGTTAAACATATTTCAAACAGGCACAATTCCTAGAAGATTACGCCAAAACGTTTCCCTTCTCTTCTTCAACCGTCACAGACCCATTAACAGTCGGGAACCCATATCTTCAGCCCGACAAACACGCCACACATATCACTCAACCGTTCCAGGAATTCCATATCTCTCAGCCAAGCAGGAAAGATCCCTATTCTGAGAAGAACAGTTACCTCCTCCCCAGAATGACTCATCAACGCCATCTCTCCTCAAACAACGGAAACACGTATCACTATTCCCAGACTTTCAAACTCATCAACGCCATCTTTCCTCAGACACCGGAAACACGTACTCCAATTCCAAAACATTCACCGCACGCCTTAAAAGCCTCATCAACGCCATCTGTTTTCAGACGCCGGAAATTCCGAGAAACCGTCAAACACTCGCTTTCCTCCAACAACCAATCAAAACGCTCCTCACAAAATTACAAATTCCCAGACTTTCTGGCTCATCAACGCCATCTGTTTTCAGACACCGAAAACTCCAATTCCGACCAACCGTCACCGGGAAAACCCCGAATACTTTTCCTCCTCCCCAACAACCAATCAGAATCCTCCTTACGAAATAGGCCCCGCCCATTTTATGACGTCACACCAATCAAAATCATCCTCACAAATTTCACTCCACCCATTTTATGACGTCATCGCTCACAACAATACCCCTTGCTTGCCCACACAACAACATCATCAATTGATCTTTGATCGATCATTTCCAATCAATTGATTTATCGGACTCAACGCGGTACCATATCTACTTAAATTATAAAACAATGTTTGAATAAAGGCTAAATAAAATAAAAGGCGGAAAATGTCATTTGACGCCTTAACACTGGAACACCTAACTAACTAACTCCCTAGCCTTCTTAAACCCGAAGGTTCATGGCTGCAGCAACACAGGCCTTCCATCTTTCCCTATCTTGAGCAAGATCTATATACTCTTTTCTATCCCTATCGATTTCCATTAGGTCCATCTCACCGTTGTCCCTCCATCTTCGTCTTGGCCTTCCTACAGGTCTCTTACCATCAGGTATCCCAACAAGAATCCTGTAAACTCCTCTTTCCTCTCCCATTCGTGCCACATGGCCTGCCCACCTAATTCTTCTTGATTTAATTACTCTAATAATATCTGGACATGAATACAAATTATGTAGTTCTAAATTATGTAACCTTCTCCACTCACCTGCCTCCTCATCCCTTTTAGGTCCAAAGATTTTCCTAAGGATCTTATTTTCAAATACTCTCAATTTATGTTCCTCTTTCAATGTAAGGCACCAAGTTTCACATCCAGATAATACTACAGGCAAAATTACGGTTTTGTATATTTGAACTTTTATTTTCTTAGATATTTGTTAATATTACTCCTAAGTATTTGAATTTAGAAACTGGTTCAAACGAGTTGTTATCAATAATTATATTTTGATTATTACCTAACACTTGGTTTCGGCCTGTAAGCATATATTTACTTTTCTCTTTGTTAACTTCCAAACCTATCTCTTTAGCAGTTTTGAAAAATATTTTAGCATTATTCTCAATTGTATTCACATCATCCCCCAGTAAGTCTACATCATCGGCATATGCTAGCAACTGAGTCACACCATTTAATTTTAGTCCTTCTTTAGTTTCTTTTACCTTCCTAACAGCATATTCTAAGGCAAAATTAAAGAGCAATGGAGATAATGCATCTCCTTGTTTTAACCCATCATGAATTGTAAATTTGTCAGACACATTAATACCCACACGAATTTTAATTTCTGTTTCACTAGTGCATACTTTTATCATACTAACAAGCTTCTTAGGTATTCCAAACTCTACTAATATATTATATAATTTATCTCTTTTGACCGAATCATACGCTTTTTTTGAAATCAATGAATAGCTGATGGACATTTTGATTATATTCCCACTTTTTTTCAAGTGTCTTTCTGATGTGAAAAATTTGATCTGTAGTTGATCTGTTACGTTTATATCCACATTGATAATCACCTATAATTTCATTAGCATATGGGGTTAGTCTTGTTAAAAGAATGTTAGACAATATTTTGTATGTTGTTGAGAGTAGAGAAATTCCACGGTAATTATTGCAGTTCATTTTATCACCTTTTTTAAACACAGGAACAATTATGGATTCTTTCCACTGTTGAGGGATTTCTTCTTTATTCCATATTAAACAAATTAATTTATGAATTTGACATATTAATGAATTCCCACCATATTTAATTAACTCAGCTGGTATTAAATCAATGCCAGGTGCTTTGTTATTCTTTAGCCTTTTAATAGCATCTTTAACTTCAGTCAAGTTAGGTTCTGGAACTAAAGGTTCTGCTGTGTGGACTTCATTTACTTCTGATTTAACTCCTACATGGACATTTAAAAGGTCATTAAAGTAGTTCTTCCATCTATTTAGAATATCGTTTTGGTCAGCTAGAAAATCACCGTCTTTATCTTTTATCAAGTTTACTTTAGGTTGCCACCCCTTTCTAAACTCATTTACACCTTTATATAAATCTCTCATATTTTTATTTTTGCTGTTTGTTTCAATTTCGTTAATTTTGCTTTTCAAGTAATCTCTTTTTTACTTCTAAACGTGCGGTTAACTTCTCGCTTTATTCTAATATAATTGCTTAGATTTGTATCATCAGAGTTATTTAACCACCTAAGTCTAGCCTGATTACTGGAACACCATTAAAATGAAAATATGACTTCATCAAAAGTAATATATGTATATATTGACTAAATTATATATAGCCCCTGGCTTCTCCCAAAATATAAAATAATGTGCAATATAAAACTAAAGTTATGACATGGCACATGCTTTGTTGTACATGATCAATATACAATAAAATAAACGAAAATATCTAGGATTAAATATTGATAAATATATAAAAGTAATATGTAGATGGTATAAAATATATCCCCTGGTATCAGAAAATTAACCCGACGAAATCCATTAATATCATGTCAGAAATGTCAAAAAATTGTAAAAAAATAAGAAACTGACGAAATAAAATAATTAACCCAAAATTTGGTAACGTCACAACTGTTAAAACGGACCTAGCCGCAAGTAAAATTCGGGATCATTAATATATAATAAAACAGTAAATGACATGGCTCCAATGACATTAAGATCATTAATTACGAAAGATACATAATAAAATGGATGAATAAATCAAGGCGACATAGTGACGCATTGTTAACGCTCACTAGTCAAGGTTGGTTTGTGCTTGCATACGCCTGACGTATAGCATAAATAAACAGTTAAAATGAAGTTCCAAATTAGTAATACGATAACAGTAACGGGAAAATGGGACAAAAATATTTCATGAAAATTTGGGTCGTTCGCGAGTGACTGATTCAATTTCTCCATGGCCAGTCGAAAGTCAGTCCAATCAGGAAGAATTACATTTGAAAAATTTAAAGAGGTATTAAAAAGTGGAGAAATTGCTCGAATAGCTATTTCTGTATCTAAAGCCCTACGAGTGTGGATTATTTCATCATCAAAAATCAATTGATCAAAATTCTGATAATGACAGAAAAAGGATGTTCCTTCAGACACTGTTATTGTTTTGTGTGTATTTAAATTGCCGTTTAAAGTTTGTGATTGGAGGAATTTGCCTGTGCCGGAAACTATCACTCCTGTTGGAGTGCAAACTTTCGTGAGGTGGCCCCCGACGTTGGATTTTATTTCTGTGGAACAGGAAATAGTGGAATTATGAAATAGAATTGCAACGCCCCACAGTTGCGGCACCACAAAATGCAACGCAACGTGCCACCACTCGAAACTCCAGGGTATGGAGTTGCGAATTGGCAACACACCGTTCCTTGCTCCGGCTGGTCAGTTGGGAGCACCAGTTCTCACCCAGGGTTCGGATTAAGACGATCCACCCTTCCTCCAAGAAGGAAACCACCGAATTGCGACACGTGATAGTAAATAAAATTCCAAATACTTTATAATTAAAATGTCCAAAATCTTTAATCACGAATCGCGCGCGTACATACTGATTCGCACAAGTTAAAAGTTATAATTTTGTTGGGTCATGCACGCTCGCAGGCAGTGGTAAGCAATTTATTTAACACGATAATCCGCGCACCGCCTTCACAGTTAATGGCAAGACCTCAACTGCTACCTCAAGCGCGAGGCGCAGCATAACAGATTGTTCTAACTTACAATACAAACTTATAACATAAAATAACACAAGAAAAACTGATAATTTATATACACATCAATGTTAATTAGCGATAGTAAGCTAAAGTTCAGGTTGGCAACAATTAAAAATGCCAACGTGGAAGTTTTTACATCGCCAAGAACACGAAGCGTGGTTCCCCCACTCCTAACATAAACAGCCAATAGGAATACGATATTTTATTGAAAACGAGGGAGAAATACTTTGCTATAATATTACAATATTAAAATATATATAGATATAACTAAACTGATTTAATCAAATAAATCATATTTGCTCTTGCACATAAAAATGATTAAATAAAGATTTAGTTTATAACGAAGATAAATTACTTCAATCTTGTACATTGTTGAACAAAACTCGATATTAAAAGCAATGTATTTAACTTGTGTTTAAACAACAAAATTTGCGTGAAAGGTAGCCTAGCCATTTTGGATATGAAAAACAATGAAAACGTTGCATATATTATTTGGGATACTTATTAGCCTATAAATTCTGAATAAATGTTGCAAAAATACGCGAATAATATTATAACATAAGATAAAACGTAAATATATACATGAATTATGAAAACAATTAAGTATAAATCATTTAATCCAAGTACTTAACTTGAAAGTATACGAATAAGATAAATGACAATATACAACTTAAATCTGCTTAACATGGCGGTCGTTACAATTTCAAAATGGCTGAGTATATCGAAGTTGTTTTTTTTTTTAAATAGATACTTACTATCGCATAACACAAATAATATTCGATTAAAACAATTATAAAATTATACACTCACATTACACTGAGGACATAAGTACTTGACTGATCCAAGTTTTCTTTCAAAAACAATATTTGGCATATGTAATTTATAGGTTCCATGTTAACGTCGAAACTTTGAATAAATGTAAATTAATATGCACATACATAAACAATCAACTTGGATAATATAAGATATACCTTCGTAAATATAAGCTTGCTGTAACAAAACATTTTACAGGTCTTACAATTCTTTCATCCAAAATTTATGGTCCCTTTTTGTTATTTGACTTAGTTTTTATAAAGAGCACAATCTTCATTTGACATACTTATAGCGTTGCTTCTTTGAGCTTATCAATAAATCAGTGTTTATTGTTTCGTCAACAATGGCTCTTTTATCGTGTTACAACCATTGTTGTTACATAACTCTTTAATTTGCTTCGGTCAGAGAAAAATAAACAAGACACAAAATAAAAGAACTGATTGTTACAACGCTGAAAATTCTATATATGAACAATGCTTTTCTTACAAGAAAAAGTCTTATAGTTTCGCGTCGAAAAGAAAGAGCTTTTTTTTTTCTTTGCTTGGTTTTTATCGTAGAACGTTAATGAATGCAATGTACTAGATTGTTCATCATTGTTGAACATGAAAAAGAGAATGCTTGCTGAATAAAATCTCAGTGAGATTGCGCTGATTCTTGAGTCGTTGAACAAGGAGGATAGAATAAAAAGTTCCGAAGGAGCAACACCGATATTTTCATAAATAGAATCGTTCAATAACCATATGTTTTCTGGTATAAGCGAGCCACAGCAGATCTTGAGAATTATAGGACTATATAAGACATGTACATAAACATTAAGTTCGATTTATAAAACAGCTGTTTTCCCACTTGGCACAAACTTTTTATGCGCGTCGCGTTTGGTGATTGGCATCGATAAAAGGTTTTGAAACACAGGCACCTGTTTCATTAAATTTATTTCACTCTCCACTCCGCTAAATCTTTTTCACCTTTCGGAAAATTTGACTTCATAAGCCAATAGTAAGTTAAATACATTTGGACTCTCATATAATTTACACTTCAGTTTTTGTGCATTTGCCGTCTACTTATCTTCACAGATACGATGCTCACATTTATACTATCCTTTGGCACTCGTATCACGTATAATATTTTCGGTGACGGAGGATGCATCACCTAGTTGAAGTGTCAACTTATTTACTTCAAAGTCCAGTTTGGCCTGGTAACCACATCGAAAGGAAACTCCAAAAACATGTCAGCGGGGAGATTCTTCACAACAAAGATGTTGATTTTATGCCCATCAAAATTTCCTGTGTCCACTGTGAATAAACAAACAGTCCAGCTAAAGTGGTGTTACTTTTGGAGTATTGCAGTCTATAGATATAGCTCTTTTATGTCAGTTTCTTCACTATTTGACAGGTCTATTGCAGTGCTAACATCAGGTGGTTTTACTGAGGCGGCTCGCTCCTTGCACAATCCTTGCCCAACTCGGAACGAATTAATTAGGCAAGACGAGCGTTTTCCTGGCCACTATGACCATCGAGACTCCAATAGTAGCGCCTTGTATCATTAATGGCCTCTTGCTGCTCAGGTGTTAATTGCAGGTCTTCAGTATTGGTCTCTGCGTTAACCATTGGTCTGCGCTGCGGTGAATCAGGTCTTGACCGGTTTCCATAGTTCCGGCGGTAATAGTTTCCTCTTCTGAGAGGAGTCCAGCGTCTGGTCCTGTCTGAGCGCTCATCTGTTTGCACCGGGCGGTTTTGCTGATCTAGGCGACGAGGTTCCGGATACGGGCGATATTGTCTCTGAACCTGTCGATTAGGCCACGCGTTCTGCCTAATCGTGCGCACCTGCGGCGACCTGGTATTCTGCGGACGACGAGAATTAGCATCTTCATCACGTCGTCGCTCACCACCTGCGTTATCATACTGTCTGAAGCCAATAGGTTCTTCGCACAATTCGTAGCTTATCAGGAAAGCAGTGAGATCACGAATGTTTCTGGGTGCATTCGCAAGGCACAGATGGCGTACACGGAAGGGCAATTGTTCGATAATTAGCGTAACAAATTCCGGTTCTCGCAGAGTGTCTGATAGATTTTTAAAACCCTCGTATATGCTCCAGGCATAACTTTCCATGCTCGCATTGGTCTGCCGCGAGTACCGCCGTCTTCGCAAGGCTGCCAGTTGCCTTTGCCTGGCCTCAATAGAAGCAAACTGTGCCTTAAACTGATCACAAAAATCCTCATAGTCAAGAAACTGGTCACAATATATGACAATATACAACTTAAATCTGCCTAACATGGCGGTCGTTACAGAATATTTGTTAAGCATTTTATATTATCGTGAATTGAAAGCTCCGTATGAATACAAACGTAAATAAAGGAATTAAATTTACAATGACTGTCAAGAATTTCCACGATTTGGGTTTGACCATTATGTTCCATTTTATACGATAATGGGGGAACCTTAAACCGGAACAATTTATTATCAACAAAAGTGCCAACATTTATAGTCCGATAAACGAGAGAAATAGCGTTACGAGGTAAATTTTGAGTTTCTAACAAAATATGAAAAGAATGAGTGGATAAGTCATAATTGACAAGGTAGACATTGGTTAAAGCGTAAAAGAGACCAAGATCCGTCACATATAGGGTGTCCTTAAAGTCAGAATGAAGACTCACAAAAACACGGAGCCAATCTGGAGAAATCATATGATAAGACAGTTTATTCATCGATAGATCGGTTACCATAAAATCAATACGGGTAAATAATTCTGAAGCGTGCAAAAGTGCCATTAGGTGCCTTTCTTCCGTATAGATGCCACAAAATTTCGAAACTAAATCCGCTTTAAGAGCAATAAGAGAACGTTTGAAAATTACCAAAATGTTATTAACAACTCGGAAAGTCAGGATTTCGTCTTTCTTCATTTCCTGTAATTCTGCCTGAATTTGATCTTGATTATGTTTTAGACTTGAACAGAGGAGCTAAGGTGATGAATTGAAAAGGAGTTATAAATTGAAAGGCCTGCCGAAAATAAATTCATTAAATTAAAAAAAATCGATCTTTTCCCTCGAGTGCTCCCAGATACATTTTTCCACACCCCATGGCAATTCGGCTGGCTATCGCTGGTTTTAAAATGACAAGTGAGGAAAAGTGAAATTTCGCGCAAGTATTGCTGAATACGATCATGGGTATCATTTTGAATAGCTGACCACTTAACACAGCCTGAGTGGTTATCAGTCCGAATGTTAATATCAATATGAATATTGGCAGTTGTATATATGTAATCGGAACTGTGAACCATAAGACCTTGTTGTTCGTAAAATAAACCTAATCCACTGACAAAAATATCCTCATTTTCAGTTGCCACTGTATATTGAAAGGTGGTAAGGTCGTCAGGAATATAAAGAGACACCTCCAATAAAATTGCGCGATGTCAGCCATGCTTGGTATCTGGAAGTGAGAGAAAAGTTGGTGACGTAAACAAAAGGTGTTCCAAATGTAAAATTTGTAGATTCACTTAGTAAACCAATAAAATACAGAATGACAAAATCAGGGGTCAAAAAGGGTAAAATCAGCAAAACATTTTCAAAATTGATGAGCATGGTGTGCTATATGAGTTTTGCCGGTGGGAAACTCAAAACTGAAACCATGGCAATTTAGTGAGGTATATAAAAGAAAATAAATGTATGTTTTGTATCATTTGTTCTAAACTCAAACAAGAATCATGATGCAAAATATGCCCATGGAGATTTGTCTGGCCATATTAAGCTGGATTCCAGATGTGGAGATAGCCCTCCAGCAATATCTCCACCTGGCAGGAATATCCCCTGGTTGGCGAGAGGCCCTGGAAACCTTAACGAAAAGGGTTATGTGGAAGGTGACCCGCAGGGTCGTTCGCACCCTTAAGGATCTAGATGGAATATGTGCAGCAGCCTCTGAAGCGGGATATGGGTCGCGCCATTGCGAACCCTATCTGCAACTAACGCGCCTAATGGACGAGAAACTAGAACTATTGATGTGGGTATCGGGCGTGCGGTACCACTGCGCAAAATATGGTGTGTTGGAGGTGTGAATTTGTAAATAATTTAAATAAAATGTAAAGAAAAGGAGGGTGGAGAAAGTGAGGAAGAAATATAATAACAAAACAAACAAAAAAAAATAAATGAAAATTGCCTAAAGCAAAACATAAACATCCCGGGTGTGACCCTAGGAGGTTGCCTTGGCTGGTCTTAAAACCGTTGGCAAAATAGGGGGGGCGCATTTGTCTCTCTTAGGTAAAATGTAAATTCAAAACTGAACTAATCTGGGTTATTGATTTAGAAAACATTTCTTGGCTATCTGTGAAGTAAATTTACGGTTCTGAGAATAAAGGAAAAAAATATATAAGGCATTGCGTTAAACAGAAAAGAGGAAAAACTACTCTACGTCATGCTATAGCCCGCCGTGTATTTTCTTTGTCACTTAGCATAAATGCTCGCCGCGTAAGAGATTACACTTGACCCATGACAACTGTAGGCGTCTAAATCCAGTCCTTTTAAGTTTTTAGCCTAATAAGGTAAACAAACTACTTTTTATGGTCGCCTTAGGAAAAAAAATTGAAACGGAACCGTAAATGAAACATCATGACGTCGGGCCGGGAGAAAAGGTATAGGATTTGGCATGGGCAGTCACAATTAGCCGTTTTGATGTTGTCCGACGATTTCTTCACCCCTACAAATATCCTGGGAATCACGATCCTTTCGTATGATATTACTTCAACTAAAGTCTATGACGTGTGGAAGATTAAAATATAAACACAATTACTCGCTATTACCTACTTTACAAAGATTAACACGAAATTAATCTGTAAGAAGTAATTAATTTTCATTCGGGAAACTTTTGAAAATTCTCAAGGAACGAGAAAAAAATCTCATAAATAAGCACCCTTGAAGAGGCTCTTATTAACACCTCGGTTGGAGGCTAGGAATTTCAGTGTCGAAGCCACCTGAGTGTAAAGTTCATCTACAACAAATTCCGCATCCATCCCGACACGTGACGAAAAAAAAAGGTGTCATCAAATTCTCTCTCTCTGAGACTGAAATAGGATATGTTTCTTCCGCTAACGCGAATCTGGAGCAGAAACTGAGCACCGAAGTGGCCTCGACGATGATAACTGCGAGGGAAGTGCAATTCAGCATAAAACATGAACTCGGGGAGTCTAGCTAAAAACATCTTTCAACTCTGCTGGAAGTTTGATCTCAGTCGGGGGGGAAAGAGGGGGAAGGGGGGAAAGGTATATGGCGGCCGTTCTGGATGGGCGGAGCTCCCGTGAGTGATGACCAATAACAGGAACGTGTTTTTCCTCTGCGAGGAACACGACGATAGAAACTTAGGACTGGTAACGAGGGAGGCGGTGCCAAGGGGCAAATAGGAAGAGGAAGAGAGTACCTTTCATGAACTTTTGTTTCTTGGTAAACCTGGAGTTCCTCGAGAAAAAAGCGGAGGGAAATAAAAAAGGGGAGAAGAAGGTTACTCGGCGCCCCAGGCTGCTACGAACTCGGTTGTATAACTGCTAGGGGAATGCGTGGAAAAGTAGCTTGATTATATGTCGTCATAAAACATGTTTTGAATGAAAGGGACAATTGGTTCAGAGTGAGGCTGGGGGTCGTCGGTTCGAGACACATCTACGTTTTGTATTTTCTCCGTAACTCCTTTAAGTTTCTTTACTTTAACAGGATTAGTTTGAACAGAACAGGTGTTAACATCTAACTTTAATGGATTAAGAGTTTGACATGCAACATTAAATGTATCTAGATGGACGGGGGGAATTTCAAGTGGGAAAATTTCGTTTTGAGTACCTGCTTGGTCATAAAAGTGGTCTTGAAAGGTAAAAACTGACGCAAAATTTCGACATGTAACGGGTTGGGTAGGACCACTGTGCCAAGAGTCGCTATCCGACTGGGATATATTTAAAAATTGTACACTTGAAGACATATTTACTCGTTCCATTTCCCTTGGGCAATTATTTTCCAAAACTTTTAACTTTTTACATCTTCGCTGACAACAAATGAAGGCAATAATTAACATACAAATAAAAACTAGTATTAACGTAATTACTGAACAAATGATGTACGGGTATTGGAAAGATCTTATGACCACTTCCTTGAAGGATAGGGAATTTACGTGAGAGATAAAGGCAATTAAAACGAATAAATATAGGAAAAACTGCATCTTGTTGAATTAGGTAGCTATTATTGAACCTAAACTAGCTTAAATTACCACAACTGTTATTTTTAGTTATTATTGGAAAAAATGAATTACTTTTCGGCCAAATAAATGTCAAATCAATAAATTTGATAAATCACATATTTTTACACAAAATAAATTTAAATTAAAATTTTCTCGGGTATTTTAGTTAGTTTTTAGAAACATCGCAATTAGTGCAATGCAAATAGGAATTATTCAAGGAGGGGTCAAAAAGATAATACTCAAACTGTCAGCCAGGAATAATTTAACTGAAAATAGATAAAAGAAATATATCTCGTCAAACGTATGAAACTTCACACCTTGCTTATTACTAGCACAAATTACATGTTCTAAATGAGAACTTGGTTCTCTGCTTCATTTTAGTCGGCTTACACAGACTTCTTTCTTTATTTAAGGCTAAATGTCACGGGGACATTAACATTTCTGACGTTATTAACTATAATAACGGGTCTTTTCACATACTACCGGTAGGTTTAATATACACAATAGAAAAGACAAATGTACACTAAATAACGCTCGTGCCGCTCTTTCGTTGCTTTAATTAACTAAGTGAGCTCACTGACAACATATTTAATTCTTTTCATAACTCATGCATGGATGGAAAAAATGCACATATATTTCAGAGCATGTTTATAAATAACTTCATATATAAAACATGCAATTGCCTAACAAAATAGTTTTACATCCTAGAGAAAACAGCAATGGTGCGTTCATTAGGTTTTATACGTTTGGCGAGAAAACGAATTGACGTATTGATACTTTAGGGAAATGGAACGAAAAATAAAAATAAAATAAAATATATAAAAAAATATAAAAATAAAGTCCATACAGAAAGTAAACAATTACGACATGTGCTTTGGGCTACGTATGGGCGGTTACTGGTTCGAAATCTTCCTCTTGAAGATATACAATATTCGTTTCTTCCTCACCCCTTGAAGGGCGGTGATAGCGTTTTAACCTTTGTACCGTGACTAAATCGGACACAATCGTGCCTCGTTTATTTTCATATTCCACTAAATAGGAATTGCTATTTTCCTTTCTTACTATTACCGCGGGCCCAAAATAAACACCTGAAAAGCACATAGCCGTATTTGCCTTCTGAGTAGGGTCATATAATAATACCAATTCACCAGGAGCGTAACTTGTTGCTTGATGACGTCTGTCATAATACTTCTTTTGTTACTCAAATAGTTTACGTAAATTTTCATGAGCCGCGTCTCGTGCCTTGTTTAGCCTTTCAAGTTTGTCTGTGTTTGCACTATTTTCGCAGGGATCTGCGTGAAGCATACTTTCCCCAGGGCAGGCGGGCTTCGAAACCATGCATCAGGTAAAACGGACTAAATCGACTTGAGTCGCCGCGCGTAACATTATACGTAAACACAGCTGGTTGTAGATAGGTGATCCAGTCATCATGTTTTGGGGTTACAAAATGCTTAATTATACTCTGTACAATACCGTGACCTCGTTCCTCTAAACCGGACGTATTATGGTGATACGCAGTAACAAATTTTAACTGAATACCGAGTTTAGCACTAAGTTCTTTAAATACAGAGGAATTAAATGAACCACCCCTGTCAGAGTTGAGAATTTTTGGACATCCAAATCTTAATATTATGTGCTCGTAGAGAAAGTTAGCAGCCGTTTGAGCAGTGGTATCGACAACAGGAGCAGCAATCATATAGCGGGTACCAAAGTCCATGCATGATAAAATGTATTTACATTTATTTGGGCCACTGGGAGGGAAAGGTCCCGCGAAATCTATAGCTAGGCGTTCAAAAGGGCGACAGCTTGGAAAGGTCTGGAACTCGCCTTGTGGCAACCCTGTAGAGCGCTTGTTTGTTTGACAAGATAGGCACTGGCGAAATTTGTCCTGTATAAAGCGTTTCATATAGGGAAAATATATGCGATTGAGCGCATTGTAATATGTTTTAGTAAACCCTAAATGACCACCACCACACGGGTGAGAATGTAATTGTTCTACTACAGTATGACGTAAAGACTTAGGTATACAAAGTAATTTCTTACTTCCCCCACCCATCTTATGGTTCCTGTATAAAAGACCATTTTCCAGCACATAATAAAAAGCCTGTCTTTCTAAGGGGGTTGGGCGTCATCTGCCCCCTCCAAAACTTTTATGATTTCTGAAAGAAATGAGTCCTCACGCTGGTGTTTTCCCACATCTATTGATTCATCCTGGAGAAGAAATATACGAGGTTCGCCCCGATTCGTCGTCCGGGGGTTTGGTTGATTCCCTGCTAATAGCATCGGAAATCTTTTGTGTAGATTTACAATGAACGACCGTGAAATCGTATGAATCAAGCACCGCACTTCACCTCGAGAGCTTCGAACTCAAATTACGGGTAGTAACTGACTGCTTTATTATCTGTTACAATTTCGAAATGTTTCCCAATTAAATAAAACCTAAAGGTTTTGAGGGCATACAGAACCGCTGATAGTTCTAGTTCCATGATTGACACTTTTTCTTCCCCTTTTTTGAGTGTTCGACTTGCATATGCTACAGGAAGGAAATCATTATTTGCATTTGGCTGTGTTAAAATATCCCCAAGAACTTTCAGACTTGCATCACAGTAAAAGCGTGTTTCTTTAGAGGGGTCATAGGGTAGCAAAACTGGGGCAGTTATTAAAGCGTGTTTTAAGCTTGTAAAAGCTGTTTCTTGGTCCTCCCCCATACAAATTTTTTGCCTTTGCCCAAAAGGGACTGGAGAGGTTGGGCCTTCTCTGAAAAGGATGGGACGTATCTACGGACATATGAACATAAACCTAAAAATCGTTTAACTTGTTTTGTGGTGGAGGGGGTGCGGTAAGTCTTAATAGAAGAAATAATACGGTCACTCAAGCGTAGGCCATAACGCCCCACCAAATGTCCAAGGGCGAGTATCTCAAAATAACCAAATTTACATTTGTGTGGAGAAATTTTCAAGCCAGCGTTTTGTAGACACTGAAACAATTGTTCCAGTGTTGTCAACATTTCATTAAAGGTATGGCCCCAGGTAAATAAATCATCCATATAAAAGGCGAAGTTATCACTTTGCATTCCGCTACAAGCCAATTGAACTGTTCTGTTCATCGCTGCTGGAGAAGTAATATGACCTTGACTTAAAACATTAAATTCAAAATGACCTAGGTTGGGAATAGAGAAGGCTGTGTACTGTTTACTGTTTTCTGTTAGTGGTATCTGAAAGAATCCTGAACGTAAATCTGCACTACAATAGTACTGCTTTCCGCCCATATCGTGCAAGATAGACTGAATGGAAGGCATGGCCATCGCATCGAACACAGAGCGTTTATTTAAAAAGCGACTGTCTTGAATAAAACGGTAACTTCCGTCACGCTTTTTCACAAGAATAACTGGTGAGTTATAAGGGCTTGTACTATCCCGGATTATTCCCTGTTTTTCAAAGTCTCAATGTGTTTCTTTATCTCTGTTCGCAAATGTACCGGGATCGGATATTGCTGCTTATGGAACGGCGTAGGATCAGAAAGCTTTATCCTATGTTTGTAATTGGTGGCAAGGCCCATGTCATTCTCGAACCAACTGAAATTTTTTTTGTATTTTAACAAAAGCTCTATAAGTTGATTTTTCTCATGTTCCTCCAATTGAGGATTAATGTCAAATTTGGATATATCCACTTGTGGGATATCGTCGTTTTCTGATTCTTCCTTTGTTAAATTAATTGTTACAGCACTATTTTCCTGATCCACCATTGCCAACTCACAAGATTCTGCGCCACTGATCCGAGTGCCTTTGCGAATTACAATTCTATAATTCAAAGGGTTGGATGCCCAAACAAGTTGTGTAGCAGGGTTGAGTATCGACCTTGGTACCATTATGCCAGATTTAGCCTGAAAATTTGCATCCGGCTCAAGTAAAGTTAAATTCTGATTTTCTGTATTGACTAATTTTAAAGGGATGCACAACAATTGGTTTCACAACAATTCGCTTAGAAGCCACATATTCAGGTTCAACAGTATGTACCAGCAAACCTGCCAATTTAACGGAAACATCAAAAGCTTTCTTCGAATCAAACCGAATGCGGTTGCGTGGGGGAGTGCCAAATCTGCTCAAAGCCAATTTATTGCTTTCAAAATCTAAAGTTGCATTTTGGGCTTTAAGAAAATCATTACCAAGGATGTTATTATGACCAAAATCTTGTACCACCCTGAAGGGGTGCCTAAATGTAAATCCAGTTTGAGAAAAATCTAAAAGTACAATTTCTGTAATTGTTAAACAATTATTCGTGACACCTTTAACTAGAGTTTTGATTTTAAACCTCCTAGCATGGGCAGGAATACCCTTATCACTTGTTACACTTATTTGGCTCCCACAATCGACAAATAAACCTTTGACGTTCCCCATTTACATTGGCATGTACATAAATGAGGTCTTCAGACGGGAAAGTAGAGACTAAAATCTTTTTACTGCCCGCATGTATGTCTCCATTACTTGCGGTTAATTGGCGTTTAAATGTTCTGGATTTTGAAGACAGAATTCTTGGTGGTGATCAGGAAAACCACATTTATAACAAAGTTGTGGGCCACGCCGGTCACCTTGATCGGGACGACCGCGGGGGGTTGGTGAACCTCGCCCCCGGCCACGCTGAAAATTGGAACGATTCTGAAACCGGCCGTTGTTTGAACGATAGCCTCTACTTCCCCTGCCCTGAAAGCCTCGTCTGTTGTTTGAACCACGATTGTGATTAAAATTACCCCTTTGATAATTTTGGCCTACAGTTTGAAAATTTTCATGATCATGTGACTGTATAACTTCCTCGACTTTTAACGCTAGGTTGCTGACCTGCTTAGCCAAAGCTTCTACAGTGGACGGTTCTGAAGTTGGGAGAGTCGTTTGTTGTCTTTTGACAAGGTCCAATTCAACTTGCAAGGCTTGCAGCTGATTAGTCATGTCTTGATTAGCCCGAGGTGCTGATTCCGGAGCAACCGCCGTAGTGCTAACTACGGGGTTCTGGTGAGGAATGCGCAACTCAGCAGGAGACGGAAAAAGAGTTTCCTTCTGAGCCGAATGCAAGAGCTCTTTCACCGTTCTACGGCGCATAAGGAACTTTGCTTTTTCATATTCCTTGAGGTCTTTCAAAAGCTCCGGAACTGAATTATATTGTTTTTTGTATATCTCCCTGATAAATTGCGGTTGAAGACCTGCGTTTATATATTTAAGGTGCTTATTCACAGCCATGTTAGGGTCCATGTTAAACAAGAGGGTCTGCTTATCCTTAACGTAAGATGATACCGGTTCATCGTCCCTGTGGAACCGAAAGCTGATCTGCTCCTCGATCTGCAGCTGATCAAGGGAGCCTATAAATTCTTCAATAAGCTTTCTCTTGACGTCCTCATAGCTTACTAAATTGACGCCTGGTTGCTGGCTAATTGCATTAAACCAACGGAGGGCTTCCCCACATAACAACGCCGGGAACATTTGCCGTTTTTTCGTCTCCTCCCAATTATTCAAAATCGCCGCACTTTCGAAACGATCTATGAATTTAGTAACATCCTCCCCCGAGGCACCCTGAAACTAAATGCTCTCGAAAAGGAGGGGATGAACAAAAGGTAGTTGAGCCATGGTGGGTGGGTCCACAAGAACTGGGGGACGATTATCAATTTGAAAGTTAGCCTGCGCGCGTGCGCGACTTCTAGTTAATAGAGGACTTCTGATTGGGGTGGATGAGGCACAAGGTAGGCCTTCCACATGAAAAGACGGACCAACAGCATTATTGGCGAGAATGATGAGCCTATCCAATGTGGTATCAAGCTCGTCCTCCAACTCAATAAATGACATACGGCATTACTAACAACGGTGACGTACCTTATTTAAAAAAAACCGTTAGTAGTGTAAAATACAATAGGATGAGGACAAAAATCATACAAATGAAGAGCCATATGATTAAACAGCCCGATTTGGCTACACTTAAAACTATGCCAAGATGCCTATATGCCCCAATTGCTCAAGTGTGCTATGCTGTCAATCCCAAGAATCCTGAATCCTAGTGTACAAATGAAGAACCCTAATAGATTAATTTGCCTACACTTAAAACTATGACAAGTACCTATATGATCTTATTGCTTACAGTGTGCTACTCTGTCAAAATCTCAAGAATCCTGAACTCTAGTGTACAAATGAAGAACCCTCAACAGATTGATTTGGCCATGTGTGCAAAGGCTGAATCTGTGAGATTGTTGTCCATAAGCTTGTCAAAAATTTGCCCCTCTTGATATTGTTTTGGTCACACTTAAAACTAAGCCAAAAATGCTCATATCCTCATGCTCTACAACTTACAGATCAATACAATACAGGATTACCTTGGACAAAGGCAGCTGCAAATAGAACTGTTACCTGTTTTCTTCCTAATCTTTGATCAGTTTTATGCCTGGGGCAGTAATTACTTAGCTCAGAAATACATTAGTCTGTCAGACAGTTTCGATCGGGAAAATTGATGCATTGCTTGCCCCGGGCAATAAATTATGCACGCTTAGGGGCTTTTATATTCCATTATTGCTGTCATGCATGGGGGGGGGGGAAATCTACACAGGCCTTGACACATGGCATTGACTCCAATTCACTGAAAGGGGAATAAAACTTCCATTAATATTTCTGTGTAATAGGGGGAAAATTCTTAGTAAAAGAACATTACCCTCTTGCATGACAGCATGCAAACCTGACTCCAATCCAAAATGCTTAGCTCTGAAATAATATATACACAAGTAGGACTTTCAGAATATTCACTGCACAGTTAAAATCCAATTTTGACTGTATTAGCTGATATCCAGCTCATAACTCCTGGGTCCTATACTCAGTAGAGTGTGGGCATAGCCCCATAGCTTATATGCCTTGTAATCAAGAGGCTCCTGGGTTTGAGGCCTCTCCATGGAGATGTGTTAATATTGCTGCCTTGTAATCAAGAGGCTCCCAGGTCTGAAACCTGGTAAAATGTGTAGGCCTCCCCTGATGGCAAAGTGTTGGTATTGCTGCCTTGTAATCAAAGTCTCCTGGGTTTGAGGCCTCTCCATGGAGAAGTGTTAATATTGCTGCCTTGTAATCAAGAGGCTCCCAGGTCTGAAACCTGGTAAAGAGTGTGTAGGCCTCCCTGATGGCAAAGTGTTGGTATTATTGCCTTGTAATCAAAGGCTCATTGGTTTGAGACCTAGTAAAATGTGTGAGATTGAAATACATGTAGCAGAATAATATCCCCACACGTGAGACTTTGAGAATATTCACTGCTAGCTGATATCCAGCTGATAGCTCCCAGGTTTGATACCTGGAAAAGTGTGTTGTACAACAGCATAATAGAGCAAAACTATTTCATATTGGGGATCACCAGAGCCTAGTTACTGCTGTTGTCTGGGTATAAAAGCACCAGCTCAGCCACTAGTTGCTGTTATAATTGTTTTGGCATATTTTCCATAGTTCTGTTTTTTTGGACCAAGAAATTTTATATAAACAAACAATAAAAATGCCAAACTTGAAATATTGCAATCAATGCAATAAAAATATATCTAGTTCTAATTGGGCTAGGCACCGGCATAATTGTGATCCTAAGAAATGCAGAAAGCCTACAAAAATATGCCCAAGATGCCATAAAATATTAAGCAAAACATATTACAATAGGCATAAGTGTACTTGTTATGTACAGTCATCAATATTGCCCTCACAGCCATCTACATCTGGTCTGAAAAGGAAGCATGAAACACCTGTTAATGCTAGACCGGCAAAGCAGCCACGCTATGCACTACCTATCCATAGCAGTTTTGCTGGCCAACTTAGGGATCACTGTTTTGAATCAGAGCCAAGATGTGACATTAAGAATTTTTTGAACAGTATAAATCCTGATGTGCAGGCAATTCTAAATGCACAAAATGGCTCTTATAAGCTGTCCCTCAAATTGTTTACACAATATAAGAAATCAAATGGCACAAAATTTACACAGCCCCACATAACAGAAACTGTAGCTGTATATTCAAATACAAATTCAGACAAAATAATAAGCAGTTTGATAGAGCAATTGAATATTAAACACTCTGAATTTGCAGCAAAAGAATCAGGATGGAGCCTATGCGGAACTCCACACAAGTTATATATTAATATTTCTCAATTCAGCCCATTACAAGGATCTACATATCTGCTATTACCTGCCAATATTAAAAACAAAAGAGCCGTGGTTAACATTAAAAATAATGATGAGAAATGTTTTCTGTGGTGTATTTTAGCTGCTTTGTATCCAGTTTTAAGGCATCCTGAGAGAATAACTTATTATAAACAACATGAACATGATTTTGATGATGCTATGGAGGGCTTAGAATATCCAATGTCTGTTCAGAATATTGATAAATTTGAAAAAAGGCCAGGGATATCAATGGTAAACAATTATCTATTAATGTTTTTATTTGTTCTACTGGCCGTGGCAATTGCTTGATAGCACCTTTCAGAATCAGTACACTTGATGATGATTCTGCTGTTCCGATTGATCTGCTCTTAATTGAAGGGGATGACACACACCATTACACTTTGATACACAGTCTTGAAGCTTTAGTCAGAAAACAACAAGGCAAATTCAATACAACATTCAAATTGTGTAGAAGATGTTTGACTGTATTTGATGGTCAAAAAATAATAAAAGGGGTTCGTGAAGTGATTACACAAATTGCTAAAAACAAATTAATTGAGCATCTGAAATACTGTGGCAATCATAAACCTGTTCATATGCTTATGCCTAACCCAAATGAAAATGCCAAATTCAAAAAATTTGAAGCCTTGTTGGAACACCCAGCATTGTGATTTTGAATCAAACCTCAAACCCCTTGCATTATGCAGCCCAGATCCTGATGAATCTTCAATTACATCGTACCAGTTACATGAACCTTCTAGTTCTTATTATGTGGTTGTACAGGATGGGGTTGTTAGTAAAGAATATTTATACATGGGATCAGATGCCATCAAAGAATTTGCACATAGAATAGAAAATGAGTGCCATAACATAGCATCTAATGTCTTATTAAAATCAAAACCCATGAAGCCTTTAACAGATGATCAGATTGAAGATTTCAACAATGCGAAAAAAATGCCCGGTATGTGATTCTGAATTTTCAGATACAAATATCAAGGTGAAACACCATTCTCATACAGATGGTAAATTCAAAATGGCCCTGCGTAATAACTGTAATATTAAGATCCAGAGACCAAAATTTGTCCCTATATTTTGCCATGGTGCATCCAATTATGATTTTCATCATTTGATCAGGTACGAGGGGTTTGACAAGCAGAATTTAAATATTTTAGCAGAAAATAATGAGAAATATATAGCTATTAGCGAGATAATTAAAGTTAATGGTGTTCCCATTCACTTAAGATTTCTTGATTCCTACAGAATTCTGTCGGCTAGCCTGGCTACACTGGCCAGTCAATTATCTGATGATCAATTCAAAATCACATGTGCTATGTTTCCAAATCAGGACCTGAAATTAATTAGGCGAAAGTGTGTATACCCATATGACTATGTTACAGGTTTTTCTAAATTTGATGAGTGTTCTCTGCCACCACAACACGCATTCTACAGCAAATTCAGGGCATCTGGAATTAGTGATGATGATTATCACCATGCCCAGTTGATGTGGAACAATTTAAAATGCCAGGCATTTGGTGATTATCACAAGGCATATTTAAAACTTGATGTGACCCTCTCAGCTGATATACTTCAGGCATTTAGAAAATCATCGATGGAAAATTATAAGCTGGACCCAATGTATTTCTACAGTGCTCCAGGCCTAGCATGGTCTGCAATGTTTTTAAACACTAAAATGCAATTGGTTCTGATCCAAGATGAAGATATGTATCTGTTTATGGAGCAATGTATAAGAGGAGGCATGGTGCAATGTTCTCAGAGATATGCCAGAGCTAATAACAAATACTATATTCCCGATTATGATCCAGCACTGCCATCAAATTATATACTGTATGTAGATGCCAACAGCCTGTATGGCTATGCCATGATGGATAAACTGCCATATGCAGGGCTTGAGTGGGTCGAAGATTTCAATATTGAAGATCTTCAGAATTTTGATGACAGTGACTATGGCCTGTTCTTAGAGGTTGATCTGACAATTCCTGATGATTTACACAACAAATTTTCTGATCTGCCCCAATTCCTGAGGTTGAGTGTTCACCTGGCTCTAAACAGAAGAAGCTCATGATGACTCTAGAGCCAAAACAGGATTATGTCATATATTACAAAAACCTCCAGTTCCTGATGCATCATGGTGTTCAAGTGACCAAAGTTGGCAAAGTCTTAAGGTTCAGTCATTCAAGATGGTTGAAGCCATATATTGATACAAACACAGAGCTTCGAACATCTGCAATGAGCCAATTTGATAAGACCTTGTTTAACTTGATGGTCAATTCTGTGTATGGGAAAAACCATAGAAAATGTCAGAAAACATAGTGATGTTAAATTAATTACTGACCCCAGCCTGAGCAAAAAATTGATAGCAAAGCCTAATTTCAATTATAGAAGAATTTATGATGAAAATATGGCACTCTTCAACATGAAAAAAACAAAAATTAAGTTTGATAAGCCTATTTATGTAGGGGCGGTGATATTGGAATTGGCCAAATTACACATGCTAAAGCTCTATTATGATGTGCTCAAGCCTTTTTATGATGATCGTGTAAAACTGATGTACATGGACACAGATAGCTTTATTCTTGATATTCAGACAAAAGATGTTTATCAAGATATATCACAGCCTGCATTGCTTGAATATTTTGATACCAGTGAACATTCAAAAATTCAACCCCACAAGAAAAAGGTGCCTGGAAAATTAAAAGATGAGACACTTGGTGATGTTATTGTGGGATTTGCTGGGTTAAGGGCCAAGATGTATAGTTTTGAAACATGTAGTGGTGTTGTTGCAAAAAAAAGCCAAGGGCATCGGCAGAGTAACGGTTGACAAAGAGCTTGAATTTGAAGATTACAAAAATTGTCTCAAATCACAGAGTTCAATCAGAATCCAGAATCCAGAGTGTGGATCACTTGTTGACTACAAATGTTGTAAGAAATGTGTCTCTGGACCCACATGATGATAAGAGATGTATTTTGTCATGTGGCATACATACTCTACCATGGGGTCATTGTGATTTGAAAAGTGGTAATCAGTGCCCAATCACAGGGCATGATTTGAAATAAATAAACATGCCTATGAACTTATTTGGTTTCAAAAAACAGGCTATTATGGACCTGCCAACACCAGCACCCCCTTCTGATATACAATCTATGATATCTAAACTAAGTGGTTTGTTAATTATTCATCTGAACAGCATACTTACAGATGTTGATGATGAAAAAGGTAAAACATTGTACATATTTAACAATAATTTAAATTATTACCAATTACCTGTAGGTGATCAATTACAATTTATTACAACCCCCGAGGGTAATGTCAAGGTTTCAATAGGGAGAAATATTTATAGAATGAAGCACTCAAACATGATTTCTGGTACTGTATATACTGTTTCTGCTGGTGACTGCTTATATATTGAGGTCCCGGGATCCTATGACAAGCTTATACCTTTTTTATAGAATTAAGAATTAGATATTCAATAATAAATAACCACTAAATCAAAATGCCTAATGATATATTTGGCCATACAAGACATGAAGATCACAGTGATGAGATTCTGATGCTTGATGTCAGAGTCAAAAAATTAAGAAGTGATTTACAAGCTTTACAAACCACACTCAATGCCAGTCTTCAACTAGAAATTACAAATTTACAATCACAATGCATGGACCCTCTTCTTAAAATTGATTCAGAACTCAAATTGCTGTTTCAAAAATATACTGACTTGGCCACATTGGATAATTTTCAAAATTTATAGGAAGCTGTAGCAGCTCTTCAAGCCAAATTTAAGACTCAGGCTAACAACTCTGAGCAATTGAAACATCAATTGGAAGAGTAGATAAATAATGTCCAGGCACAGCTCCAAACAATTGTCAAAAGCATAAAATCACAAGAAGATTTTGATCTAGTGATTTCCACTCTAAAGGAACAGATTCAATCACTACAGATACCTAATCTGGACCCTCTGAACAATGCCATAGCCGAGGTTAAAGAAAAAATTGAGACACTTGAAAATTTTATGCACAACTTGCCATCTTCTGATGCTTTGAGTGCAATAACTCGGAGTGTTGCCAACATTAAGCTGCAACTTGAAACATATGAAGATTTTGGAAAAATTCAGAGTACCATAACTCATCTTGAAGGTACAACAGCAGCAGTGCAAAGTGATCTGACAAATGTACAAGTATCTCTAGAATCCCGCTTGCCTGGTATTGTAGATACCCTTGTCAGTGTCCAGCAACAGATCACAAAACTTGAAAACCTCAACACTGAATCTGAGCTATCTCATTTTCATCACTTGATCGATGATATCCAAACAAAACTTGAAATTTTACAACAATCAACACCTACTCAGGCAGACATAACCCTGCTCCAAGATGCTATGCGTGGTGTGGTTGATGCTTCTGAATAAAATAATGTGAAATTGGCACTTGTTTCTTTGCAGAATACTGTATCAAATCTGCCTACATCACAGGAACTTAAAAATATTAAGAGAGCTGTGAATCGCATATTGAAATCAGAAGATATCAAGAATATCCAGACAGAGATCAAACAACTTACTCAGACAGTGGCCACTCTACCAACTAATCAACATATTAATGAACTGCATGCCCTATTTGAGGATATCAGAAAACAAGTCCATGATCTTACTGCTCAAAATTCAAAATTGGCATTTGTTGAAAATTTACAGCAAATTGTAGCTAATATCAAGCAACAGCTAGGAAGCATGGAATCCAACCATGCAAATGCTCTGTCTGTTTTTGCCACCCAGCTTCAAGAGATTGTGCAACAATACAAGAAACTTGTTGTGGACATAAAGATCAAGCCAGGCCATGATGATGTTGTTAGGACTATCAATGAGCACCTTGAATCTGTAACAAGTAGATTGCTTACAGCAGAAAAAGAAATAACTGGCCTAATCGAGAATCCTAAGCATACAGTAATTCTTGAATTGTACAGTATCCCCAACAAAGAATATGATTCACCATTTACACCAGGTGGCAAAATATATATGCTGTCTCCTGCACAATTTTATTACCAGTTTTTTTTTGGGGGGCACACTTAGACCAATCAAGATCAAATATTGACTACAACCACAGGCACACCACTAGCCTACCTTATCAATAAAAAATGCTGACAACAAAGCAAAAATCACCAGTGTAGAGTTAGAGGATTTTACACATCCCAACACATTAGAGACATCTTATGCTGAAGATGATGGCTTTCTGGAATTTAATATACAAATAGGAGACAAACTGTATTTACAAAATCCTGTAGTATCAGCTGCTGAACACCCCATAGTTGCAATATTCTTGTTTACATACTATGTCTAGACAAATTATTGTTGATGAATTACACAGACAAGCCAGACATAATTATAAGATACTGCCAGTGGTTACAAAAGGCATAGATGATTTATGGCAGTGTGACTTGGTTGAGATGGCAAGTGGACAGCTGAAAAACTTAGACAAGATCAACAAGGGCTACAAGTATCTACTCACTGTCATAGATACATTTTCAAAATTTGCCTAGGCTGTGCCACTCAAATCCAAGACTGGAAAATGTGTTACAGAAGCCTTCAGGACAATCATCAATCAGAGTGGAAGATGACCGCGATATTTGCAAACAGATAATGGCAAAGAATTCTATAATTCTGTGTTCCAATAATTTATTAAAAGCCAGTCAATAGAACATTACTCGAGTTACAGTGATCTCAAGGCCTCTATTGTAGAGAGATTCAACAAAACCCTAAAAAATCATATGTATAAACAATTTACCCTCCAAGGTAATTATAAATGGCTTAATATTCTTCCAGAACTTCTACATAAATATAACAACTCGGTCCATTCCACAATTAACATGAAGCCCTCTGAGGTAACTTCATCTGATGAGCAAAAATTGATCAGTACTGTTTATTATCCTAGATACCAGCCAACAACAAGATAAACCAAATACAAGGTAGGTGATCAAGTAAGAATCAGCAAATATAAGCACTTATTCAAAAGAGGCTTTACCAGAAACTGGAGCACTGAATTATTTACAGTGGTTCAAGTTAAACCTGGGACCCGATACACATATATAATAAAAGATCACCGAGGAGAAATTCTCAAAGGCAGGTTTTATGAAGAAGAACTCAGCAAAACTAAGCAGCCTGACACATATTTCATAGAAAAAATCATCCGCAGAAAAGGCAACAAGTTATTTGTCAAATGGCTAGGACTCCCAGAACACAGCTGGATCGAGGCAGACAAGGTGATACTATGAACACCTGGGATGTTATAAAGAGGCTACCAGATCCTGAACAGCAGATTAAGAGAAATGGCAAGCTGCTGCCTGATAATATTAGATGTCTTATTGTTGGGCCATCGGCTTGTGGTAAAACTACACTAATGATTGATAATTTTTTATTGGCACCCAACTGGTTAGACTGGAAAAACAGGCACTTATATTTCTTCTCTAAGAGCTTGGAACAATTAAAATATCAGCAGCTGATGAAGCTATATGATGAACTGGATATAGCCACTTTTGAACCAGATGTTAAGCCACTCCATGAATGTCTTGATAACTCTGTTGTTGTGTTTGATGACATTATACTGGATAATCAAAACAAGGTTAGAAATTTCTTTACACAGGGCCGACACAAAAACATAGATTGCTTCTACCTGGCACAGACTTTTTCTAAAATACCGAAGCAGCTGATCCGAGACAACAGCAATTTTATATGTGTGTTTCATCAAGATCATACCAACCTCAAACACATACATGATGAATATGTAGGTGGGGACTTGAGCTACAATGATTTTTCTAAGTTTTGCAGTAGGTGCTGGAATCAGGACAGTTATGGGTTTGTCACAATTGATGTGACAAGGAAACCCAATAGTGGTAAATATAGAAATAAAATTAACAATTTTCTAGACATTGAAACATATATAAATAACCATGAAAAGGCCAATTATTGATGATCTTAAATTAAGAGATTATCTTGTAAAAAGATTTAAGGGATGGAAATCAGAGAACCGAGGAATCTATGTCTTGATAGGCGACATGTTGCAGACAAGAAATTAGAAGAGGCTGCATTTGGTAGATTTGTAAGCAAAGATGCTTCTTTAAGTGAGAGAATAGCAGCATTGGGGACCACCATAGCTATGAACACCAAACAAAAACTGGGGTGGGGGTTGTGATAGATTAAGTAAATTTAAGCCACTTAATTAAGCTATGTAAACCCAGAATATATATATAATAAACCTACAATGAAGGCCAAGGGTGTTATGTATCAGATACCTTATGCAGGCCTTAAATCTCTTAAAACTATTGATAGCCTTTTAACCAAAAAGCAGCGCAAGAAAAAAAGTTCTTGTCTTGCCAAGGGCCATGGTATGAAATTATTACTTAGTACCCCTCAATTAAAAAATATACAGCAATCTAGAAAAAAATTGCATACAGGTGGCTTCATATTTACTATCCCGGCCATCTTAGCAGCTTTGGGGGCTGTTGGGAGCTTGGCTGGGGGATCAGCTGCTATAGCAAAAACAGTAATAGATGCCAAGAAGAATAACGCAGAATTAGATGAAATGAAGCGCCATAATCTAGCTATGGAAAAACAAGGCGAAGGTGTTAAAAGAGCCATGAATAAGTTTAAAAAAAACAAAAGAGATATTGAAGCTTTAATCAAGCCACTGGGCATCAGAAATTTTAGAGGTGTGTACATGTCTGATTCTTTACCAGAACAACCACTCAACAAAGAGTGTGGCATAGTTAATTTGGATAAGTACAAAAATCAGGGCACACACTGGATCTGTTATCTTAAATATTTAAAAGATGAGGCATTTGTGTTTGATTCATTTGGAGGTATTCCACCTGAAAATTTAGTAAAATATCTAAAATCAACTAATCTTTATTACAATAATGCCCGTGTTCAATATTTCAAAGATGTTAATTGTGGACATCTGTGTTTATCTGTTCTTAGATATCTGTCTCAAATAAATAAACCATCAATTGAAGATTTTCAAAAGGCCCTGTGGTATCTGAAGCATCATGGGAGTATTCCATCTCACCAGCCAAAATTCAATATTGAAACTTAGATTACATGATGATATAGTGTATCCCAAAACAATAGCTCTCAGAGCATTTTATGGCATGTACTTGATCCCTAATATTACACACCACAACAACACAATCACAATCATCACAATCATCACTCCAGGGCAGTATAATCTATCCACTCTAAATGCTCAGTTACCTAGAGGTATAGTGTTAACTCAAAATTCTGTCACTCACAGAGTAGAGATTGTGTCTGCTACAGAAACAGTGGATCTGGGTACTATAGGAGAGCTGTTAGGCTTTGAGAACAACACAAAACTTGAACCAGCCATCAAACACACTGCTATTAATATACCTAAATTCTTAGCCATAGAAACTCTGAATATTCACTGTAATGTGGCCGAGGGTATGATCACCAAATCAGATGGCATAGGCACTCACAAACAAACTGGCATCATTGCAACATTCAAACCTAACTCTGAATTTATGGAGCCCATCATCTACACTCCATCACCAACATTATATTTTCCTGTGTGCCATAATAGAATAGATTACATTGAGTTGATGGTCACTAATGAAAAAGAAGAATTAGTTGATTTTGCTGGAGCCACAACAACTGCTATCATAGAAATTAATATTTAAATAAAAATACATACAAAAAAAATGGAAAATATCGAGAGTTATGAGCTACAATCATTCGCCCCAAACAGGAGGACATTTGCAAATTTAAATCAACCCAACACAGAGATTGAGGTTGATCTTGATGTAGGATATGGCTTTATACACCCCCACAGAGCAGATCTATACATCAAATTTGATGTTGTAAAGCTTGATGGTACAGATTATCCGGCAAATTCAAATATAAGATTGGTAGACAATTTTGTGCCACATCTGTTCTCTGAAATTGAGATCAGAAAACATGGTGTTGTTATAAACAGAGTAGATTACCCTGGTACTACTTCTACAGCTTTGGCCACACTAAAATTATCCAAAACCGAGGCTTCTTACTACAAAATAGGTGGATTTGAGGCTGGTGATAAAATTATATCTAAGAGCCACACTGTGCTGTTTCCTATGCGCCTGTTGCCAGGATTCTTCTCAGATTACAAAGATATTATGTGGAAGGGTGGTTTAAGAATCACATTTAGAAGAGCTGCTAATGATAATAATGCTTTGATGAGGTACAGTTCATTAAACTCTACTGGGGAAGCTCTGCCTAATACCCTACCTGATGAAGGCAAATGCATTATTCAGACTATGGAGCTAAGAATTCCGGTTGTTGAATATGAGGCCAGTTATGCTCTTAAATACAAAGCAGATATAATAAAAAATCCACAGGTGGCTTTACAATTTTATACGTATCAATGTGTGCAGAAGCCTGCCACTGGTACCTATTATGAATTTGATGCTACAAACTCATTCTCGAGTATACAATATGACATGCCAGATTTTGTGGTGGTACTGTTTCAGACTGGAAGACACAATAATCAAGAAAAAATTCAAGTAAATTTGATAACTGCAACATCAAGAACATATATCTTAAAAATGGCAGAAATGAGGTGTTCCCTAGAGAAAATTATAATTTAAACATGTCCAAGGATGATTTTCTTAAATTATATGAAGCATTTACAGCATACAAAAGGCAATACTGGCAATACTGACATGTATTACACACCAGATGAATTTAAAACACAGAGACCCATGTTTGTCATCAACACTTCAAAAAGGAAACAAGTTGTGGTTAATTACAGGACAAACATTAAAATTATCTGTGAATTCCACGATACACTCCCTGATGTCACCATATGTAGTGTTATTCTTATAGGTGAAAAATCATATGTTTATGATGTAAGAAATGAGAGAGTCCTCTGCAAAATGCATTGTTTTAGTACTAGATATACAAGTTGGGCCTGGTATTCAATTAAAATATTCGGGTTAACATGTTAATACTCTGAACTGACTGTCAAGTATTTAAGCACACTTGACAGAGTATTACACTAGAGGCAATAAGCTCATATGAGCATTTTTGGCTTAGATTTAAGTGTGGCCAAAACAATATCAAGAGGGGCATATTTTGACAAGCTTATGGACAACAATCTCACAGATTCAGCCTTTGCACACATGGCCAAATCAATCTGTTGAGGGTTCTTCATTTGTACAATAGAGTTCAGGATTCTTGAGATTTTGACAGAGTAGCACACTGTAAGCAATAAGATCATATAGGTACTTGTCATAGTTTTAAGTGTAGGCTAATTAATCTATTAGGGTTCTTCATTTGTACACTAGGATTCAGGATTTTTGGGATTGACAGCATAACACACTTGAGCAATTGGGGCATATAGGCATCTTGGCATAGTTTTAAGTGTAGCCAAATCGGGCTGTTTAATCATATGGCTCTTCATTTGTATGATTTTTGTCCTCATCCTATTGTATTTTACACTACTACCGTTAGTAAAAAATTCCGCGGAGAAACAAGTCTAACATGATATTAACGAAATTCAATTTTCATTTATTTCAGAGTGAAATAAATCAAAAATTCCGCAACTCCAACCGCGATGCTTACCCTTTCAATTTTCATGTCTGTTTAGGAAAATAAGGCATGACGCTTTTCATTTCCAAAAGAAAATGAAAAGGACCGCATCAATCCACCACGTAACGTTCCAACCTGAACGCGGGGATCTTAAATAGTAATGTAACTTGCCCCTCCCGATTAGTACTATTGATGGTAGAGACAGCCCTGAACGGTCAGGTACAAATATCTAACTTATCATTTAAAAAAACTCATGATTCGGTTTAGACTGAAGTGAGCAATGCGAATGGCAGATACGGGTGTAGACTAGCTTACCCTGTTCGGTTTAGAAATAAGACCAGTAGCTCCTGCTTCTCCGATGATTCCAGATTAAAAGACCTCGTGTCGCTTTCATGCGCACCTATTTAAACCCTCGCTTGGCCTCTCGTCACCTGTTGCCAAAGGCCAGTGTTCTTACCATTTCCTGTGAAAGGCTTACCCTACACATTTCTGAGCAGGAGCTGACAAGGTCTGCCAGGGTCAATATTTTTTAATCGAATGGGTTTGCTACGCATTAGCAATATCCTTTCACTCCAATAAGATGGTGTTGAAGTTTCTTATATGTGTAATTCTATAAATGCACCTGCAAGTGTGACAGTCTCATGTGCTAAATTTAGAGTATAGTGTATTTTGTCAATGTACATGTAAATAGTATTAGTTATATTGTGGAAAGTAAGTGTTTTTTTTTAAAATTCCAATAGGGAAAATTCTTATATTCCATTAAAATGAGAGTTATGTGGTACTCTTGTAGAACATGCAATATGTAGTGCATATGGTACTCTTCTAGAACATTCAATCTGTAGTGCACATCATGTAGGTATTGGTCCTGGTGGAAAGACTGAACAGGTGGATGCAAGTGCATCTCTCCTTAGCTTTTGATCACTCAGGTGATGTAAGAAGTGTGATGGGTGGCAAGACAGAAAAAAACTATGAAATCTAATTGATATACTGTGTATCAATTTTAAGCGAAAACTAAAGAAAACTTATACATAATAAAAATCATTTAAACTATTTCGAAATTTATTGCCAACTTTAACCAGTTAGCAAAGGAATTAGTTTGGTACTTTATAAATATCTCATAATTATAAAAGTAGGAAATTATAATTTCTTTATATGTATTTAATATTAATAATAATGCATTTTTAATTATTTAGTATTTTAATTCTGTAGTGGTAAAATACAACCAGTCCTTAAGAATTTTGGCCATCCATTCATCCTCAGCGTCACGATTAGTCACAAAAGCAAAAAAGCGAAATCTTGTGGTTGTTATAATTTCTACTTTTCATGCAATCACCTACACTATAGTGCTAAGTTTAGTGAATTTTGTCGTCTTCCTGATTGGCCTGTTAAAGTTAGTAATCAATAAAAATATACTTACATAGAAAAAATCCTGATATAGTTGTATTCTCAAAAGTATGTACAATCAGTGTTCTTGCTACATTTAGCACCTAATAAAGTATAAATTGAAGTCTAGTTAGTGTTGGGCTGTAAAATGTTCTGGTACATGTAGTTACTTGAAATAGCAAATATTGGCTGTGTAACTGGTAAACACTCAAAAAAACCAACTTCGTTTCCTCGTAGTACTCCCTGAAAGTGTTTCTTCCACGCTAATAAAGCTCTGGCGTGTGTTCCTAAGCCTCCTACTAGCCTCTGTAAAATTCATATTGACCAATGCTTAACCATTCAACATGCTGTAGAGCCTAAGCTTTAAGCTTCAGTCAGTGGAATTTAGTTCTCAGGGACATATAGTGATTGTAGAATAAAAAAAAGAAGCCTCAAATAATACAGCATAACACATACAAATAACCCCTGGTGTTAATCAAACACTCAAAAAAAGTCAGTAATACTTGAAACGTATCCCGAATAAAATACTATAAGGCATGGCAAGAAAAGTTTGGCCGGTGGACTTAAGAGCCACGTAGTCATCTGCTAACATCGACTTGTCCTGTGATTTGTCATTATATTGTTAAGTAGTTATATTTAAGGGAAGAAAGAAACAATATTAATAAACGTTCAGTTATAGTACTCTTGGTAAAGGGGTTTCAGTCCTTAGACACATAATAATTTTAGTTACAGTAAAAGTTTGGCCTCTTATAAGTGCAAAAAGTACAAATATTAAACATTTCATACAGTTTATCTAGTAAGCAAAAAGCAAAAATACAATAACTGCGCAACATACTTAAAAAATAAGCAAGCCGTGATATTCTAGTGACCCATAATAAGTCTAAAATATACTCGAAAATACTCTGACATAAGATTGGCGGTTATCTGAGATCGAAATTTTCAAGCTTTCTCTCATGCATAAAGTGGCTCTAGGAATCACTAAGCCTCAATAAAAATGGAAACATGCAGTAACAACACTTGGAGAGTTCTGGTGATCACATCATATGAAAAACATGCAAGAACAAGAATATATGGAACCCTACTCATATATTTAGGAAACTTTACCTACCCTAACAGTAAGAAAATACCGAGGAAACTCTAAAATAAACAAACGTTCCTACGAACCAAACCAAAAATAGCGTAGTGGAAGTCAATAAACCCTAACAACAACAACAAGATTCAACAACTACATCAAAACAAAAACAACAACAATAATAATAATAATACTAAAAATAATAGTAATAATAAAGTTTGTGGGTACAGTTTTACTTAAAAGTACTTCTTCCTTAGTGATTAGAGAAATTTTTTAAATAAAGAACAAAACTCAAAGTTAAGAATTAAAAAATATAAATAAAAGAAGTTGAAAAAAATATCTTTGCAAGTCTAAACTGTAATAAACACTCCTGCCAGAATAGATGAAATTGTGATATTAGAGTAAAAAATGGAAATAAACTTTTAAAATAGCAAGTTAATAGTTGAAAAATGTCTTTGTGAATCCAAAATTTAATAAAAAATGTTGCCTGAATAGAAGAAATTGTGATATTAAAGTAAAAAAATAAACCTAAATTTCAGCTAAAGTTGAAGAAACACAGTTTGTGTGTCTAAATTGCCATGCGAACTCTTGCTTGAATCGTTCAAATAGCGTTTTCTGAGTAAAAATACACAAAAAATGCGAAATATTGGCCCTAACAGTAAAAACATCTGGTCAATTTTACGTGAATCCTGATGTTTATAACCCAATAATCAAAGGGTCCGTGGTTCGCAAGCTAGAAATAAGGGCAAATAGTGGTTCGCATCCACTTTAACCTGTAGATACAGGAACTGATTGTTCCTAGTTCAGCCAAATACCTTACGCCTTAGGTTAAATAATCTTTGCAATGTTACGATAGGCGGAAGAAAACATCGCGTAAATTACTTCCACAAAATAAAATTGGAACCTCAAAGAAAATCAATACATGCGTGTAAAAAATTGGCGGCACCTGTCTGCCGTTCAACTCCGGAAGAAGACCGATGGGGGACATAACAATAGAGTCGTTTTTCCCCTCGTGCGTGAATGATTGCTCGCGGTTTGGAGAGACGATGAATGCAACCTCGTAGCAGGTTCTTGCAGTATTGTTGTTCCCTTTTTTAAGAGCAATTATTATTAATAACATGCATTCTGCCCGCATACTTCGTTTTCATATAGGCTACATCGTTCAATTTCTTCGCCTTTAAAGCGAACATGTGTTATAATATCTTCTACCTCCGATCGCATCGGCACCGGTTGAATTCGGGTAAATACGGATCCATAATTACAGCTAATATAATCCACCACCGTCGCCAAAATGGCCGGACGTGACGCCTTAGAATAGGCCGAAAGTGTATTTTGTACATTGATGGAAAAACCATTAATTCCAAGTTCCCACGTCTGTATAAATCATCTGTGACTCATATCCGTCTGAAACTCATATATAAAGTACAACAATAGGCTTAGGTTAGAGTAAAAAAAACGAACTCCACAATAGTGTCTTTTGTACATTATTGGAAAAACCATTAATTCCAAACTCGAACGTTTGTATAAATCATCTGTGACTCATATCCGGCAGAAACGCATATATAAAATACAACAATAGGGTTAGGTTAGGGTAAAAACGGAATACGTAATAGTATCTTTTGTGCACTAATGGAAAACCATTAATTTCAAACTCTCACGTGTGCATGAGTCATCGATGACTCATCTCCTCCTTCACCCCCAACACGTGGCGCTAGATTAATTAACAATAGCTTCACCCCTCGAAAATGAATAAAAAAGCCATTTATGTCAATTAAAGGGTCTATTGTTTGGTCAGAAGTGTTTTCAATTCTACTGAGATGTGGGAGTGTTGTGAAAACTTCTGTGTCAGCCAAAAAAAATTAAGTTGAAAACGACGAATGTTTGGAATGATTCCGTAAAATATGGATTTTGGTCAGTTGTTAGACCTCTACTAGAAGAAAAAAATCTCAAAAGTTCACGCCCTTCTCCCCTGTGCTTATCCTCAAGCATCGGATTCACAGACTCTTAGTTACTGGCTTATATCTAAGCAGTTATTTTTTCTATTAAAATTTTGATCCTCATTAGATAGACTGAGGAAAACGTAATGTTTCGTTGTTCAATAATGCGTAACGATCTGTAGGATTTTATGTTTTGGTAATGAACGATACCCCTATAAGATTGGATCACATATAAAGACGAATTCAAAGGAATTATTTTCCGGAGAGGGGCATCGTAACAATCTGTAGAATCTTTTTAATGTTACGTACAGCGAACTCTAAAATCCCAGACATTTCGCCATCACCTTTCCAATCAGGAAATTGCTAGAACCATCTAAGGAATGAATGTCTTGTCAGACATTACCGAGCTTCCTTGATCGCCATCGTTGCAATCAGGTGTAAACGATCGCAATCAAGGAAGAGTCTACATATATCTGAGTCGGCATTACTGAGTAAATTCGATTGGAATAAATGTCTGGAAGGAGAGAGGTCAGTGGTCAGTTCTAAGTCAGTCAATCGAGGCGCGAGTACGAGGATTACGAAGAGAGATAAGAGGACGCCTTGGGGAGACCGTGTCGAGGCGAGTCGCAAGTCAGATTCTTTGTATAGTCTCGAGCGTAACCTCTCACCTCATATCTTCAGCTGTAGTGCAGAGACAAGTATACCCTTTCCAATAAGCCATGTTGATCCAGTCTTTGGGGGTTTAAAACTCAAGTGTTTTGTCTTGCCACACCCAAACGTATGTGTTTAGTCAGTACCACTTGCACCTTACCATCAGCTTTGCCATGAATAGCGAGTATGCCAATAGTTGGGGGATGAATGATGAATGAGCTACATTACCCGTAGTACGATCCCACGTGGTGATAGATGCGTGTTCTAGCGCGCAACGTGACGTCGTAACGCCTAGAGAATGATACGTGGTTGGAGATGCGGGATATCCATTTATTTCAATTCGAAATAAATGAAAATTGGAAGGATAGACAACGATACGAATGGAAGTGGTTTTCACGTTATGTAAGAAATCATCTTTCAAAATAAAGACAAGTCTTGTCCTCCCCTGTAAAATAGAGACAAATCATCCTGTACTTTTAGAATTTTCTCCATTGTAACTATCGAATAAATTATGCGACAGAAAATTATTTGGAATACAAATTATAGCCTAATTTATAAGCGTTAAACTGATATAAGTTTTAATGTATTTAATCAAGGAATCGCCATAAGATGTGTCTCCAAATAGAGGACTTCGTACCCACCATCTTGATCACTGTCCAGCGGGTAGGTCCCTCATGATTGACGAATTGTTACACTTTTTGATAAAAGCAAGAGACTTGGTAGTATAATTGTTATGCCATTTAAGGAATTTCCAGTCGAGGAGCCAATCGCTATGTGCGTGCTGATGCCTCCCACGTTCAAAATAGTCCACCGTATTAGATACTTTTGGTTTGACATTTCTCGGGAACGGTGACGCCTATCAATGTCTGGTTTTCTCAGAAGTGCACCAAATAATACAAACTTTCACACTAAATCAATAAATCAATTTTTAAAAAATAAACGATTATTTTGTGAAATACTCATTTTTAAAGTATTTTGTGAGAATAACTGCGTATTGAAAATTTTGTTGATGGTTATCTTCTTACATTTTCAGTCATATAAATTAGAGCTCATTCCAACATCTCGAATTGAGGTCTCAAGCAATAAAATTTTGTATAACTGTCATTTGTCCAGTAACTTTATAAACATAAAAATAGTATTTTAAGTATTCAGTTAATCTAAAATTTATATTAAAACTTCTAATAAATATTGTCCATTATTACAATATATATAATAATCGTTTGTTTCGGGAACATCTTTAAGACTGCTAACTAGTAGCGGTGATCGGCACAAGAAGAGAAGTAAAATGAAGTAAATCAATAATAACAATAATAATAATAATAATAATGATACAATAACATTATTAGTAACATTATTATTATTAACATTATTATTATTATTATTATTGGTACGATTATCCTGGTACTTGCCTCGCCCCCCCCCAGACAAAAATTCGTGTTTGCGCCTCTGGTCACAATCAAGAAAAAGCCTACATCACGCAGGAAAGTCACAGCACGGAGTTTCCGGGTTGTTTGTTTTAAAGAAATCGTTGACGCAAGATATCAAACTATGGTCAATAGATTCCTCTCTCCCCCATCCTTCTCTCGCTCAAGGACGACTGGTCCTCTATACCTCCCAAGAAGACATCCCTTCTGTCCCGCAGTCAAGTTCCGTTGTGTTCTCTGCCCACTGCCTGAGAAGGTTCCCTTTTACAGGCATATAAAACCTTTTTCGAGCAAGGCCTCATCCCCTTTTGCAAAGAGAATGAATGGGATTTTGTCAACCCTCGCGGTCTGAAAATTCTGTGACGTCATCGTCTCATCGGCTCGAAGAACTTTCCTTCCTGTGATATCGTGTTCACGTGGAAGCGCACATTGCTTGAGCTGAATTCTTATACAACACCTTGTGTCAACAATCCTGCACAGAATTTCTTTGTTTCTTCAAACACAGTCATTCAGAACTGCGCTGAAGGCAATGAGAAGGGAATCGGGAACCTCTCTCCTTGAAGGGGTTACATTTGCATGTAAAATACCCCTTCTTTCACCAAAATGTAGAAAATGCATAAAAAAACTTTAAAAAGGCCGAAAAATGACAAACGGTTTAAAAAGTCTAAAAAATGACATTTACTCCAAAAAGGGTCAAATAATTGCAAAAAAAATGCCCAAACAAAGGCATCCCAATTTATTCACTTACGTCTAAAATACATTCCTATCTACTTATGCAATGTTTCTGAGATACCAAAAAAAATATTAATTTGCATCAAAATCCTAGCCCTAGTTATCACATTACAACGGATGTAATATTATTGAAATTCCAATTTCTCACTACCAGAATAAATAACCTGGATAGCTATTTGGTGACTCGGACAGTACGACACCAATCAGATGTCAGCCCACCCCTTCCTTTTTCCAGCTGCACATTACAGTCGGGCCGCGATAAGAAGTGGTGTGCAATCAGAACGCAAAACGGCAGAACGTGACCAAATTCTGTCTCCTCGTTGGCTGCCATGTGGCTGGGGGTTTTCTGCGTTGACACGTTCGCACAAACAGGCGGACAGGCTAATCAGCTGTTGACAAGCTCGTTTGAGTTCGTTTGTTTGATTTCATGCCGCCTCTCTTTGCCTTCTTTGTCATTTTCGTCATTTTCGCAACTAGATACCGACCGCAGCTATTCCCGCCTATTGTTTCTGTGTACGAAACTCGCCCTTTGTTTTGTAAAGACATGGAATTTATACTTCTGTAACATTGTTGAAGCTTCAGAACGTACAAATGAAATGTATTTCTTGAAAATTAGGGTGAATTACGTATAAACAAATTACGTAGAACTTGGTTTTGTTAACACGTTTTTAAATTATATTTTGCGGAACCTACAAGAATTCACCTCTAAAACAGAATTTCACAGAACTGAGTTACTGTATTACTGAGAAGAGTATATCAAGAACAAATGATACATTTGGTACATGTGTTATTAATGCTTCGAGCTACCTGTATGTAAGAACATAAAAAATGAATGAGAGAACAGAAGTAGTTAACGTTGTTCCTTCAAATATGAACAGAGTCGGAATGAGAACAATGGAAGAGTCCCGTTGTTGACTGTTTAACCAGATGTTTAATCCTACACGTGTTTTTGTGGGCTCGCGAAAATCCTGAAGTAGGTAAATCCGGCAACGGCGCGTTACTACAAGAGCGGGTGGTTCCACGCCGGTTGCTAGCGCGTTCCGACTGTATTAAATTGTTTCGTTGTACGTGTATTTCGAAGCCCGGCCTGGGTATGGATGTTCATTTTGAATGTTCTAGTAGTAATGCACCCCTTTTGAAGTCGATAAATCAATTGATTGGAAAAGATCGATCAAAGATCAATTGATGACGCAGCAGTTTTTTTTTGTTTTTTTTTGTTGTTTTTTACGTCACAAAATGGGCGGGGCTTATTTTGTAAGGATGATTTTGATTGGTTGTGACGTCATAAATGGGCGGGGCTTAATTTTGTGAGGAGCGTTTTGATTGGTTGGAGGAGGGAATTCGGGTTTTTCCCGCGGTAGTTTCCGGCGTCTGAAAACAGATGGTGTTGATGAGTCAGAGAGTTTGGGTTGGGGAGGAGGAAAAGTATGCGACGGGGTGACGGTTGGTTTTCTCGGAATTGGAGTACGTGTTTTCGGGGTCTGAAAACAGATGGCGTTGATGAGTCACGGGTTTTTCCAGTGACGGTTGGTCGGTAGTTTCCGGTGTCTGAAAACAGATGGCGTTGATGAGTCAGAAAGTCTGGGGTGGGGAGGAGGAAAAGTAGGCGACGCGGTGACGGTTGGTTTTCTCGGAATTGGAGTACGTGTTTTCGGGGTCTGAAAACAGATGGCGTTGATGAGTCACGGGTTTTTCCAGTGACGGTTGGTCGGTAGTTTCCGGTGTCTGAAAACAGATGGCGTTGATGAGTCAGAAAGTCTGGGTTGGGAGGAGGAAAAGTTTTTGTTATGTTATTTTGGCATGTGACGTCATATATAAATCGGAGTACGTGTTTCCGGTGTTTGAAAACAGATGGCGTTGATGAGTCATTCTAGGGAATTCCAGGAATTGGGCGTGTCTGTTTTCTGTCTGAAAGGAACATGTTCGAACATGTTTTAGGTTGATGAGCCATTCTTGGAAATTCTTGGAATCGGGTGTGGTTGTTTTCTGTCTGAAAGGAACATGTCCTAACATGTTTTAGGCTCGGTCTTCTAGAGGACTATTTGAAGTGTGTTTAACGGAAATCGTGACGTAGAAAAAAAGAAGGTATAAATAGAAGGGATACATGATAATAGAATCATGCGAGGATGGATGTGTGCGGTACAAGACTGTCTGATAATGGCGTGAATTTCTACGAGGTTAGCTACGAGGAGTTCTGGGAACTTGTTCGATCTTGCGGCGACCTGGACAACGATCCAACGGCCCTGCATCGGGTGCTGAGTTATTTCCCGTTTATGTATGTAGCGATACCTGAATCTCCCTGGTGTGGATGTTACCTGTTCAACGGATTAGGAAAAGGAGTCCATCATCACTGCGAGACGTTGAAGGAGATAGAAGAGAGAAAAAGAAGAGCGGACGAGAAAACAGGATTTCCAAGTCACGGGTGTATGTGCGAACTACGTCGCAGGAAGGAAGAGGATAAGCTCGGTGAAGCTTTGAAGGAGAGAGTGAAAGAGTGGCTTTCTTTGTTGGCGAACAGAAATTCCTTGTGGTGTTCTGGCTGTGATCGTCCTTTGTTACGTAAATTAGAAGGACATCCCTGTTTCCCTGTGGTTCCTGCAGAAGGTTTCGGTGTCCGCAGACGTCTGTTCCCCGACGATCCTCTGGCTGTTCCTTTATCGCCGATACCTGGGACGCCGTCACCTACAGTATCCGATTACTTCACCTTTTATGACGTATGAGAGTGTTTACTCACCACGTCTGCAGGACTCACGCCGAGCCGTATGTTATCAATTACTTATCAGTGAATTCGAGATACAGAACATACAGAACGTGGCCTATAGGATTACGTCAGACTCCGGAAGAATTAGTGACTGCAGGATTTTACTATTCAGGCTTTAGCGACAGAGTATTATGTTTTCATTGTTCGTACGGACTTTGCGATTGGACATCCAAAGATTGTCCGATTCTAGGACATTACATGTTGGTACCCCAGTGTCCTTTTATACAGAGTGTTGCGGCGTTACATCGTAACTCCAAGAGCTGCAAGTATTGCGACAGTATAGAGACTCTTGAGAAAACGTCCGATAAACCTAGTGTGGATTCTGTGTGCAAAATATGTTTTGAGAATCCTAGCAGTGTTGTAATTCTCCCGTGTCGACATTTTGTTTCCTGCGGATCCTGTGCTTCCCAATTGAACAAGTGCGCCGTATGCCGGGGTAGCATTGAAGATACGTTGACAGTTTTCACCTGATGAACAAAATGAATGTCTGTTTTTTGGACGTTCAAGGTCTTCGAGGAGTAGGAGGAGAATTTGTGTGGAAAGAAGTCGGAATTTTAAAATTTCCTTTTGACAATGCGTTTGACTGTTTATTGAAATCTCCATATGGTTTACACTGTTTGAGTGAAAAGTATCGCCGAGTGAATTACTGGCTCCGTGCCAACAAACACGGTCTCAACTGGGGAGATGGATGGCTGCCGTATGAGAAATTAGGAGATCTGTTATATGTTGTGCTTGTGAATCAAATAGTGTACGTTAAAGGTACGGAGAAAGTGAAATGGTTTGAAAAATTACTTGGAAAAAAAGGTAAAAATAAAATATCCGTACGTAACATCGAAGAACTTGAATGTCCAAAATTGAATAGTGTGAAAAACACTTCAGGAAGATGCAAAGAACATAGCAAATGTGAAAATGTAAAAAAAACCTGTGCAGTTGAAAATGTCTGGAAGATGTACAGTTTCTATTGTAATAAGTACAAGAAATAAAAGAGTTTTTTTTAAAATATACAAATGTTTTATTTACAATCGGTAATATGGGTTTAAATACATAGCATAACACAAATGTTGTATTTACAATTGAATATGAAAGGTTTACAATACCTGAAGGGTTATATTACAATACATAAAATAACAGCGGTTGATGTACAATACATAAAAGAACAATGATTCATTTACAATGGCTATTTACAACATCAGATACATGAAAGTAACAGAACTTATTTACAATGTCAATGTCTGCCCAAGATTGTTCTCAAGATATATTTCAATCATCAGTTCGTTGTACCAAAGAATATAAAAATAGTTCACTAAATTGGGCACTTCTTTTTTTTCTGAAACCATATTTTTCTTGATGCAATATACAAAAGCCTCCATTTCGGGTTGCAATTTATGATAACGTTCGTTCCTTAATTTCTGCAGAGGCCAAAAAAGGTTACACGAAAATAAGTGTAGTTCAGAGGCTGTGAAAATAAAAGCATCGGATGAATGATGCTGATACATCGAGATACAACGTTTCCCGAAAAAATTTACAGCACTGACGGTGATATTTCCTGTAACCAAGTAATTGAATCGACGACCTGTTTCGACGTAATTCAGTAAGTCAGATTTCAAAGCCCACAGTTCTCTAATCTGCTTAGAATCGATGCGTACGGGTGATCTCCCCTGTTGCGAAAACTCCCACACCAAATTGAAAGGGGATTGCTTTTCGAATCCTATTGCCACGAACTTGTTTTTTTCCTTGTTCAGAAAATATGTGTTAGCAAGATAGAGATCTAAACACGCCTCTACGTTGTGTAGTCCAGGACATTCGATTGTATCTGGGGAAAAGCCGATCTCCCTACGACGTTTCATGAAATCACAGTCTGTAGTCAAATCTATCCCCTCGTCCATCGGTTCGTTCTTGATAGGGACAGTTTCGATTTTGAGGGGCTGCACACGTTTGCGGGTTTTACGTTTGGAAGCATCATCCTGATGGGTCATGCGTTTCACTAGTTTATCGTGTTTTTCCATTGTAGAATCCTTAGTAGGCTCCATGATGTTTTCACTAGAGCTGTCTCGACGACACTGAGAGAAAGCTACAGCAGCACACATTTATATAGCTTTTTGCATAACACGACACCGGATCGTGTGGATGGAGCAACACGATTGATCCCCTCTCGGGCACTTGGAATGGGGTAAACATTTGAAGATCTGACGAAAACGGTGTAGGATATATCCATCTTTACTGACACCGGGCGGAAATGCTTGAATGAAATCCTTGGTCGTAACATGGCGTGCTTTGTAATAAGCATACACGCCACAGTAATGTCCGCACGTCGTGGCCAATACCCCCTGTAAGGGAATGTTGTTGTAAGTCCAGACCGAGGAATGACGATTCAGGAAAGTTACGAATTCTGGATAGAAAGGATGAAATCCGTATGAATCGAAATATTCAGCAATATTGTTTTTGCCAAAATAGAAGGCCACCCAGTGTGTACCCTGGACGTTGGAAGTGTCAGTGTTTGCGATTATCAAGGCAGGGGTAGGAAACGTCCGAGGTAAAAGATCTCTCGAGTAAACACCGTAGAAAATGTTCTTGGTGGAACAGTTTTGAGATAGAATCTCCCTGATCTGCGACGTGTTCATGCTGCCTATGTTTCCGAAAACGTAAAATGAGAGTAAGATGATATTCTTCTAATATTTTGGGGACGGTTGCGTGTCAACAGGTTTGGCGGACAGTACTTCCGAAGAATCACTATTATAAATATCATCACAGGTTAACAGTTCGATGAGTTTTCTCATCTCACGTTACATATGTTTTCATATGTTTATAATAATATCTCTGTCTTTGGTCATTTCTACGAGTCCAGGGTAAAATCTGACGTCTGGCAGTCGTAGAAGCAAACGTGTGTCAACAGGTTTGGAAGTCGTCACTTTCGAAGAAACACTAGTATAATTAATATCACGGGTTTTCCGTTCGGCTGGTTTTTCCATCACAGATAGTATAATGTCTACGTCAGAACTGTCTGGATAACACTGCGAGCCAGAAACACGAGCACACATATTTATAGACAATTCGGTCTCACTGATGGAGGATAACACTTCTGTCTTTTGTTATATCTACTGCACATTCGAATTCAGCATACAGAAGGCATGTTATATTTTCTGACAGCTGGGGAGAAAATTGCATCTCGGCTCCGATGATACCTTGTTCCTGGAGACTGGTGTGCGTGTCGTTTCCTGAAGAGTCAGGTGTTATGTCGAAAATCAGGAAAAAGGAACTGAATGAACTCCTCTATTGTATATGTTGCTGCAGGAAAATAAAATGGCTGCTCGTTAATATAGAGTGTATTATCCGTAGAAACAGAAGATCCCGATGCGTCCCATTGCGCTTCCAACAGAAAATGCCAGAATTACTTAAGAACGTTTCTCCGTATTTCCAGGTCGTTGGGGAGGGATTCTTCGATGGTAGAGATCAGGTCCTCAGCACTTGCATACGTCCGAACAGGAAAGGTCACCGTTCCGTAATCTGTTTCCAAAACATTGTCGTATAGAGTTGCATAATGCAGTTCTGCTAATCCGACTTCCCACAATTCTGGAGACAGATCAATCCGTTTTGCAAGTTTTACGTTGAAATGGGTCAGCGTGTTGTTCGGAAAATAATTCTCCGATGCAGATGACGGAAGGTAAACATAGAAATTATCGTCCATTCTCGTCGAACACAAAGAATTCACTGGATCGTGGTGACGATATATTTTGATATAAATATGTTTTGGAAATTATTTTTCTGATAACTGTTTTACGGAAGATGCCTTGATCCACGAATCGAAACTAGGTGGATATCCGAGCCAGCGAACCAGGTATTCCAAATTTTTACCTTTTCCCCGGCTGTTCAAAATCTTATCAATTTTATACTCTTCGTCAGGATCCGAAAAAACTTTTTGCAGTTCATGTTTGTAAAATGTACCTTTTACAGGTTCTTCATTTAAATCGTCTAATATGTATACAGGTACAGGTGATCGCTGAACAAGGGAGTGGATTTTGAAAAGTTCTCGTGACCACGATTGTTCGTATCCCTTCTCGAAATGTCCTTTGACGACAGAGATTCGTACGAAATCACCAACATTCAGATCTGAAGACGGTTGTGAAATATGTTTGTCAGGTTTGTTGAGACGTTTCCACACGATGTAAACGTTAGACTCGTTCACATCTCGAGGTGGCATTCCTATGGAACTGTGGATAGTTGTATTGTAACCTTCGAGAAGTTGCGGTAAAATGTCTACGTAACGTCTTGTTTGTTTCGATGTGAAATATTTCCAAATTCGTTCTTTCAATGTTCTGTTGAAACGTTCCACTACACTTGCTTTCACAGGATAATTTGAAGCGATCGAAAAATTTACATTTTCATTTTTTAAGAACTTCTGGAATGTAGAATTCGTGAATTCGGTTCCTTGGTCGGTCTGTAGTGTGACGGGTTTTCGTCTGCTTCGTCCGAAAATAGTTTTGAAAGCTTCGGTTACCGAATTGCTTGTTTTATTTTTTAGCGGTAATGCAAAGGCATATTTTGAGAATACATCGATCACTGTCAGAAGATATCTGTATCCATCGTTATGTTTTTGTATCGAAGTCATGTCGTTGAGATCAGCTTCCCAAAGCATGTCTATGTTCCACACATTGTAATGATTCCGGAGGAACCTTTTTCTCGCAGGTTTGTGGAGAGTGTACGTTTCCTGGTGCATCAGCCATTTTTTCACCGTATTGCGGGATATATTTTTATCCCGTACCGCGTTCCATAAACGATCTACAGATGAGAATGAAGCACGGTGTCGGGGATCGTAATATATTTTGGTGAGGATTTTATCGTGTTTTAACTTAGGGACTCCCATGACTGATCTCTCTGTCTACGGCTTTTTCTCAAAGGAACCAGCTTGTATGCGTCAGGTGTTCTCAGAAAAGGTGTAGTTTTTCTGGAAACACGGACGGCCACTTTCTTCTTCTTTTTCTGTTTCTGTCGATGAGACGGTCCAGGGCTTTCCGTTGACGACGCTGAGAAGTTCAACGTCTTCGGATCAGGAAGTGTTTTTTCCTGACGTTCGTCTATCAAATGTTGAGCCGTAGATTGGTACTCGTCGATGATATTTTGTAACTGATGACGTGTATTACGGGGTAACGTCTCTGCTAGGTTCGGAGGAAAATACGTCGATCCTGGCGAAATAGTAGACGAATCGTCGTTATCTTGAACAATAGGAATTTGTAATGGTTCTTGGGATTTTCGACTCAGCCATAAATACTCGTCCAGTTCTTTTCTATAAAGCCGCCATTTTTGATCGTCTGTTATATTTTTCATTTTCAGAATATCATTCATTTTCTTATCCAGAACGGATAATTTTTGAGTTACAGACAAGTCGGAACCGCGAATACGTGCTAGTTGTTCCGGTGAAAGGACGATCATCTTTTTGTAAGAAGATGCCATTTTTCAATGAGGAATGAGAGTACCGAGAAGACCCGATAACAAAGACCCTAGAAGTAAGGGTAGAAATCCTCCTTTCTGCACAAGAAGTTTTCTTCTTTTTTCGATGTTCACTTTCGGTTTCACGAGATTGCGTAAGACCGTCTTGTAAGGGGCCAGACGACGTTTTGTGGACGGTTTAATCTTCACGTTTCCTTTTAAAACGTTCAGGCAGCAATCGCTGATGAAACGGATTGTCTTCTTCGGAGCACTTTTCAGCAACGATTTACGGAGTTTGGTCGGTGAATTTTTCAACACGTGCAAAAAAGGGGAATTTTTCTTGAAAGAAGTCGAATTCCTGTTAGAACGTGATTTGGTACGTGTCTTCCTCGTTCTCCTCATCTCGATGTTTTAAACATTCCTGAGGAAGATATGCAGTTGAGTAATTCTGGTTAAAAATGTCTGTCTGATAACGTAAAGGATCCGGTGTTGACTGTGAAAGATCAATATACAAATAACTGAAAGGTTGAGTGGTAGCATCTATATATACTTTTCCGAGTTCCTTCATGCGGTGAGGATGAAGTTGTCGTGCAAACACAGTGAATTGGTTCATATCTCGCGGATTCTTAAAAATAACGAAATGTTTTACGTTCAGCGATATGTCTCTGCAATTTTTCCCTTGATGAAAAAGATTCTGTGTTATGAACACCACCGAAATGTTTTTGTGATGACTGCCTTTTGTGAAAAGGTCAGCGACTTTTTCTCCTTGAGCAACCATCATAAGATCATCCAGGATTATGAGAGTAGGGGTTTTTCCGTTCCACGACTGCCAATCGACGATACCTTTATGATATTGCACATCTCGAAGATTTTGCGGAATACTGTTCTCCTGATCGTAACACCATATGATTTTCTTCACGGTTCCATCGACGAGATGAACGATGGAGTCGACCATATTTGTCACAAAAGTAGTTTTTCCACTTCCTGATGCTCCGCAGACCATCATGGTGAAAGGATGGGAAAGTTTAGGAAACATGTTTTATACTGGAGATTTGAAGAAAAATGAAGATCTGGCACATTCTAAACACATTTTATACACTGACGGTCCGATGAAGGGTTCAAACTCTGGACCACTAAAGCCATATTTTAGTCAGCACAGTATCCGAAGGGATACGATAAATGTTCATCGTCGAAACGTCGTTTCAACAGTACAGGCTGAAACAGCTTTTTTTCATATGTACTGATTACTTGGAACTGTTTTGTTCTTCTGATCCTGAAAATATTTTCGACCATAAGTTCAGGTTTTTCATCGTTTATCATATCGCACATGGTATCGAAATTGACCAATTCCGATGTGGAGGTATTCAATGTGATTCCTTTCACTTTACAGATATACTGCGGTTCGGAGAACGGTTTTGTTATTTTCATGCTGTAACTTTTCGGTCCCGTTGAGACAAACTGTTCACAAACTGCATCGGGTCCGAAATCTGCCAATTCATCAGTGAGTTCTCCTAGTGCGTCACCTGTCTGTGGGTGATACTCCATTTCAGGACTATCTACGTAAATTACAGAGTCTGTATCACAATAACATATCCTATCACCCAACTTTTCGACAAGTTCGTACAGTTTCAGACGAGCATGGCATGTTGTGAAGGCTCCGATAGGAACATTTACTTTCCTGTTCAGACTGACAGCCTCTTCAACATATTTCCAGTTCACTAAAACGGTGTCCTGATTGATGAATACGACTCCTCCGATCATTATATTTGGATCAGTCATTTTATCGAGAAAATCTTTCGATTCCTTGATGATGGTCGTCTGGGAAAGGTTGTCCCGTTGGCAGAACTTGCCCCATAAAGAATTAAGGCAAAGTTTAGCCAGAGTACGTTTCCCGGGATTGACTTCGATACTGTTTTCTTCCAACAGAATACCCTCCTTATCGAAATATTTCTGTATGTACTTCTTTTTATCCTCGTCGTTCTGACACCATGAAGGCCAGCCGCTCGCTTCCTGTTTTATTTTCAAGAAGGTGTTGACATAACCAGCAAAAAGTCCTCCAGTTTTTGTGACAGGGTCGTACATCGATGTTTCATACTTCCACACTTCCGACACTGACAGTACTCTGTAGCCTAAACTGTAAGCTTTACGCACCTCGGCGATGACCCAAGTCCCCGAAAGTGTGCGTTGTTCATCGGAATGGCTGCACGTACCTTCACATTTTAATCTGATAGCACATTCGTTACACAAGACAAACATCAGTTTTCCGTGCATTTTTGTAGGTAAAAGAGGATGTAAAAGGGCTTTTTGTGGCAGAATAGTACATTTTATGAGCCCCTCCATGTTCAAAACCTCATTCACCGAAGGAATAGAAGTTCCTAGAAATATGGTAGGATGACCGACAGGATAGGCACAGTATTTGTTGACATAAGGGTACAAACTTGTAAAATCATAGTACTGTAATTTCTCATTTTCCTTGATTTTGTAATACGTCCTGACTGTTTCAACTCTTCCTCCATATAAGGCGTCTCGTGGATTTAAAGGAATGCAGCAGACGATAGGATGCGTCGATAGATGTCTATCGAGTTCAGGATCGGCTTTCAATGTTTTGTTAAAATCACATTCCCACATTGTAACGAGACGGTATCCTTCAGAACGTAGAGCCTCAAGTTTACGGCATGTTGTCTCGTATCTGAATGCTGCTGTGTTCAACATGTCGTTATATTTCTGACTGTTACTATCCTGATCTGTTTCTTCTTCGTCGTCGTTTTTCGGATACATATCTCTGTTAATTGATATGCAGCGTTGACAACCATGCCAGTAGCATCCAAGCGCCTCGTACACTGTCTGCGTCTCCTCGTGATAGCCGTCCACTTTGTAACGTCCTCCTATGACATATTTTTCACGAGTACGTCCACCGTGAAGAAGTATTACATGATTCTGTTCTTCAACATAGGTTAACCATTTCAATGCGAACTTGGACATCTGATCTGCATGATGGTAACCTCCTTTAGGGATTATTCCAATAGTGTTAGACGGCATAAATTTCTGTCTGTAAATTAATGAACAGGCAGATGCTATCGTGATGCAGTCCCTGAAAATGTCTATTTTGCATATGTCTAGAAAATTCTGCCTCAACTTTAGACATCCTTGTCTCAACAGGGTCACATCCTTGATGCAATATTGGAGAAGTTCGTTTTTGTTGTCAAAAGGTATATTTTTTTCACATTCATTGTTGTACCAGGACATGAAACTGTGTTGATCTTCAACCGTTTTCATATATTCATATCCGTATGCAGAAGGAGGAGGTGGTGGCCCTATGTAATTTCTATTCTTGTAAGTGTTCCACAAATGCGGATAATGTCCTTTCTGCACAGGTAAACCAAACAGTTTTGAAAATCCTGCAAGATTTGACTGAACATAGTTGAGACTGTCTACAAAATGGAGATTTTGGTATGTCATGCAGACAATTTTGGTACCATCTAAGATAACACGAGGTTTCATTTCTCTTTCCAACATTCTCCGTAATAGAAATGTGCAATCGTAACCTCGTGCATTGTATGCACAGATGGTTATGTTGGAAAACTTATGTTGCAATTCCAGGTAGGACAGGAATGTATCTACAGGGTCATCCCAGAATATAAACTGCCTTGTTCCACAAACAGAACATGGAGCTGTTAAATCCTCTCTTTTGTGACATGCGTGACAGGCTGTCTGCACCACGATAAGATTCGGAACATGAAGAAAAGTTTTTTCTTTGTCAGAATAAGGAATATCGGTGTAGCATTCGAAGTCGTAAAACACAAATAGAAATTTTGAGTTCTGTTTAGGTTTCGGTATAGGCATGTAGCAGAAATAATTTACGGGTTTCACACAATTACACACAGTACAATATTTCATGTTGCATCTATGTACTTTCTCATATCTATTGTTTGTGAGAATAATTCTGAAACATCGGGGACACTGTTGTATTTCGCTACAGACAGTACCGTTTCGGAATGGTGTAGAAACATGATTTGTGAAACACTGTTCATTTCTGAAATTTCGGTGACATGTCTGACATGTTCTACGGACACCTGGATCAGGTACACACGGTGGAGTTGCACGGCACATACAACATACTTGCTTACACATGTGACTATGAGGTTTACCAAATATGAGCTGGTTACACCCATGGCATTCTTGTTTTGCCGCAAATGCTCCAACACGGTTCACTATCACATCATAATGTTGTCTGGTATTATCATACAGAAGGTATATAAATTTTGAAACATGTTCAACCTGTCCTTCAAACAGAACATCTTTAGCATCACGAAGATTGTTGTATACAATGATTTTATGATCTGTGAGAACTTGCTGAAATTTTCTCAGTTCAGGAATTCCGCTTCCGGCACACGCATTGTCAGTCAGATCTACATCTGCTTTGCGCATAAGTTCGAAAACAGGTTTAAGAAGATTTCTATTTCTTCGATACTGTGAATAGGACGGATCATTATCAGCATGGGCTTTTCCTATGATCAAAGCTTCAGCTAAACAGAGTGGTTTCTTTCTATTCGGCACACCGACGACACTTCTTTTTTGCGTGCTTAACATGTAATTAGGTAAACAATATGTTCGCTTACCCCCACCTCCGACAGGTATGTTGACATGATCAGCTCGCAAAATTAAGCGATCTGTAGCAGTGAAGGTTTTCGCACTTTGCAATATTTTGTACATGATGTTCCACACCATATCACTTTGTAACTGGTCACACCTATGCCACCCGATGTAAATATCTTTCACGGCGGGGTCAGATATGTTAGATAGAGTTAAACCTATCTTGTCTTCATCCTTGGTGTCTTTCTTAACGTAGGTGAGAAGATTTTCGACACCTTCACGGATCCATATGTGAGGATCGACATTTTCTGGAGGGTGCGAGAAACTGAATTCCACACGACGCCCTTTGGAACGGAATTTGGGATATTCACGTTCTTGAATGTTATGTAATATTATGTTCCCTATTTGTTCACGAGACACTGTATCACGTTTTCTTTTCTTACCTCTTCTATCTGATACAGAAGCATTTTGGGATAACAGTTCTGCTGAGGGTAAAGGGTCCGGTCTCCATGACGGTCCTGGTAAAGGTTCCGGGTCTGATCCGGATGCGGTGTTTCTGGAAGTTCCTGGTGATGTGACGGCTATCTGCTTCTCCTCGGCAACTCTGGATACAGGATCGGGTGTCGATGACGGGTCTGGCGACTCTTCGGAAATATCTCTCCATCCTTCTCCGGTAAGATCGGGTACGAATGATGTCACGGTCTGTAGTAGACGGTCATACTCCTCTACTAGGGAGATACTTTCTCCCTCGATGATTTTTTGCGCGATGATCGTCAACACTTCCCGCAACTGTCCATGTGTTGTGTAATATCCATCACGATAACGTGCTAACAGATCGTCAGCGGATAACTGTACATCCATGATCGTACGATGACTGTTTCACGAACACTGTGTTGTGGAGAGAACGACTTTCTTTATATACGCAAGCATGACAAAGCAGTTATTTCCGTTCCTAACGGTTCTACTGCGGCTAGTTAACCGTCTTCACCAGATGTTTTCGTGGCAGATATGACAACTCATGTAAAATTCTCAGAAATCGTCAAACGTCTTCAGCAGATGTTTTTCTGACATACGAAGGCTCATATAAATTCTCGGAATCAATTAACCGTCTTTATAAGATGGTTTTTAGCAGTGACACATTCTGTTATTCAACGCAGATGTCTTCCTGACTCATATGAGTTGCAAAAATCGAAATTTTCAAATCGCTCTAGCTCCTCCCCTAATTGACGTAGAGCGGATCTGATTACATATTCGTAATCTGCACGTCGAGACCTTTCGCTAGAGTGGTCGGAAGGTGGGTCTACGGTTGAAAATAAAGAAAGTTGGAAACCGCCGGTCCTAGAACAATGAAACCTGGTTCACCGGAAAGGGGACTTCACTCCGAGTCCGACAAGCTATCGATCACCCTCCTAGCTCAATTAGGAGCCGAGCTACAGCGATTTTAAATTTTCGCAAAAAAAAAAAAAAAAAATCAAATTGCTCTAACTCCTCCCCTAATTGACGTACAGCGGATCTGATTACATATTCGTAATCTGCACGTCGAGACCTTTCGTTAGAGTGGTCGGAAGGTGGGTCTACGATTGCAAATAAAGAAATTAGTAAACCGCATTGCAAAAAATGATACCAGATGTCCGTCTCTATAAGGAAGTCTTGTTCGTAGAACATGTGCTGACACGGAACAAGGAACTTCTGTGAAAATTATCAAGGAACTGTTGTGCCTCACAAAAACGTCGTGATCTCATATGCAGACTTCTAACGTACGTTGCAAAAAATAATTGCAGATGTGTGTCTCTATAAGGAAGTGGATAGAATTCCTTCTGCAGGCATCCTTCCCTCCAGTTCATCTCCTTTTCATCTGGGTAGCAACATGGATGGCCAAGATTTATTACATGTTGTAAGTACCCTTTTACATTTCACAACCAGGATTCGAATCCAGAGTCTCCGTCGACATTTGCAACCATACCAGAGTGGGATTCGAATCCGGGTTTTCTTTATGCAAACATTGGCAATTCTAGGATTCGAACCATGTCTGGAGGGTTTCGAATCCGGTACCTCTTTTATCAAAACAGTTAATTTCAGGATTCGTGGTACTTTTTCATTAAACTTTTGGGGTTTGTATCCTGTCTTAGGCATTCTAATATAATACTATTTATATACAAAAACAATATTGTTCTGTACAAAATCTTTTATTAACACATTGAACTTCTACAGAAAATTACAAGTTTTCTACATATACAAACTTTTTATTTCAACTCGTACTACAGGTTATTAGATATTTTTACATATTCTGTTACACTGCTGGTAGATGTTAGTGTATTAGTATGTGTTTGTTACTCGTTCAGTTTTCTTTTTTTCAACATCTCCATCATTCGTTCATGTATATTTTCCCCTGTTTCCCCTGTCTTCTTATTTTTACCCTTCTCATTTCTCACACCTTTAAACACCTCCATCAATTCGAAACATATTCTTAAAGATAGATGGGAAGGTACATATTGCGCTCTTTGTATATTCTCTACAAAATCGCCAAACACTGGCGCATCTCGTTTCTTGTCAACAATGTAAGTAAATATTTTGACCAAACAGTCCACCGATACCTCGATATCTTTACATGTCTCTTCTAATTTTGCCAATAACTCTTCCGCCAGTCCATTTTCTTCACAGAAATTCACATAATTGCCGATGTGTTTTTGAACCTGTCTTCCATGTGTTTTACTCCATAAGTTTCTTCGTTCTGTCGGACCTGCTGTTGTCTCCTTAATATCGCCATACACCAAATTGAATCCGAGAGGGAGTGTCGACATCTGAAATTAGACAGAAAATATGTTAATTATGTTAAAGGCTCCACGCCAATCTCCGTCGGTATAGAGCCAGGTAATTATTTTTCAGTTTATTTCTGATAACATTGTTTATTCTAGCATGTGCTACATATCTGATAACTTTTCTTTCTAGCCGATATCTACATGGAACGGAATCTATTTTAATTCTTATATTTTGTTTTTCAGAATGCGTAACCGAAATGACACTAGAGCCAATCGGCAGCGCCAACTGGTGCCTCCTGTTTCTCCTTCTATTTCAAGAATATATCAGATTTATATAGACGAAAAGTAGACTACCAATAAGCGAAAATCACATAGTCATTACGATTTAGTCGTCGCTGGAATTCCTCCATGAGGGTTTCATGGTAAGAGAGAAATTTTCGCCATTGTTAAAAATTTAGTGTGACTTCTCCGGAGGCGTTGCTGATTTCCACTTTTATGTTTTCTCCACTGCCCTCGAAGGTGAAGTAAAGTTCTCCTATAATGTTTATAGATCTGAAGCTGTCTTCTCGTGTGGGGAATCTGTTCTTGTAAGTGTCGAAGATCGCATCTGATTTGTACACGCATGATGGGTACTCATCGCTATTTAGGACAATGTAATTTTTTACATGTCTGAAAATCAATTCAGTGTCGGTTATCAATGTTGTAGCGGCTTTCTGGTTCCATCTTGTGTTTTTTATGTGTATCGCTAGTAGACTGCAATGCTTAGTGATTTTGCTGGATATATATATCCCACCCCTAGCAGAAGAGGACCGGGAGCCCACCCCCACCATCGATCACTGTTAAACGTCATCCTCTTCTGCATTAAACTGTCTGCTTCAAAAGAAAGATGTATCTATGTTTACGATTCTCACTGTGTGAAGGTGCTGATAGTCTTTGACCAGCGATTTGCATTGTTCTAGGTAGAACACTAAAACTAAATATTTGTCTCTTACCTTTTCAATTTTCTTCACTCTCGCAACAGATGTGCCAGTCTCGGTTATGATCTCCGGTCGGTAGGCTTCGATCAACAGTTCTGCGGTACGTACACAATTTTTCTTTTTTATATAGTACTGTCTTCGTGACGTATTTTCGAATTATATTCGGCGCGCATTGTTTTGCGCAGAGCATCCAACGCCCACGTGCCTCTCCTATCTTCTTCCTGCCCTGGTACACTATGCACAGTCACCCCCTCCGTGAAACCTACTTTTTTTACTCTATTTATTTTCTTTACATCTAGACGCTCTGTCTCCTTTATCTCTTTTTGCCGTTTCTCCATCACTCAAATTCATCAACGGTCGCCCGAGAAAAACATCTCCTCCCCAGAATGACTCATCAATCTAAAACATGTTCGGGCATGTTTCAGACCACACCCAATTCCTGGAATTTCAAACTCATCAACGCCCGCCCGAGAAAAACACCTCCTCCCAACAATGACTCATAAACGCCATCTCTCTTCAAACAACGGAAACACCCAAATTCCCAGAATTTCTGACTCATCAACGCCATCTGTTTTCAGACCCCGAAAACACGTACTCCAATTCCGAGAAAACCAACCGTCACCGCGTACTTTTCCTCCTCCCCACCCCACACTTTCTGACTCATCAACGCCATCTGTTTTCAGACACCGGAAACTCCCGCGGGAAAAACCCGAATTCCTCCAACCAATCAAAACACTCCTTACAAAATAAGCCCCGCCCATTTATGACGTCACAACCAATCAAAATCATCCTTACAAAATAAGCCACGCCCATTTTGTGACGTCACAAAAAACTGCTGCGTCATCAATTGATCTTTGATCGATCTTTTCCAATCAATTGATTTATCGACTTCAAAAGGGGTGCATTACTACTGTTCTCATATCAATTTCATCATATCATCATTCATCCTCATCGCCGTGATTAGCCAAAGTGGCAGAAAACGACGAAAATAACCTAATTCAATCAATTGAGCATTCAACACTTTCGAATCTGCCCACCCCCCACAAATGCTTTGTGTGAGCCTGACATACGCCCCCCTTTTTCAAATCAGTGTTGAAATGGCGACCCTCGGAAGAAGTTTCACCTACGTAGGTGACGTCACAGCAGACCCGTAGCTATAGGGGGGCAGAGGGGCAACTGCCCCTTCAGAGAGCATGCTTTGACCCCCCCTGTAAAAAATACAGAATACATATCTACCTGCAATTCTCACTAATCTTTACAATTTGATCCTTTATTACTCTAGCAACATAACAAAGAATTGATTTTGTGATTTATGAAGGTATATGGGATTCCATATAATGTCGGATCAGGATTTGGGGGGAAAAAATATCTTCCAGATTCAAACTTCGGGAAATGATTTCTCAATTTTCAGTATGTAGATAGTTGTGATATTTTGAGTAGTCTTGTATTAAAAGTGCCTAATATATTTGGATGTTTTTCTTGGATGTTTTTCTTGGATGTGTTGTTATGAACTGCATATTTTTTTTGTTTCCCAAGTCTACCTTTTGGTAATAGCGATTCTTGTGATAGAGAGAGGGAGTGACGTGAAATTGATGAAGAGACACTCACAAACAGTGCTGCAACCACAGGGGCCAGGGGCATTGTCCTCCCCAATCTTGAACGGAAGTCCAATCTGGGAGGGGGGCAAACATTGAAGTAAAGAAACATGACTAGCAGAATCTAAGAATAGTAGAACAAAATGGATACTCAAGATGAAATTAGTTTTCAAGTGTTTCTTGCTATTTTCTTCCAGACGGCTAAGGGCACTTGCAGGGGACAATGAGGGTCAATTGCTCCCTCGATTTCAATTTTTTTTACAAATAAAAGTACATTTCGTAAAAGTTTCTTGCTCACTTCGCTCGCAGGCTCAATGTCTGCTATTCTTATAGTCCCAAGTTCAGAGCTATAGCTAGGGGGCGCCGGGTGTCAGCCCTTGGAGCCAAAACGATTTAAATTTTAAAAAAATATTAAAGAGAATGGCATGTTCCCCGTGAAATTTGTTGCGCCCTATTAAATAAATATTGTTTTCAGTTTGCAAATATTTGGTTCTAAAGATTATCCTGCTCGCTTCGATCCCAATATGATTATTTTCTGTAATGCATTCTAAATTACCCGAGAGAGAGGTAAGGCCAGATATATATTTCAGACTGTTGCTGCTTAAATGCATGAACAATTCTTTTGAGGAAATGGAGCGTTCACATTTGAAAGACAATTTATGTATTATGATCATGTAATGTATTTAAATAATATATATATATATATATATATATATATTAAAGAAACTTTGAATACGTACACAATTTAGCGTTAACATGTTGCATATGTATTTTCTTATTTTATGTCGCTCTATGTTACATATGTTTAAAATATATGTTGTCTATATGAAAGTTATGTACAAAATAATAATGTTCTTCATTATTCTTTCCTTGAAAAATACAGTTTGTGTGTTTGTTTTCCATTATTAGCTAATATGAACGTGTTGGAAAAATATTTCAAATAATTTGTTCAAACACAAATGCTTTAGCACCGACTTCTAACCCCTTTTGCATGATTTACGACGATAATAACGTCTTTTAATGCTACTATTATTACTACCACTACCACCACTATATTACTATTATTATTATTGGCACGTTTGTCCTGGTACTTAACCCCCCCTCTCTAGATAAAAAGTGGTGGTTTCGCACTGCTCACAAAGAACACTCATGTCCAGGCTCGAACCTGTAACCCCTGGCTTCGTAGTGTGTTATGTAACCATCCCACCATGTAGGTCGGCTAGTGAAAGATGTGGGACAGCTTACTGGCTCAAATTATTATCAAACAGGATGAAAATGTGGTAGTGTTTCACAATTATTATTTCGGTTAGAAAGAGATAAAATTTGTAGTTTGATAGGATTACACTAAGCATGTTATGGAGTGTAAATATCAATTTCAAATCTTTCTCTATGCAAACGCATCAAATATGATAAGCAACATAGGTGTGTGTTATGATATCCATTTTATAAAGGAAAAGTTAAGTTTTAACCCTGACTGTTTGCATGATATCGTTTCAATAGCATGTTATATATTGCTCTCAGTATTTTAAACGGCAGTAAAAATAAATGACATTTGCAACTACGAAGCTTACAATGGGATTGCATACATTAAGGACAGAAGATGCCTATTTTGATTGCTTGTAACATCGAAAGATGAATTAGAGGCGCAAATAGTGACTGAGAAGAGTTGCTTGCCTTGATGTCCTGTACACACTGTGAAAGTTGTCGATGTTATCAGGCGGCACCTTATGAATATAGGTTCAAGAAAATGACAAGTGGAAAAAGGCTGCAGTGTAATAAATAAGATAAAAATCTCTCAAATTATGTTCTATTTATTTTCTTATATTTATAATATTACATTCTGTCTGTAGCAGACGTTGTCTGTTAAAGTACCTCAGGCACAACCTAATTTTTTGACAAATAATTATGTCAACTCTTCTTCTCTTCTCCTAATTTTATTCATATATCTTAAGCCATTGTGAGACTGGCAGAAATTATTACCAGAATAAAAATCCCTGATATTTGGGGTTTGTACTCTTCTGCTCAAAAAGTGGTGACGATAAGCGGTCCAGAGACTTCGTGCCGCGGAAATGGGGTAAGGCGAAGGAGGCCCCTTATATCGTTCGGTTTCGTACCATAGTCATTAAGAAAGGTATTTTTCATAATGTGAAGAGGATACAGCATTTCCCTCTATAAAACTTGATAAAACTTGAAACATTAATGATGACACTGTAATCCAAGAAGTCGCTGATCAATCAAGGGATTCCTATTTGTTTGTCAGGCGTCAAACACATGGAAGGTATTTCAACAACACAATATTTTGCAAAATGGTTAACGTAGGCAAAGATTGTCTGAAGTGATGCAAGAGTCTTTCATTTTAAGCAAATATAATCTGTGGTGGAGTAAGAGACCCATGTTTTAATGTTTTAGCAAGTAAGCCTAAAAAAATATTATAAATGTTTACACAATTCATCAAAGTGTAGATAATATGTAACCATTATTATTTAATTAATTCTATTTTTCTTGCCTAACACAACACAATGGTGTTCTTGGATTCTCGTTAGATTCCTTTGTGCGTAAAAATCTTGCATACTGGAAACTAGAGGGAAACATTATGAAACACGATTTATAAACGTCTTCCTTAATCAGTTCTGCAGAGAAGCCCAAAGCTGTTGGTACATATTAATCGTCTATTAACATTATTGACCTGTAAATATAACGTAGATACAGTCCCGATTAGCCTATTTATGTTAAACTTTATGTTTGTATACTTTGGTAGTCCGAAAAGGTCATTATCGAAATATTGTTATTTGATGTTGCTCGAACTTTTTTTGTTCGTTGGAGTTTCAAGATATCATCCCTTTCCTGTTACTTATCACTCTTGGAGGAGGGGGAGGGGGATCTTCCAATGCAACACAATATATTAAAAATTTGCCCCCTCTAGGATTGACTTCGCCCCCGTACTAATAATTCCGGCTACGGGCCTACGTCATAGAGAAACTGGCTCTGGCGGGATTGTAAACACCAGAGCTGGGGGGAAAAAAAGGCCTGTAGGACCTTCAAAAGCGGGCCAAACCTGAATCAGATCCGCGAGCAGTTTGGGCATCGGGGTAATGGTTGCGGTCGTAAACTTGGGAACATTATGACAGTGAGTGAGTTCTAACTCAAGGTTCCCCCCCTCCTCCTCGAAGCCAATGCGTCTCTATTTTTCCACAGAAAATTTGAAACTGAAACCTGCGAAGATTGACATAACAGCTACTGAAGTGAGCCACGAAAGCTCAATTGATCATGATAATTAGAGACAGTGGCGTAGTGGCCGCCCGGCATTGCAGGGTGTGGCGAGGTGTAGAACCAGCCCCGCAATATTCTTTCTCTCTCTCTGCTTCTGAAATTTTATATAGATTAGAAATTCAACAGGAAGTGTAGCTTATGAAATAATTTAATTTACGAGACAGAAATCTGGTTTCCAGTAACATACGTATGATACGACATCTTTGATAATAAGCAGGGCCGTTCTGGTTCGGCCAGAGGAGCCCGGCTAACTTAACATATGTGTCCCCTCCGAAATGCAGAATTAACTTCCTTGCTCGCAGATGGACATCTATAGGAAAAAATGCCTTATCTCATAACTAGACCTCGGATTTTTAGGTTCTAAAAATTGTGCTTTTAGGTTCCTAAAATAGGCTCTAAAAACCCTAAAATAGGTTCTAAAAATCCTGAAATAGGTCCTAAAAATCTTAAGTTAGGCTCGAAAAATCCTGAAGTAGGTTAAAAAAACTTAAAATAGTTCAAAATTTCTGAATACTGCTGATTAGATATAGTCACCGGCAATGAAAACGGGACACGTATATCCTGAAATATGCACTATCTTGCATAACGTTATGTGTGTTGCCTAACCTACGGCGATGGCAGAACTTAACACTTGAAATTTGTTATTAAAATCCACTCATTGGCGTATAGTTAGGCACCAATCTGTTTTCATGTTATCCACAGTCAAACTCCGCAATTTTGTCTGTGAGGATCATCTTATATTCTTAAAATCTTTCAACAAAAATATGGTGAGTGAAATGTTAGTTTGCAAGGCGTGAATGCCACAAAGCATGGAAGTGACGCGAAAGTGAAGACCACACTGATCAGACCACTTTGTATTGCACAGGTAACAGTGGAACCAGAAATTTTGCTTTGTTTATAGCTTTGAAAAATCACCATGGGCTTGGAGGAAAGGAAATCGACAGAGAGTATGTTTCAAACACGTTCGTCATTGAATTTTCTCGTGACCAAACAAAGCAAATGCCTCTGTGTGACATAAAAAGTCTGTAAAACCTTTAAAAATATATAAAAACCTAAGAAAAGGTTTGATTTAGACACATAAACTTAAAATAGGTTCTAACAAGCAAAATAGGTTTTTAGGCACTACAAAACTTCATCAGTTGTTGAGTTTTTTAACGAAACGCTGACATAACTTATTATTCCTTGCATTCCTGTGAAGGAAAAAATAGGTTAAAAACCTAAACTCCGAGGTCTACTCATAACTTTGTAGCTTCTCAGATTGTGGTGAGCGTATGCATAAAATGTCTACAGTTATGAATCTAGTATAGAAAGATTCAGTTACTCAACCAGTCGTTGCTTTGTTGCTGCACAATATAAAGAATTAAATTTGATAAATCATGAACTTTTATCACTAATTTTAATTTTAAGTGTGGTATTTGTATGTAACTTCACATCAAATATTTTCAAAATGGCTCTAAAACTTTTTATATTAAAATAAGAGCTGAAAAAATTCTCAAATAGTTTACACCTGTACCATGTTACTTCAAAGTGGTCCCAAAGCTCAGTAGGATGTGGAGTCGAATTATCCCTTTGCCCTAAGGGTTCACAGCGTATGGGTTAAAGGTTACCATTATTTGGGGCATTTTGTGAAGTTCATTTTCCTTCCATATTGAAATTCTGTGGACATTTCCTTCTTTCCAATTTTTATTTTATTTTATGATCTACAGTGCTCGAAGTGGAAACTCCTATAGCTGGTATGCTTGGTCGAGGAGGGTCTTTGTGTAGATCAGCATGGAGACAATGAAGAAGTGGGGGATGATTATGCAAATTATCCTAGCAGGAGGGGATGGTTAATGGAAATTTACATAACTGGGGGAAAAGCACCCCTCTGCACCCACAACTCCAACACTGATGATATATTAATATAAAAAGGTCTTTTTTCATGAAATATATCGAAAAGAAATGCTATTGTTGAAATTATTATTAATAATGTCCACTATTATTAAAATTGAAATCCTTTTCGGAATTCAGTCTTTGCGATCGACTTTCATTGAGTGACGAATTTTCAGTGAATGAGATCCCATCACCGCCCTATTACCCGTCTTTCAAAGCTGGAGTCCGCCCTATTTCCGTCTACTAGATTCCAATTGATCTTGTGATGCTTGGTTACAACTGGAAATCGAGAGGTCCAGTTCAACCCCCAAAACAGAAATGGGAAGTTTGTTGAATACATTTCTTACTATTAGTATTAGAAAGCTAATGTGAGGGGATTACTTTATATCATACATTTTAGTCCGATGAGAAGGTCCGGAAAAATGCAGATAGATACCTGAAAATTTTTTAGATGCAATTTTTGCAATAGAAAACAATATTGATTTAATAGTGCGCAATTAATTTCACTGGACGCCATGGCATTCTCTCTTTTACAACTTTTTTTAGATCATTCGGCCCCAGTGGCTGACTCCCGCCGCCCCTCTGAACTTGATGAAAACAAGAAAAGCAGATAATGTGAGCGAAACAAGCAAGAAAATTTTACAAAATGAATTTTTATTTGCATGAAATTTGAAATCGATGGGGTAATTGCTCGCAATGATCCCCTGTCCCCCCTGTAGTTGCGTCACTGTATAATGCAGACATATTTAAGCAACATATGTTTTCTTTGGATATTTTAGGCTCACTGCCATTGTTAGTCAACCTTAACAAAGACTGAATTAATTATTGTCTTCACTACGACACAACTGTTGTACGTGTCTAGTCACCTTTGATGCGCACACATTCTTGATAAAGATATCCACTAAATGAGCTGGTGGGGGGAGTTAGAAACTGGTTTTTACAGAAGTTTTTTATTGTGTGCCTGTTTATTAGTCTGGCGACTGTGAAGTTTTAGGATACTTGTTACGTATTGTGAGTTTTATCTCTACCCCCATGACTCAACAGCTCTCAAAGGGCCTTGGCCTATCTCCTGACTGCCAGTCTCCCTCCCACAATCCTACCTACAGGTGTGGAGATCTTCAACTGGTAATGGGGTGATGTGGGATCAGCACGTCGAACCCTCAGCAGTTATAGTAGATTTCCGAGACTGGGTTACGCTACTCACTCGTAGCTCCCCAATTTCCTCACAAAGGTGAGTTGCCACCGTCCTATACACAGGTCGAGAACCCAGGAGGACTCGAACCCATGTCATCCCGCAGTCGGAGTCCAAAGCACAGCCCTTTAGACCACACGGCCATGGAGGAGTATTTTATCTATGGAGTAGATTAAAAAATGCTGTATACAAGTCATATCCACACATGTTGAAAGAACTGAAGCATGACATTCACAAGGAATTACCAACATTAATCAATGCAAAGTGCAGCGAGTTTTGGGTAACTTCATCAAAAGCTGTATAAAATGTGTGGGCAACGAAGGCTCCCAGTTTCTACACCTTCTTACATAAATTCTAAGTAAATAAATTACTCTTTAAACTAGTTATGGAAACTTGCGCACTTGATTCACAGACAGTCTACAGTGCCGACATACGGCTGCGAAGCACCTTGTTGTCTACACTTCAATGGTTTGCTCTGTAGCTCTGCATATTAATTTTTTTTAAAAGCAGATCTGTTTCTAAATTGACACTCTAACACTGTGTTTCCGTATTTACTAATTTGGGACTTAGAGTGGCCCAAGTTTCTTTTGTTTTATTGCGATTTCATCATGCTACAAATGCACTTTTTACATGGTTCGATTTCGATGTATATCTGTTAACACATACTGCAGAGTTTTAGCAATTACTTAAGATTTTGTTCAATATATGCTTTCGTGGTTAGGTTAGGCAGGTAGGTTTGGTTCCCTTAGCATTGACATAAAGTCCCTAAATGCATTATACTAAGTTTCCGATTTACTTCTACATTCATTCCCATGCTTCTACGATATTTACTGTCGCTTGTCGACGGAGAATATTTTGTCCATGAGAAGTGCGTAAGGTAATTTTCAAGTTGTTTTTTTCAACATAAATAACTTTTTTCGAGTCCAAACAGTGCTCATTACTTTAAGGAAGGTTCAAATTTCATGTGACAATGATTTCCAAAATTCTACAATAATTAGTCTTTGTGCTAGGAGAAATCATAAAACATTCGAAACCGTTACCGTCACTCAATATTGGAGTTGTTAATTTCTCTTGGCTATTGATTGGTATGGTCCCTAATACACATATAAAATAATTCCTAATGAAGATTTAGATCTTGTTACATGTGTATATTCTTCACCGTCTGTAACTTTGGACAGGGTACCAGGGAAAATTTTTCTCTGATATTCTGTGAAATTCATATGGAGCCGTCAAAGGCATTAAGCAACACCAAGTGTGATAGTTTGAAAAAAATAATTATTTTTGTCTCCACATTGTAAGATTCACTAAAATTTGAGAATTGTGTGTGTGTGTGTGATGGAGGAAGCTCCTTCTCTTTCTCCTTTCTGTTCATTCCCCTGTCTGTCTTCCATTTAAAAGAGCCATTCATGCAATTAATAAAATCGTTAAGGAACACTTCCTTCGCACATACTTGGGCAAAGAAAACAAATCTGAACTTCTGAAACCAAAATAATAATGAAAGTTGTGCCTGAAGGGAGTGATTTTATTGTCAGCTGTACCTGTGAAAAGCTGAAGTGACATTACAGAAGGTAAAGTGACTCTGTGGAATACTTTTCTTAACTGCTGTAAAATTTCTTCCCAATGAACTTCCATAGTATTCCTGTATTCATGCAGTCACATGGTGGATCACATTTGGACATTTTTAATCATTCGCGAAACAATGGTTATTTGCCTTAACAATAAATATAAGTGGTGAAAGAAGGATGCAACTTTTTTTTTACTTAAAATTCTGACGGGACCTCGAGGCAAAATGTTCAAAACCGTAATGTGCTCTAAAATCAAATTACAGTTGAAAATTGAAAAAAATGAAATGTGTATGCCATAAACAGTAATAATTACATAAAGTTATGACATTGTAGTTTCGATTTCTACTTACTTAATTGCTATTTGAAACAAAAAAGTAGAAATCGAAACTACAATGTTGTAACTTTATTTAATTATTACTTATTACTGTTAAGTGAACAGGGAGGGGCAACTTGAAGGACTGGCAAATTATGGAAGTTCCTTCTGACTTTGGGTTTATTTTCTTATGATGAGAGTTGCAATTCTTTTTTGCATTTTTTTACTAAGCTGGAAGATTTATTTTTGTTGAAAATTTTGGTGTATATATCAAGACTGGCAATCCGTTGACATGTTCCTTGGTATTCTTTTGTTATTTTTATGCATCCTTCTTGAAGAATGACAGAAGCTGCACTTAATATTATTCTTGCCAGACATGTCACCATTCGTGGCAGCTACGTGAGTCAAAGCAGCGGTATAGCAAGGTAACCCACTTTGAAATACCGCTACAGTGTCATCCTCACAATACAAACATCTGGTCTACAAACTAACAGATGATGCATGTGTGTTCTGTTTTCTATTATATGATTGATGGCTGTGTGTATACCTAGACCTATCTGTAGTGATGATGTGATGAGCAGTCCACTGTTGTAGGTCTGACACACGAAACCTATCTGATGAATCTATCTTCTGAACAGAATGCATAACTGCATCTGTCAGAAGCTTATATCTAGGAAAAGAAGGATTGAGTCCATCCTGGGAAATCTTTCTGCAACTCAGAAATCTTTTCCATTGACAAGAGAGCTCCTGGGCAAATGGTGAAAGACCTTTATTGAAAATGTGTGCTGTCTCATTGAGAACAGTTATGTGCGAGTCACCTTCTGCAGTAAACAAATTGCTGTGGTGGGGTTAAATCCCTGAGACGACAATGGAAACATCAGGACAGCTGCCACCAACTGCCTGTACATATCCAGAATTCTCCTCAAGGAATAGCAGGGTGTGTTGCTGGTCCCATGTGGAGACAACAACATAAAATAATGGAGTTATCTCCACAAATACTTCTTCCAGATCTCGTAACTTGCATCCAGGAAAGCAACACCTGGGACACATACTTCACCTGTGAGTCTCCTATAACTACACAAGATATAGGAAGAGGAGGCTGTTTCTGCAGAAGAGAAGATTATCAACTATTCATCATGAACTTTTTTTCTCAGTAGGTAACAAAAGCCATGTAATCAGGAAACTATCAACTTACTTTATGTTTTCAATTTTATGTAAAGGTCCTAAACCTAAAAACTGTCAACAACTTCTAAGTTTTAACTTATTTTATAGTTTTAAGTTTTCTATAAAGGATCTAGAACTAATAAAGAAGGGAAAAGGGCCCAGACATTAACTTACCATTCAAGAAAGTCAATAAAAAGTCAAGAAATTTTTCCTATCACAATAACTGATTGAATAATAATAGTATAGGGTTTCATGATAGGTAAAGGTAAATAGCACCCTGTCCTGTGCATATAGCACTGTGCCATGAAGGCCTTATACTGCCCCTGCATACAACAAAGGTGCCATTGTGCTATGTTAGGGTTTGTTTAGATATTGTGGTCACTAATAGGGGGATTATATATTAATGCCACTGTTTACGGAAATACCAAACAAAGTCCTGTTACCTCATCCTTTCTCTTTTTTTCTGTCATTCAGCCACACCACAAGTGGAACCACAAGGGACGGCGCCAGAATTTTTCGACCGGGTGGGCAGAAGCTCTATATTGATCAATTAGGGTGGGCAGCAACTCACAGGCATTATGTGAGTTTGAATAACATATATTCCCCTCTCTCTGTCTTTCTCTCTCTTTCATTCGAGATTTCCCTCTTACCTTGTGTAGAAAGCGATTTGAAAGCAAGGAATTCATCAAACACAATCATCGTATCCAGTAATTCGTATCTTTTTCACAGATTATTTGTGCTGTAAGTGTGACCTTTTCGTACACACTCAAATGTCAACCTTGCTCCTGAATAGTACACCCTGGAAAATGTATTCTTGTAGGCAAATTAGTCTCTGGTGCCTGTAACCTCAGTCAAGATATTCCTTTTGGTGTTTTGTGTCTCCGTGCTTGTTTGTGTTCGTCCCTTCATGAGGTTCGTCTAATTACCATTCAACCTTCTGTCACCAATGGTCAAAACTAACAGAAAATTGACTTGAAATATAATAACGAGTGAGTCAAATCAGTCTTGTTTACTTTCCACAAATAGAGTATCAACAGTTCATAGCACTTCGAAAGTTGAGGTAGTAATTTCAATTCCACAATGTTTCATTTTTTTATCAAAACAGATAACTCCGCCAACAACGACGTTGCTTTATACATGTGTCAAATATTTTGGTTCGTACGTGAGAAGAAATAGTTTAAATCTCAGGCCAGTCCATGGGCGCCTGGAAGGGGAAGAAGGTGACAATGACAATGGGGATGCCCCCATGGAAAATGGATCTTACCATAAACTTATTCATTACACACATATTTCATTCACAGTAATTTATGTTAATTATTGGAACAAGCGAGCTTCAATTTAAATCAGTGTTTCATTGAGGGGGCAGCACTATTAAGGGGGGAAATATGTCTTGTTTTTCCCCCAGAACAAATTACCATGCTTGCCCCTCCTTGGAAAAAGTTCTGCGGACATCCATGGGTCAATCATAATAATAGTGTAATCCACCTGTTAGATGGGCGCATCTCATGTTACGATAAAATGATACGGTTGATGGATTTCTTTATGTATATCGTCTCTCCTATCACATAACGCTCTCGCCTTATAAATAAGTGGTCCTGGCTTCGATTCCCAGTGGAAGGCCAATGCACACTCGTTAAGACTGCAGTTTATAGTGACATTAGCCTATTTCAGCATGTGGACTTAAAGAAAAAATCACTACTGGTCACTACTGGATTATTTGCAATTTTTTTCTTTAATTTGGCTGCCTTATTATAGGTCTCTGAGACCCTCGAATCAAGCTTTCTTTCCACCCCTTTCTTCCTCTTCTTTGAAATTCATGTAAGTCAATCATAAGAACTGCATAACTGATAGTAAAAATTTATATGTTGGAAGAGAACTTGTAAACTAGCCACTAATTATATCAGTTCAGAAATTCTATAGATTTTTTCAAAACCTACAAAACTTGGTCACCTCGGTATGGTAGTGAATGTGAATACTCCTTATTAAGTAGCCGCCTCCCGTAGCCAGGTTGGTTAGCACAGGGGTGCTGGGTTCTGGGTTCGAATCCTGGCCTGGGTATGGATGGATGTTTGTGAGTGTCCACTCATAAATTTAATCATATCATCACTCATCCCCATCCATTTTCGCAAATTAGACAAAAGTGGCACAAAAAGCGAAGTAAAATAAAGCAAATCAATCAATCGTCATTAAGTAGAACAAATTAAAAATTGTTAGTTTAGATACATTGCATTATTTGAAGATGACAGCTATGTAAAAAATGTGATATAATAAAGAAAGTGGCACATCAAATTACCCCGCGGAGTGGTTATCGCAGTGCGCTATGATGCAGGGGTCCCGATTCGAATCCCGGTCTGATCATGGGTGTTTTTGTGAGTGTCCATTCATCACTTTCATCATATCATCATCACGATTAACCAAAAGTGAAGATAAGCAAAGTAATTTTTTTAAAAATTAATTCATCAAACATAAAATCCACATGTCTTTTTACTGGCAATTGCAGTGTGGACCCAATTATAAAGGTCAATATAATTTTATGCGTATCTGGAGGAAGCAAGGCGAAGATGATGTTTTATTTTTTTATTGCTTATTACTTTGATCATACCCAGGCCGAGATTTATGCGGAGGGTCGGTGCTGACAACATCAAGAACTCACTCCCATCTATACACAGTTTCAGTTAGTCTATAACCTTTAGCCCAAGTCATGCCAGATGGTTAGTTATATGTTTTAATATTTTTCTACATTCCAAATATCTTTTTTTCTTCGAATAATTTTTTTCCCATTGAAGGCTGGGAGCTGCAACCCTCCAAATCCTCCTAAATTCTGATTAACTCTTGATCATAAACCTTACAATTGTGAGTATCCCACAAAACTTACTAAGCCTGGTGATTGCTTCTAATCATAGCAGTGTTCGTTAGATCACATTTTAGAAAAAGTTCTGATAGTACCTTTAGCTTTCCAATGACAAAATTGAGAAAGAAAAGCTTAAATTGATTTCAGTCAATAGGATATTTACTCAAATTTTCGTAAACTTACTTACTAGACAAAAGTTTCGCCAAATGACATAAAAGCTCGTTATGGAATGAAGCTAGTGAACTTTCAAGTATCGACAATATTCACAAGTAAAATATGCATGGAGTGAGGATCAGCCTATACTTAAAGAACCATTTACATTTCCTAATTGTATATGTATTGAATTTCATTGGGTGGGCAATCGGGTGGGCACAGGAATTTTTGGGTGGGCGCTTGCCCACCCGTGCCCACCCCTGTCGCTGTCACCACATCTTCTCGAAACAGGTAACGAATTATGTGCTTCCATCTGTGTGACGTTTAGGCACTCACTTGCTTTGAGTCTAGCTGCTATCCTAGAATAAATCTCGGGTTTGGTGACTCGCATGGGCTTGAATGCCTTTTAGATTGGAACAGTAGAAAATAACCTAACTGCCACTAACTTGTTTGTTTTTGTACACATGGCACACTTGTTTTCTTGCACACACAAAGGTTTCTTTCTTTAAAACTGAACACACCGAAAGAGGGCATCTGTTCAGGATGGAAGGTATAACAGGCACATAACCTGTAAAGTAACAAATGTATGATGTGTACAAACATTCAATATTGTTTATTATTTTGAATAGATACTAGTATTTATTCAATATTTTAAATGTATACAATATTTTATTTGTTTTTTAAAGGATCATTAGTTCCTACTTTATTCTTGATTTTTGGATGGGGATATCAACCAAAGCGAGTACAGGCAGGCGAATACAGGGTTCCCACACACCTGGAAAACCTGGAAATCTCGGGGAAAATCACATAATTGATTAATGAGTCACATTGAAGTACATCTGAAGGGTTAGAATATGCTCCTACCTGTTGATTTTCTTCACACAAGCTGCTTGAAGACATAGGCGTGTAACATATATTTATTTTCCATTACAGATTAATTGATATTGTGTGCATTTGTAAATTTCTGTTTCTCAAAAGTGTGAAAATATTTGCCACCTCATTCTCGTTCTCTCTCTCACCGAGAATAAGTCATCTTAACTCTGCTTCGAATCTGACACAGCCGTCTCACACATTGCCATTACTGCAAGGGCTAGACCCTCTGCTGTGCCATACCTGTAATGTTGTATTAAGTGTTTGGCACATTCTTCTCGCATGTGCTGATTTTAATATCCTCAGACAAAGTTTTAATGTTCCCAATGATTTATCATCCATCCATGTTGAGAGATGATGACAGTGTTTTACTAAATGTTTTTATCTTTTTGGGAAGAGCGGGCCTTTTACACTGTTTCGGTGGAAGTTTTGAGACTATCTTTGCCTTTTTTAAAGTTTGTGTTTCTCCTGTGGGAGTCCCTTTACAACTTGCATTTTTAATCTTTCTCCAAGTTTTCATTACACCCTTTTTTTAAAATATTTTAAGTTTATGGTTTTTAGATAAAGGGACTTTCCCCGTATATTTAAAAGGGTGCAAAATGGCCACAAAGGCCGATGCACCCAAAAAATTTAAATCAATGAGTCAGCTAGTCCAACTCATCTCTAATAACAATAATAATAATAATAACAAGGTGGTTATATATGGCTATAAGGGGAAATGGAGGCTATTGTAAAAAGAAAATAATAGTACACTGTGTATTGACTACTCTGGAAATGAATTGAAGATTCTGGAAAACTCCAGAAAAATACATTTTAAGTTCACATGGGAACCCTGGTGTACTTATTTTTCTTCCGCAAAAAGATGAGAATGACAACACGAGTTCCACTGGCTGCGAGTTCAGATGTCAGAGCCTCTAGTCTGCCAAATGAAATCCAGGGTACATAATACAGTAAGTCTTAATTCATTTTTTTGTGTGATAATTTGGCATGTAATAACCCATATGAATGTACATAAAATTTGTTTTAATGAAGATTTATTAATATAAGCAGTAAAAAAAACCACTAATTTTATTTTATAGAATCTTAGAACACATGTGAAGCTTCAATTTGAAAAAAAAAAGTTGTCATGATTACTGCAGTGCCTGTTAGTGACAATGCAATTTTAATAATGCCAGATGTTGATACAAAAAAATCAACTTTATTAACAATACAAAACTTTTTTCTGACTCTCAGTGCAAGGGAATCTTGGTTGACAAGTTTTATGGTAGATACATATATCTATGAAATTTAGAATGAAAAACGAAGTGATATATAGATTTCTCTCTCAGATTAACTCTTTCTGTTAAGCACTGCAGGGCAATGATCGATCTCAACAATGATCGATCTGTGCAAAATTCTGAAACTTTAGCCTCCTGTTTCTCAGTAACTATGAGGTGTAGAGAAGAAAAAGTTTGCCTTGGTAGTATTAAAAAATGCACAAAGTTTCATGAAAATCTGAATCGGTGGTAGCATTTTGAATTTTTTTCTGGGTGATTTAATGTGTAACCAGTCAGATTTAATTATATGTGTTTCTGGTAAAGAAGAGAATATTAAATATTAAGAAACTGCAAAGTATTTATTTATAAAATTATGTTTTCAGTCTGCAATAATGAATTTGGAAACAAGTGCGAAAAGTGGTAGGGTACTAGGTACCATTTTGCACAGGTGGATGTAGATATTTTTTTTTTCTAGGAGGGGCAGGCATAACACTGGGAGTATAATGTGCACATCTTAAGTCCCAGGACACCCATTTTTCTCTCAAACGGATGCAGTAATGACAAATTCAACTTCACCTGGGTACATTGGGGTAAGGGACCATGTGTGAGGGTGCTATTGGGACAACCGCCATATTGGATCGAAGTCAAATTTTTCAAATGGCATGGCCTTGTGGATTATCAAAACACATTAGAATTTTCCAAGGAACGCAATGCTGTAATTAGTTTTGTGATAGCTGTAACGGTACAGAAGTTATTGACACTGTAAAATTGCAACCGAGTGCTGCGATACCCACCGGTATGTTCAAGAGGATATGCTCAATGTGGTTTCCATTGTGACGAACACACACCCCTGGACTTTTTTGTATGCGGTTACTTTGAAACGGCTTGAGTATGCCAAGAAAATCCGTGACGCACACCACTTTCACTACCTTATCATGTTGGCCTGTTATCAAATACCCCCACAGATGCTCATGTGGGTCCATGCAGAGTGGATCTCACGCCTCAAAGATTGTGTTCGACACAATGAAAACCACATTGAGCACATCCTCTAGAACATACCGATGGGTACCGCAGCACGTGGTTGCTGGCTTTCAGTGTCAATAACTCTTGTACCTTTACAGTTATCACAAAACTAATTACAGCATTGTATTCCTTGGAAAATTCTAATGGATTTTAATTCCCAACATGCTCCCCTTGTCATTTGAAAAAAATTGACCTCGATCTGATATGGCCGACTTCAAGATAGCGGCCATGTCCCAAAAGCATCCTCACATCCTTACCCTGATGTACCCAGATGAAGTTAGATTTGCCATTACCCCATCCATTTCAGAAGAAAAAGGGTGTCCTGGGACTTTTGAATCACCCTGTATATTCCCATCAAGGCAATGTGACAAAAATGTCCCTTCTAGGCACCTGGAGGCAGTTTCCCCTTCTCTTTTGCCACCGTGAAATAACTGTCCTTGTCCCCCTCCCCTTCCCCACTTTTGGCACCTAATCGCCGATACCTACTGATCAGAATTATTCAGATAATTCAGTTCCACAAATTAAAAATGTTTTCAAATTTCCTTTATTTTCTTAAACCAGAACCATTGAATAGCCAAGTTAATTAAATCATACGCATTAGCAATTATTATTACAATTGTTTAACCTCTCTACAAAGAATCGTAGTGAGGTTAAAAATAAAAAATAAAAACATTTTCACCTGGTAGCCAGTAGCTGCGATTGGGTGCCAAAACTAGGGAGCAAGGACAATTTACGGTCTCTTATTAGACAAGTTTGAGCTTTTTTTCTAGGTCCACTTTTAGGCACAGATATATTAATTGGGACTGGACTGGACTGGACTACAGTTTAAAGTGGGATCCGAACCATTATATGCCTCCACCGGGTCTGGGTAGACAAGGCATAGCATTAAGAGGCCACAGTGCAGGAGAAAAGTGGAAATAGGTGTGTGTGTGGGCAGAGGCCACGATTTTTTTGTCTGGGGGGCAAGTATCAGAATAAACGTACCAATAATAATAATTTTAATAATGTAATTGATTTGCTATATTTTACTTTGCTTTTGTACCACTTTGGCTAATTTGCGAAGATGGGAAGGAGTGATGATGTGATGAAATTGATGGACACTCACAAACATCCATGCCCAAGCCGGGATTCGAACCCAGGACCAACATTATTATTATTATTATTATTAATAATAATAATAATAATAATAATAATAATAGTAGTAGTAGTAGTAGTAGTAGTAGTAGTAGTAGTATCAAAGACGTTATTACCCTCGTTAATTATGCAAAAAGATGGTAGAAGTTGGTGCCATAGCATTTGTGTTCGAACAACCGATTTCAATTATTTTTTTCAACACGTTCAATTTCACATAAATAATGGAAGACAAGCACACAAACTATTTTTGAAATACACAAAATGCTTGATAAATGCATTCCAAATATTATTCTTTTTTACATTAACATCTAACTTTCATGGACGATATATGTTTCACACATATGCCACATTTAGCGAAGTGGACATAAAATCGTGTATGTATTCAAAGTTTATTTAACACATATTATATATAACATATATTATTTAAATACATTACACAACCAATTCATCCATTTCACAATAAACCAACAGCAAAAATTACATAAATTGTCTCTGAAATGTGCACGCTCCCTTTCCTGAAAATAATTATTCATGCATTTAAAAGAAAATCAATTAAGGCAAGTCTTATTTCTCCGTCTGGTAACACAGTGCAACAAATTTGAACTTTGTGTCTTGCCGCAAGATGAAAGAAGGTGTTCTTTACTAAATCAAATACACTGATTACGAAAATGAAATCAGAAATTTTCCTTCACGTACCAATTTTTCTGGAAAAGATATGCCACATGTACCACTTAGCCTATATCTTATATAGTTAGCAATATATTGTAATTCACGAAAACCAAAGTTGCAACTTTCACGACACTTGGAAACGACTCCATTACAGTACAGGAAGAACCTGTAGCTGGATAAAATACAGATCATGGAACAAAGTTAGTTGTCTGTATTACAAAACATACGAGAAAGCTGCAAAAAGCTTGAAATGTACCTAAAAGTTAGAAACGTGTCCTGGAAACTTTCCGTTTGTGGGTGGATGGTGAAACGTCTTGTAGAAGTGTCGAGCAGTAATCTGCAAAAAGGTTTGGTGACCATCATCCCTTATATTGTCTTTCCATGGCAGCGATATCTTGGTGAAATCACTCACCATGTTCGTCACTCACATCTCCGAGATTAGGCAGGAAAAAATCCAAATGAGATTGCAGGAAATGTATTTTCAAAGACATGTTGCACCCCATAGCCTTGTAACAGTCCAACATATGTTCCGTCATTTCCCTGTAATTGTCAGACCTGATCCAAGAAATTTTTGCATACATCTTTGAAGGCAAGCCAAGCTGCCTTCTCAGTATCTGCCAGCAACTCTTCAAAGGTTATGTCTTTCATCAAGTCACGAATCTGAGGCCCAATGAAAATACCTTCTTCAATTTTTTCAGTACTAATCGCAGGATATTTGGACAGTAAAAATTGAAAACTTCTGCCATCTTAGTCCATTGCTTTCACAAAATTCTTCATGAAGCCCAATTTCAGATGGAGCGGTGATAACAGCACACTGCCTTTGTGAACAAGGGGTTCATGCGACACATTTTCCACCCAGATTGAAGCTTTCTCTCGAAGGCCACTGTTCCACTACATAATGGTCTACGGTCCCAGTGACACAAGAAACAGCAATAGCAATATTTTGTGTAATTAGTCTGCATTCCCAGCACAAGATCCAGAACTTTGAGATCACCACAGATTTTCCATTTGTGGTTCGAATAGCCAATATACTTCAGAAGTAGTCTCATGTTCTCGCAGGTTTCTTTTAACTGAACGGAATGGGCCACTGGTATCGAAGGTTCCTCATTTCCATTATGCAAGAGAACAACTTTGAGACTAGTTTTTGAGGAATCTATGAATAGGCACCATTCTTCCGCATTGTGAATCATTCCAAATTCTGTCATTACAATATACCAGACTCTCTGCTATTGAGAAAAAAGTGGAAAGACCAAGCTGTCGTTTACGGAATGATATACTAGTGTTTGGTTGTAGCAAATTTTTCTCTTGAAGACGAGACCCAAGTAATTCTGCTTGCCTTTTTGAAAGATTTAGATCTCTTACAAGCTCGTTAAATTATGCCTGTGACAATGGCTGTGGGGCTGTGATGTAGATGGTGTGTAATCAAGATCTTCGTGATCTATTGGTTGGTCACCACTTCATCTTCCAGTGTCCATTCCGCTGGTGGTTTTGGAACTGGTAGAGGATGAGAATGGGTAATTGGGCGGATTGCAGATTCCAAATTTGGATATGAAACTGTGTGTTTTGATTTAATTGAGATTCCAGTTACTTTCGTTAAACAAAAGTAGCAATCTGTTATGTGGTCTCTAGGTTCCATCCACAACTGTGGTACGGCAAATGGCATAGATGGGTGGGTTCCATGCAACCAGCCTCTTAAATAGCAGGAGCAACGTGAGCAACAATAGTTCTGTGGTGCCCAATAATTAACCTCATCTACCTTTGATTCAAAATACAACTCGTACGTCTTTTTGACGAGCAGGGAAATGGGATGTCTTTGGGAATTCATCGTAAACTCGCCACACACATAACAGAAATGGTTTGGTGAATTAACACACTTCCTAGACATCGCAGACCACAAGAAACACGTGAACACGCACAAAACAGTATTCTTCACGTTAGGGGTTTTACACGACACACACTGCAGGAACAGACACTGCATCATTCCACTAGCAACTGACTGATGCAAATAACTACAACTCCACTCTACTTCAACCTTCAACCAAGTGGCTATCTATCCCTTCCCTCTCCACTCCCTCCCCTATGCACTGTCGAGCTCTAGTAACAGGCTGTGCTGACAAGCGCCGCGACAACAATAAGATGCAGTCGTGCGCTGATAAAATTTCGTTTCCAGAGAAAAGTTTAGGTGATAGCGAAAAACGGTTTTCACTATCGTCATCAGGGCATTGAACTCCATTGGAATCACATGTTTTTCTTTTGCGGCAATTTTCATTGTCGCACAGCGTAATTTACAATGCATTACAAAGAACAATAACAAATTGCGAGCAAGAAAGTTTTGGATCCAATTTTTTTCCAGGCTGAAATCAATATTGAATTAATAGGGCGCAAATAATTTCACGGGATGCCAATACATTCTCTCTTTTACAACATTTGTGCCTCCCCGATGGTGTAGTGGTACCATCGTCGCCTTGTGATCAAGGGGTCTCGAGTTCGATACCCGGTAAAGGCAAATTGCACAGTGGTTCGGATCCCACGTTAAACTGTAGGGCCAGTCTCGATTAGCCTTTCTGTGCGTAAATCAATCAATCAATTTTACAACTTTTTTTCATTTAGAAGTTGTGGGCGGTAATTGCCCCCTGCATTCGTATGTTATTTTGACATACTTAAACATATCCAAAATTACTAAAATCATAAACAAAGTAGCTACTACATAAAGATAGTGTTCCAAATGTTTGTATCAAAAATACTTAACATATATTGTTTGTTTACTTATAGAATGAAATATATGAAAGTATTATTTTATGGAAACAATGCAAATTCACTACAGTGTCAAAATTCAATGAAGAGTAAAGAAAACAATTATGTGATTGGATATGAATAAATATTGCTACTTTTTTAGTTAAAGTAACAATATGATATTGAGCTTTCCCGGTTTTGCAATTAAATATGTACTAGGGGTACGTGAGATTGATTGAGTGATCGATTTGTTGTTTTAAGTTCACTTTATGCGCAGATAGGCTAATCGAGACTAGACCTACAGTTTAAAGTGGTGGGATCCTAATCACTATGCCATTTGCCTCTACCTGGTATCAAACCCGGGACCCCTTGGTTATAAGGCAACGACATACATCAGAATGAAAACGAAAATGGACATGTAATAGTGTTTACATTATGATTTTGTAGGACAACATCTGTACTTCAGACTAAGGAACAAATATTGAAAGAAAAAAAATTATACTTTCCGTAAATAATTTATGCCCCAGGCCCCGTAATGCAAGGTTATGTTCTGCCAAATACTTAAGGACATACAGTATTCGTTTGAAGATCTCACACTAGTCCTGCTTTTCCTGTGAAATCAACAGTCCCTGTTGCTCTTCAATAGTTATGTTTTTCTGCATTCTAAATTCACATTCGGTCCATTTTTTAAGGCATTGAATTTGGCTTTCTGATATTTCATGGTTTTGTAGTCGATAGCTTAAATGCCTTCAAACATCGCAGCCTTCATTTGCCAGCATGCCCCCACCCTTCTCCCCAAACAGCTTACTACAAAAAGGAGAGACAATTTTATCTTTCCTCTTCGAGTACACCAACCCTTCTGTCGACCGTTTCCCCATTTTGCATAACACGCTTATAATGTCCAGGTGAAAAGTGTAAATTATCACCAATAATTGGGTAATTATAATTTATGATGCGAATAGGGTCCTTTTGAATGACTGAATCAAATCCGGACATGCTTAAAACTGAGGTTCACTCACCTGGATCTAAAAGCAGAGACGATCTGTCACCTGGCTCAGAAGATGTCATGAAGCATACCCCCCACCCCCCTCGGGTACAAATAGTTTGGCATCTGGTTCAGAGAAGAGCTACAGCCGCCTCTGATACATACGACTTGGACTATATCGCGAACACACAGGCAAAATATTGATTGCCGCCCCATGTGGAGGAGTGGTTAGCACATCGCGCTATGACGCTAGGGGTCCCGGGTTCGAATCCTGGCCTGGACATGGATGTTTGTGAGTGTTTATTCATCAATTTCATCATATCATCCCTCATCCACATCTTCGCAAATTAGCCAAAAGAGGCAGAAAAGACGAAGTAAAATAAAGCTAATCAAACTATATTTATTGCTACTTTTCTATTTTACGCCACTTTTCTGCCTCAGTTAAATCGTAACGATGAGCACGAATGACGCATATATAGAATTGAAGAAGAGACACTCACAAAGGAACATCCAATTCAAGCCCACGTCAGGTTTCGAACGAGTGCATTTCTTGAGAATTAGATATTTGAATAGTAGGAATTAAAAAATGGGATGATATGAGTGAAGCAAACGAACTGAACTTATCTTTAATCTCGAAATTCTTCACAGTAATGCTGCTACAAACAAGTCCGTGGCGCAAGAGCCGTCTTAGGGGCACAGCCTGCCACTCAGCTTTTCTTTGGATAACCCGTGGTGAGCGCATCGAATTCCATCGTCACGGTAATAGGTACGCTTAAATTTATTTCCTTAATATAAAATAACGTTATCCTAATTTCATTTAATCATCATTCATCATCGTCGCCACGATCAGGCCAGAAAACAGAGAAATGCATTTTTATCCTTTGGGTGCCTATTTGCCTATTTCATTCAGAGGTTTTTGCTGACTACAAATCCACACCCCCTACCCATAATTCTCGAAAACAAGAGCGTTACATGCTTTGCACTAATGGAGTATTTATTACACACTCGGTAGATGGTTTCATCTTGCCGCTGCGGTTGTAAACACGAGAGGTTGTAGTAAAGAGCTCAGCGGACCTTCAAGGCTTTGATGCCGACTCTTGTTTTCGTCTTTTCGCAGAACGGCACACCCTGAATTTTGTTGGGCCTCAGTTTGCAGACAAATAACCATTTTATGATTCCTGTCCTGGGTCGAACATTAGGCACGAAATCAGGGAAAGTTGGAGTCACAAATGGGTCGGCGAATTTTCACTGGTGGCTTGACAAAAGGGGACATAGTTGTCCGTTAGCAGAAATACAACTTTGTTATGACGCAATTTTTCTTTTCACAACAATTATGTTTTTCGCGGTGGCACGCGTCGCACATCCCTAACGGCGGCCCGGGCTATATCACGCACAATAACTGGTTCGCTGGTAATCAGAAGCTATCTCCTGATGTTTCCGGGTTCGCGTAATTTGTTCTTTGTGAGTGACCCTTCAGCAGTTCCGTCTAATCAACATTCATCCTCATCGTCCCTGTTAACTAAATGGTGAAGAACGCCAACGCAAATGGAATAAATTAGAAATACATAAATAAGCGTATTAGTATCTTCCAAAATCAATGTCAAATGAACTATCGACATGTCAGATTGAACTTGTCCATCACTGACTGTGGCGTAGCGGCTGCCCCCGCAATGTCGGGAGCGCTAAATTGTAGGGGCCCGCTATGTTCTCTCTCTGTGCTTCTGAAATTTTATATAATCCCAAAATTTAAGCAGGTTGTGTCGTTTATTTTAAATAAAAAATGGTTTTAAAAAACAGAAAACTGGTTCCCAGTAATATATGATATGACGACGTCTGCGGTATTGTCTGAGGGACCCGGGTAACTTGACATATGGGTGTCTACCGAAGTACAGAATGAACTTACTCACATATGGCAATCGGTAGGAAAATTCTCTCGTCTCGTACCTTTACAGTTACAAAGTTTATCGTGTAACGTTCCCTTTCAGGGCTGCCAATATTCCTATCAGCACATATCAACAGGTGAATGACTATGAAGAGCGACGCATAGCGTTACGCAAAATTGGGAAGGAAAACATAACAACTGATGAGGGAAAACGCTCAAAATCAAAATAAAACAAATACCATCCTTTTGAAATCATCATTGCTTAGCTGCATGGCTGGGGAGAGACCTGCGCTCGATCGCCAGCTCTAATCTTCGAAGGAGACGAAGAAAGTGAGCGGAATCATCCATCGCGACACTTTAGGCTGCTCTCATACTGAACTAGGCTTTGTGGCGGTTCCTCTCTCGAACCTTTAGGCCACCCTCTGTCGTCAGCGTCCTCGAGCATAAATCGCCTTCGAAAAACTATACAATCGCAGCTATTACATTTAAAAAAATCACGAAGACAAAGCGTCCATCCTCATCTTTACCTTCCTATTTCTTCAATCACCTTTCAATATCCTATGTCATCTTTTTCTTCACCTCGGCTAAAACTCAGTGGGCTAATGGGATACTCTGACCCCTCTCAGGTACGGGTATAGTAGTACAAGTACGTGGGATATGAAGCTTCGACTGTTATGTACTAAATCATTTTACAGGCTATGGAAAAGGGAGATTTTATAAATGAATAACATCTGTTTCTGAAGAAAGGTCTGCGTCTTCAGTAGGCTTCTTTATGGGCAATTATTTTCCTGAAGATGGTTTATTTCCAAGATACTTTTATAAATTTACATCTTAGTTACAGAACATATTTCCTTCTTATAATTAAATCCACGCGACGTTTGCAGTTTATTTACATAATATGGATCAAGCTGTCATATCAGTTATATAAAGACGACCAGGCGCTTGCTTGGAACTTTATGAACGCTCCTTGACATAATGAAGCATAGCTTTAACATGACTGGCGAAGGTTTTAAGTATTGACTCCGATTTTAATATAAATTGGACATTATGGGCTGGCTTCAAGATATATGTAGAAATACAAACTGCGGTAATTCGTAAAATATTAGAGACATCGACTTGATATCGGGTATGGCAACATGTTAGCATGTTCACAGGGCGAAACCTAACCATGCCAGATATCAATAATGAATAACTTGATCAAATAATAATAATCATGGAGACGAAATAATCTGAACTTATTCTTCCGTATGATGGCATGTTAGCATGCCCACAGGGCGAACCTACTCATACGGCCGAATAACATTAAGTCCTGTTGCATAATGCACATCTTACGTTTAAGTTTCGAAGAAATCAAACTGAAGTATCACGAAGTTGTGAGCAATCGTAAATTAACTTATTCTCACGCATGGTGACATGTTAGCATGTCCACAGGGCGAACCTACCCATGCGTCAGAATAACAGTATGTTCTGAGTCGAAATTTAACATTATTTTGTGAAAATTTTATTTAAAATTTCAGAAAACTTCAAAATAAAGTTGAAATGAACTTATTCTTTCGTATGGTGACATGTTAGCATGTCCACAGGGCGAACCTACCCATACGACAGAATAACTATGTCTCTAAGCTAATTTGGGAACGAATACTGAGTTCTTGAAACCTCCCATAAAGGGAGCTGAGTATTTAAGATGTTAATCCATCGGAGTCGGTGATGAAAATGCCCCTGAATTAGGTTCCGTAGCTGTATTTATACCCCCGCATGTCAAGCAGAGCGCCTCCCGTGACACAAAAGATAAACATAGCTACAGCTGTGATATGCAGAACTAATTTGTGTATAATGGCAATATTCTAAAGATTAAACAGTATGTTCCATAAGGTTCATTTTTCTATGTCTAAAACAACAATTATGATCCTTGAACTTTCTATAATATTATCTACTACAAAGTTGTCACATTCTTAAAAACTTCTTTCCAATGTCCATAAGGCTTATATTACTAATAACTCCAACTGAAATTTAGCTCTTATGGCTTTCATAATACAAGTAGTTTGATTCTAAAACTGAGAACACATACTTTTGACTAATTGTCAACAATGAAAGCTTTTGCTTTCAAGAAGCTTGCAAATAACAAATTCTAAACTTCTCGAATGATAGAATTAGGTCATTAGTTCAAATATTAAATAACTCATCTTTCATAACGTTTTTAACAGTGAATATATAAATTAAGAATAATATTAAATATGACCGAATCCTTGATATGGTTCGGGAGGATCATATCAATCGTAAACGTAGCCTCAATATGAAATTGAAATAAGATCAGAGATAAATATCCCACATTGTCCACACCCCTTATGTTTTACTTCAAAGGGGCCTAAAAAATCAGGAGGTGGAGCCCGGCGGAAATTATCCCTTTTGCTCTGAGGTCCAGTTGCCCTTATTTCGCAAAGGGTGTATACAGTGCTCGAAGTGAAAATTCCTAGCTGCGAATTTTCTTGTTCGAGTTAGAGGATAGAAGGAAGGATCGTCACATGGATCAACGTGAAGACAATGCAGAAGGTGGAGGAGGATGCTTATGCAAATTATCCTAGCTGGGGGATGCTTTATGATTTTTTTCTGCATCCTTTACACCCCTTTCCCTCTTTCACACGCTCTTCGAGCACTGATGATCTAATAACAAAATGGTTCTTGTTTCATGAAAACGTCTCAAAGAAATATGAGTGGTCTATCGGAAAGAAATGGCATCGTTAAAGCTATGAATAATAATATACGTCCATTAACATCAAAATTAAACACCTTGCCGTACGGCAACATCTTTTTTTTTTGTGAGTGGCCCAGTCTTTCCAATCGTCATTTCATTGAGTGACAAATTTTCAGTGAATAAAGTCCCATCGCCGCTTTATTATCTATCTCTCAAGACTGGAGTCCCTTGCTATTTTCTCGTAGAAGACTGCAATTGACCTTGTGGCGCTAGGTCACCATCGACAATCTAGAGGTCCGGTTCAACCCCCAAAACTGAAATGATAAGTTTTCTTGAGTATATAACTATTTGTATAAGAAGCTTAATGTGAAGGCTGAAGGCGCGTCCACCTCAAAGTCCAAAAGAGGAGGGCTTCTGGGCTTACTACCTATTAATCACTTTCCACAAACAGTATTTATATATGTGTATTATATGTAACCTAATTGTTTCTTTTAAAAATGTTTCGAGCCAAAAATACAAATGATCACGAGTAAAATATTTGGCTGTGTGAAGTCTCCCGAAAATTGATCCTGTCTGTGCCACTGCAAGATAAAATATTTCTAAATTCGTTATAAAGTTATTGATCAGAGATATAGACCATCTAGATTTAGTTCCGAGAAACACTGATATATAGCCTATGTCGATGACAAAAAATGGGAAGGCAGGGTATTTGCGGTAAAAGTTAATTTGATTTAAACGGCGGGGGAAGGGGTACCTAACTATTGTTATTGTACGTCTATTTATTTTTATTCACTAAGGGGCACCAATATTATACTTGAAGGGGGGCTCCAGGGAACTGCGCTACGCCACTGATCACTGGCATACATTCATAAGATTCAGCCAATGAATTATCCCTGCATACAGAACACACCTTCATGTCTTAACATAGGCTCTATTGTGCTTGAGATAGAGCGATGGGCTCTGCTGAACACAGGTGCAAGCATTCAGAAATATAGCGAATGTGTAACTTATTATCATTTCCTAAAGGATCAACCTCAGCCTCCACAAACCGCTGTTCATGTTATATCGGCGTCAGGTGTGGACGCGGATATGCAACTGCCTACTCAAACGAATTCTTATTTTCGGAAGATGTGATCTGGTTTTGTTTTCATGCGTAATATCCTTGCGAATGTTGTCGATTCAAAAAATGTTCACAACAGGCATCTTCGCTGTTCTTTGATGCAGGATTAGTTTACTAAGAAAGGCTACGAAAATCGTTGCAAATATCCTGAAGCTTAAAACCTGTGAAATGGAATAAATTTAAACTTTTTTCAAATTCCTTAATTTTATTTTTGGCAAGCAGATAGTATTTTCAGTGCATTTACACCAAAATAATTAATATTTACTTGAATAGAAGCAATGCAAAATCAACTGACATCATCCCTTACTACACACTCCATACCACTTTTGATGATACAGATATCTATATCATACAAGTAAAATGTACAGTATTGAATTCTAGTGCATACTGTACATTACACTCCGGCCGAAGCAATGAAACTCCCCTTCGTACACAAAACTTGGAAGCTGTTAACGATTGTTGCAGATATGGAAGGAATGTGAATGATTCATCAAAGTCACAGATTTCTGTCTAAAGGGGAGGCCGTACGGCTTTAGCCTTAGGCAGAAATGCATGGCGAAACTGGTTGGGGGAGGCAAAATCGAACTTGGGGATTAACTTTGGAAAGGGGGAGGGGCAGAATCGACAAGTTGTTTACCCCATAGAAATAGGACAGATAAACTTATAAACCCAGAGACATAAACCTATATACGTTTATCTGTGCAAATAGCGTCCACTACTATTTGGTATTTAAAATTACTCTTTCATTCTTTGTTCATCAGAAAATGCCCTGAACTTGTAAATTTTACTAGGCCTGAAAATTTCAGGGAAGGAAAATGACCCTTTTCCTCGTCAAGTTCCCCATACATTAAATTTTAACCTTAAACTACATGTCAGTGAAGGAAATAATACATTCTGCAAAAATCTACACTATCATTTGTTGGTTGTTTGTTTGTTTTTTAACTCAGAAACGCAAAATTTAACTCAGTGATAAAACACCTTTGAAAATCAGTATCTATTGATACGTTTCTTGTTTGTTTGTTAAACCGTGGACGGTGCATAGAGTCTCGTCGCCATTGTTACCTAGTTTGTTTTTAATTTAATTATATTTTATTTATTTTATTTTTGCCGGAGACCCATTTTGGATATCGCCGTCATTTTCAACTTTCCTCTGAGACCGACACAGCTTTACAGTTGTAAGTACGGAATTACGTACAGTAAATTAATACGTATTAAACAAAATAACAGTAAGTAAGGAATGATTGTCTCATCAGATTTCAATTGTGCATTGCGGAGATGGAAATGCTGGACGTTAGCTACTTCCTGTAGGAAGTGGGTGATCGGCAGAAAAGTCCCGCTCCCGCTAATGAACCATTCCTTCCAACACCTGATGCTGGAAATAATAATGGAAAAGAATAACATAGATCTTGACAAGAATAATAAATCTCTTACATGTCTTCCTTGTCACGTACTGTCTGTTCCAATGGAACAGATTTGCAAATGACTTGGAAACGACCACTAAAGTGAATTCAAACCCATTTCTCTACAAAGCTTCGGGTACAGAGCTCCCAGGAAACATGATCAGTTGTGTCCTGCGTCTTTGTCGGAATCTTTGAGCCTGTTATCTGAAGGAGGGAAAATGATTCCAAAAGGTTTTGGAACGGGTAGTATAGCCAGCCACAACGGTACCATATATTTTCAGTTTTGTCCCTCAGAGCCTTTGCTTCCTCATTTTCGCGATTCAGTGTTGCAGACTCCAAAGCATGGTGTTTTATAATAATAGAAATAACACTAAAATAAGGTCACTTAAAAATAATAATAACCCTTATTTTCACACTAAACAGCGAAAAATAACATAGATTGTGCTGCAAAATAACATATTTTGAAACATATCTATTGAAGATAAATTGTTAGAAATTATTTTTATAATATATTTTTTCAAAGCTTTGGTTTTCTCTCTAATATTCAATGAATTATACAGACTACTACCTATCATAAACTTTAAATAAGATAGTTAAGAGAAGCAACAAGTATTCGTTCCATGAATTTCGCTACTTGATTTTTTTTATTTTATTTCAGTTGTGTATTTATGGTTTGATCTTAGGATATGATAACTTTCGTTTCCAGCAGCACCCATTATTGTACGTTTCATGTTTGCCGAAGAATCAGAAAATATAATTTTTAAAGTGGGAAATAATGGACATTACGTTTATTCATTCTCAGCATATTTTGAGAATCTAGTAAATGTCTGGCTCGATATTGATTGATTGTTTTAAAATTAGTTGGTGCGTGGGCAGATGTGGCCATTTTGCACGCCTAGCTCGATATATCATCGGAAATAGGACGTGACAGTTGTGGTAGAAGGAGCCTCAACTCTCGTGAGAATAAAAGAGTGAAGAATGAATGGTGAGAAGAATTCTGTATACCTTTTGTACTAATCTAAAGGAAACTAGCTACGCACCTGAAGAATCCCTGTCAGGATTTCCTTCACTTTCACTTGTAGGTACAAATATACATGCTGCAATGTTGGAGACATAGGGTGCACAGATATTTTTTTATTATTATTATTATTATCATTATTATTATTATTTTGCAACAGAGTTAAAATTTATTTCTAGCACATTGATTGCTTGTGTGACTGATTCAAATATTGTTTCATACATCTTATATATAGTATAGAGCCGAGTAGAATGACAGCACTATGTTCCTACGCGTCAGCAAAAATTTGATGCGACTGGTGTTATGTTACATCCGGTGTAGCGGGGTACGAGCGATTTTATTGTTGAGTCAGCAGAACGTGTCTGATCACGTTGAAGACATCGGAAGCGGTGGGGGGAGGGGGACAATGGATTTGTCACGTTGTTTCTTGATGTATGCTAACCTAACACGTGCGTATGTTTGTGTGTGTGTGGAGGAAATGCGCGCGCAACCATTGCGTATGATGCAAACACATGAAGAAATGATTTAAAGATGGCGCCGAAGGTGTTGTACCCCTAAAGTTTAGCGGCTAAGGTTATTGCTCTGTAAAACAAGAGGCGTCGAGGGTTCCATTCCTGGTAGAGTCAATATTGATCGATTGATAGATTGAGTTAGTTTTTTTAAGTCCACTTTATGCACGGCAAGACTAATCAGGAGTGGACCTACAGTTGAAAAGTGGTGATTCGGACCACTATGTGCCTCCACCGAGTATCGAACCTGGGACCCTTTGATTACAAGTCGACGATAGTAGTTGTATTGGTACTATTATAAACTCAGGAAAGTATGAACCCCCCTCAGGCAGATTTGCCCACACTTAAAACAAGCTCAACATGCCCATATGAGCTTTTTGCTCAAGTGTGGAACTCTGTCTAATCCAAGATTTTTGTAAAAATAACCTCGGGAATTTCTCGGAAAGTATGAACCCCCCTCGGGCAGAAGTGCTTATACTTACAAAAGGCACTTCTGTGAGATTGTTGTCCATAAATTTGTTAAAAATATGCCCCTCTTGATATTTTTTTTGGCCACACTTAAAACTAGGCCAAGATACACACAAACACCCACCCACCCACACACATATACACACATACATACACACACACCCACACCCACCCACACACACCCACACATATTTACTTCCGGTCCACTTCCGGTTCACTTCTGGTCCACTTCCGGTTTGCCTACTTCCGGTCCATTTGTGGCCAAGTTGTGGACTATTTCTGGTTTATTTATATTGCATCATGCTGTGCAACAAATTATTATCCAGCATAGAGTTTTGATTTGAACCCCAAGAAATTTTATATAAATACCAAAGCCAAAAATATTAACACACACACACACACACACACACACACACACACACACAAAGCACAGTGCTGAACCCAACTGATATTTATTATCCAGCATAGAGTTTTGATTTGAACCCCAAGAAATTTTATATAAATACCAAAGCCAAAAATATTAACACACACACACACACACACAAAGCACAGTGCTGAACCCAACTGATATTTTTTATTAAGCATAGAATTTTGATTTGAATCCCAAGAAATTGTATATAATAAACAACAACAAAAATGCCAAATCAAAAATATTGTAATCAATGCAATAAGAATATATCCAGCCCCAATTGGGCCAAGCACCAAAAGATTTGTAACCCAGACAAATACAGAACTCCCACAAAAATATGCCCCAAATGCAATAGAAAATATAGCATGCAATACTTCACATATACACATAAAAATACTTGTTCTGCACAGTCATCAATATTGCCCCCACAACCATCTACATCTGGTCTGAAAAGGAAGCACGAAGCACCTGTTAATGCTGGAGCTGCAAAGCAGCCACGCTATGCACCCATCCATATCAGTTTTAATGGCCAATTAAAAGATTATCGGTTTGTATCAGAGCCAAGATGTGGTATTAAGAATTTTTTGAACAGTGTAAATCCTGATGTGCAGGCAATTCTAAATGCACAAAATGGCTTTTATAAGCTGTCCCTCAAATTGTTTACACAATATAAGAAACCAAATGGCACAAAATTTACACAGCCCCACATAACAGAAACTGTACCTGTATATTCAAATGCAAATTCATACAAAATAATAAGCAGATTAATAGATCAATTGAATATTAAACACTCTGAATTTGCAGCAAAAGAGTCTGGATGGAGCCTATGCAGTTCTCCACACAAGTTATATGTTAATATTTCTGAATTCAGCCCATTACAAGGATCAACATATCTGCCATTACCTGCCAATATTAAAAACAAGAGAGCCGTGGTTAATATTGAAAATAATGATGATAAATGTTTTTTGTGGTGTATTTTAGCTGCTTTGTATCCAGTTTCAAGAAATCCTCAGAGAATAACTTATTATAAACAATATGAACATATTTTTAATGAAGCAATGAAGGGTTTAGAATATCCAATGTCTGTTCAGAATATTGATAAATTTGAAAAAAGGCCAGGAATATCAATGGCAAACAATTATCTATTAATGTATTTATTTGTTCCACTGGCCGTGGCAATTGCTTGATAGAACCTCTCAGAATCAGTATATTTGATGATGATTCTGCTGTTCCGATTGATTTGCTCTTAATTGAAGGGGATGGCACATATCATTACACTGATACATAATCTTGAAGCTTTAGTGAGAAAGCAAATAGACAAATCCAATACAATATTCAAGTTGTGCAGAAGATGTTTAAGTGTATTTGATGGCAGGAAAATGGTGAATGGGCTTCGGGAAGTGAATGCAGAAATTGCCAAAAACAAGTTAATTGAGCATCTGAAATACTGTGGCAACTATAAACCTGTTCATATGGTGATGCCAATGCCAAGTGAAAATGCAAAATTCAAAAAGTTTGAAGCCTTGTCGGAACACCCAGCATATATAGTCTGTGATTTTGAATCAAATCTCAAACCTCTTGCATTCTGCAATCCAGATCCTGAAGAATCTTCAATTACACCATACCAGCTACATGAACCTTCCAGCTTTTATTATGTGGTTGTACAGGATGGTGTTGTTAGTAAAAAAGATTCATACATGGGAGCAGATGCCATCAAAAAATTTGCACATAGAATAGAAAATGAGTGCCGTGACATAGCATCTAATATCTTATTAAAATCAAAACCTATGTTGCCTTTAACAGAGAAACAGATTGAAGATTTCAACAATGCAGAAAAATGCCCGGTATGTGATTCTGAATTTTCAGATACAAATATCAAGGTGAAACACCATTCTCATACAGATGGTAAATTCTTAATGGCTCTGTGTAATAGCTGTATATTAAGATCCAGAGACCAAAATTTGTCCCCATATTTTGCCATGGAGCATCCAATTATGATTTACATCATCTGATCAGATATGAGGGGTTTGACAAGCAGAATTTAAATATTTTAGCTGAAAATGATGAAAAATATATTGCTGTTAGCAAAATAATTAAAGTTAATGGTGTTCCTATTCACTTAAGATTTCTTGATTCATACAGAATTTTATCTGCTAGCCTGGCTACACTGGCCACTCAATTATCTGATGATCAATTCAAAATCACATGTGCCTTGTTTCCAAATCAGGACCTGAAATTAATTAGGCGGAAGGGTGTATATCCATATGATTATGTTACAGATTTTTCTAAATTTGATGAGTGTTCTCTGCCACCGCAACAAGAGTTTTACAGCAAAATCAGAGGATCTGGAATCACTGATGATGATTATCATCATGCCCAGTTGATGTGGAACAATTTAAAATGCCAGACATTTGGTGATTATCACATGGCATATTTGAAACTTGATGTGACCCTCTTAGCTGATATATTGCAGGCATTCAGAAAATCTTCTATGCAAAATTATAGACTGGATCCAATATATTTTTACAGTGCCCCGGGCCTAGCATGGTCTGCAATGTTTTTGAACACTAAAAAGCAATTGGATCTGATCCAAGATCAAGACATGTATCTGTTTATGGAGCAATGTATAAGAGCAGGGATGGTGCAATGTTCTCAGAGATATGCCAGAGCAAATAACAAATATATTTCTGATTATAATCCAGCACGGCCATCAAATTATATACTGTATGTGGATGCAAACAGCCTCTATGGTTATGCTATGATGGATAAACTGCCATATGCAGGGCTTGAATGGGTCGAAGATTTCAATATTGAAGATCTTAAGGATTTTGATGACAGTAATTATGGCCTCTTCTTAGAGGTTGATCTGACAATTCCTGATGATTTACACAACACATTTTCTGATCTGCCCCAATTCCTGAGGTTAAGTGCTCACCTGGCTCCAAACAGAAGAAATTGATGATGACACTGGAGCCAAAACAGGGTTATGTCATATATTACAAAAACCTCCAGTTCCTGATGCATCATGGTGTTCAAGTGACCAAAATTGGCAAAGTCTTGAGGTTCAGGCACTCAAGATGGTTGAAGCCATATATTGATACAAACACAGAGCTTCGAACATCTGCAATGAGCCAATTTGATAAATCTTTGTTTATATTGATGGTCAATTCTGTGTATGGCAAAACCATAGAAAATGTCAGAAAACATACCGATGTTAAAATAATTACTGACCCCAGCCTGAGCAAAAAATTGGTTGCAAAGCCTAATTTCAATTATAGAAGAATTTATGATGAAAATATGGCACTTTTCAACATGAAAAAAACAAAGATTAAGTTTGATAAACCTATTTATCTAGGGGCTGTAATATTGGAATTCGCCAAATTACACATGCTAAAATTGTATTATGATGTGTTGAAGCCTTTTTATAAGGATCGTGTAAAATTGATGTACATGGACATGGATAGTTTTGTTCTTGATATTCAAACAGAAGATGTTTATCAAGATATAGCACAGCCTGAATTGTTTAAATACTTTGATACCAGTGAACATACAGAGATTCAACACCACAAAAAAAGGTGCCTGGCAAGTTAAAAGATGAGACACTTGGTGATGTTATTGTGGCATTTGCTGGGTTAAGGGCCAAGATGTACAGTTTTGAAACATGTAGTGGTGCTGTTGCCAAAAAAGCCAAGTGCATTGGCAGAGTAACTTTTGAAAAAGAGCTTGAATTTGAAGATTATGAAAATTGCCTCAAATCATGTAGCACAATCAAAACATCAGAATGCAGAATTCAGAGTGTGGATCACTTATTGACTAGCAATATTGTAAGAAAAGTGGCTCTGGACCCACATGATGATAAGAGATGCATTTTATTATGTGGCATACATACTTTACCATGGGGTCATTGTGATTTGAAAAGTGGGAATCAATGCCCAAACACAGAGCATGATTTGAAATAAATAAACATGCCTATGAACTTATTTGGGTTCAAAAAACAAGGTATTATGGAGCTGCCAACACCATCACCCTCTGCTGATATAATATCTAAACTGAGTGGTTTATTAATTATTCATCTGAACAGCATACTTACAGATATTGATGATGAAACAGGCAAAATATTGTACATATTTAACAATAATTTAAATCATTACCAATTACCTGTAGGTGGGCAATTACAATTTATTACAACCCCTGAGGGCAATGTCAAGATTTCAATAGGGAAAAATATTTATAGAATTAAGCACTCAAACATGATTTCCGGCACTGTTTATACTGTTTCTGCTGGTGACTGCTTATATATTGAGGTCCCTGGATCCTATGACAAGCTTATACCCTTTTTTATAGAATTAAGAATCAGATATTCAATAATAAATAACCACTAAATCAAAAATGCCTAATGATATTTTTGGCCATACAAGACATGAAGATCACAGTGATGAGATTCTGATGCTTGATGTCAGAGTCAAGAAATTAAGAAGTGATTTACAAGCTTTACAAACCACACTGAATGCCAGTCTTCAATTGGAAATTACAAATTTACAATCACAATGCATGGACCCTCTTCTTAAAATTGGTTCTGAACCCAAATTCCTGCTTCAGAAATATACTGATTTGGCCACATTGGATAATTTTCAAAGTTTAGAAGAAGCTGTAGCAGCTCTTCAAGCCAAATTTAAGACCCAGGCCACCAACTCTGAGCAATTGAAACAACAATTAGAAGAGTAGATAAATAATGTCCAGGCACAGCTCCAAACAATTGTCAAAAGCATAAAATCACAAGAAGATTTTGATCTAGTGATTTCCACTCTAAAGAAACAGATTCAGTCACTCCAAATACCTAATCTGGACCCTCTGAACAATGCCATAGCCGAGGTTAAAGAAAAAATTGAGACACTTGAAAATTTTATGAACAATTTGCCATCTTCTGATGCTTTGAATACAATAACTCGGAGTGTTGCAAATATTAAGCTGCAACTTGAAACATATGAAGATTTTGGAAAAATTCAAAGTTCCATAACCCATCTTGAAGGTACAATAGCAGCAGTGCAAAGTGATTTGGCAAATGTACTAGAATACCAATTGCCTGGGATTGTAGATACCCTTGTTAGTGTCCAGCAACAAATCACAAAGCTTGAAAACCTCAACACTGAATCTGAACTATCTCATTTTCATCACTTGATAGATGATATCCAAACAAAACTTGAAATTTTACAACAATCCACACCCACTCAGGCAGATATAGCCCTGCTCCAAAATGCTATGCAAAATGTGGCTGATGCTTCTGAATTAAATGATGTGAAATTGGCACTTGAATTTTTGCAAAATACAGTATCAAATTTGCCTACATCACAGGAACTTAAAAGTATTAAGAGAGCAGTGAATCGCATATTGAAATCAGAAGATATCAAAAATATCCAAGCAGAGATCAAACATCTCACTCAGACAGTGGCCACTCTTCCAACCAATCAACATATTAATGAACTGCATGCCCTGTTTGAGGATATCAGAAGACAGGTCCATGATCTTACTGCTCAAAATTCAAAATTGGCAGTTGTTGAAAATTTGCAACAAATTGTAGCTAATATCAAGCAACAGCTAGGGACCATGGAATCCAATCAAGCAAATGCTCTGTCTGTTTTTGCCACCCAGCTACAAGAAATTGTGCAACAATACAAGAAACTTGTTGTGGACATAAAAATCAAGCCAGGCCATGATGATGTTGTTAGAACTATCAATGAGCACCTTGAATCTGTAACAAGCAGATTGCTCACAGCAGAAAAAGAAATAACAGGCATAATTGAAAATCCTAAACATACAGTAATTCTTGAATTGTACAGCATCCCCAACAAAGAATATGATTCTCCATTTACACCAGGTGGCAAATATATATGCTGTCCCCTGCACAATTTTATTACCAATTTTTTGTTGGGGGCACATTAAGACCAATCAAGATCAAATATTGGCTTCAACCACATGCACACAACTACCCTACCTTATCAATAACAAATGCTGATAACAAAGTAAAAATCACCAGTGTAGAATTAGAGGAATTTACAGATCCCAATACATTAGAAACAGCCTATGTTGAAGATGATGGCTCTTTGGAATTTAAAATACAAATAGGGGACAAATTATATTTAGAAAATCCTGTAGTATCAGCTGCTGAACACCCCATAGTTGCAATATTCTTGTTTACATATTATGTCTAGACAAATTATTGTTGATGAATTACACAGACAAGCCAGACATAATTTTAAGAGACTCCCAGTAGTCACAAAGGGCATAGATGATTTATGGCAGAGCGACTTGATTGAAATGGCAAGTGGACAGCTGAAAAACTTAGACAAAATCAACAAGGGCTACAAGTATCTACTCACTGTAATAGACACATTTTCAAAATTTGCCTGGGCTGTGCCACTCAAATCCAAGACTGGGGCATGTGTTATAGAAGGCATCAGAACAATCATCAATCAGAGTGGAAGATCACCGCGCTATTTGCAAACAGATAATGGCAAAGAATTTTATAATTCAGTGTTTCAACAATTTATTAAAAGCCAGGCAATACAACATTATTCGAGTTACAGTGATCTCAAGGCCTCAATTGTAGAGAGATTCAACAGAACCCTAAAAAATCATATGTATAAACAATTTACCCTGCAAGGTAATTATAAATGGATTAATATTCTTCCAGAACTTCTACATAAATATAACAACTCTGTCCATTCCACAATCAACATGAAACCCTCTGAAGTAACTTCATCTGATGAGCAAAAATTGATCAGCACTGTTTATTATCCTAGATACCAGCCAACAACAAGAAAGGCCAAATACAGGGTGGGTGATCAAGTAAGAATCAGCAAATATAAGCACTTATTCAAAAGAGGCTTTACAAGAAACTGGAGCACTGAATTATTTACAGTGGTTCAAGTTAAACCCGGGACCCTTAACACATATATAATAAAAGATCACCGAGGAGAAATTCTCAAAGGCAGGTTTTATGAAGAAGAGCTCAGCAAAACTAAACAGCCTGACACATATCTCATAGAAAAAATCATCCGCAAAAAAGGCAACAAGTTATTTGTCAAATGGCTAGGACTCCCAGAACACAGCTGGATCGATGCAAACAAAATAATAATATGAACACCTGGGATGTTATAAAGAGGCTGCCAGAACCTGAACAGCAGAATAAAAGAAATGGAAAATTGCTACCTGATAATATTAGGTGTCTTATTGTTGGGCCATCTGCTTGTGGTAAAACTACACTAATGATTGATAATTTTTTATTGGCACCCAACTGGTTAGACTGGAAAAACAGGCACTTGTATATCTTCTCTAAGAGCTTGGAACAATTAAAATATCAGCAGCTGATGAAGCTACTCTATGTGATCAAAAGTATCCGGACACCCACCTGAAAATAAAGTACAAGTTTGGGCAACACTCCATCGGCAACACTGGCAGTCAATACAGTGTTGGCCTATCCTTAGCCTTGATGACAGCGTTCACTTTCACAGGCCTACTTTCAATCAGGTGCCGGAAGGTTTCATGAGGAATGGCAGCCCATTCCTCACAGAGCGCCAAAATGAGAAGAGGTATTGGTGTGGATCGGTGTGGTCTAGCACGAAGTCGGCATTCCAAAACATGCCAGAGATGTTCTATGGGATTCAAATCAGGACTCTGCGCAGGCCAGTCCATTAGTGGGACGTTGTTGTCGTCAAACAACTCCCCCACAAGCCCTGCAGTATGGACGGGTGCTCGGTCGTGTTGAAAGACACAATGGTCATCCCCGAACTAGTCTTCGATGGTAGGCAGCATGCAAGCTGTTAAAATGCCAACGTAAGCTTCTGTTCTAACATTTCCATGTAAAGCAACAAGGGGGCCAAGCCCCTTCCAGGAGAAACATGACCTCACTGTAACCCCGTCACCTCCGAATTTCACTGTCGGCACTATACAAGCTGGTAGATGTCGTTCACCAGGCTTTCTCCACACACACACCCTACCATCGGATAGCCACATTGTGTACTGTGATTCATCACTCCACACAACGGTTTTCCACTGTTCTATGGTCCAGTTTCGACGTTCCTTGCACCACACGAGGCGGCGTTTTGCATTTGTATGTGTGATGTTTGACTTATGGGCAGCTGCTCGGCCATGGAAACCAAGTTGCCGCACCTTGCGCCAAACAGTAATGGTGCTTGGAGTAGATCCTGATGCAGTTCGGAATTCCTGTTTGATGGTGGCGATGGATGATTGACGGCAATGCTCTACGACCCTCTTCAACACTCGAAGGTCTGTGGAGGTCAACATGGAAGGTTATCCTGCACGTTGTACACGTCCCTTCACTATAACATTGGAAACAGTGGACAGAGGGATGATTAGGAGGGTGGAAATCTCACACACAGACTTCCTATACAAGTAGCACCCAACCAACTGACCACGTTGAAAGTCTGTGAGTTCCTCAGACCATCCCATATTTCTGTCTCACACTGTTTTCAGACTACTGAGTTCGCTGACTATGTGTTCCACGAGGTAGATGCCAGTACGGTGTCGCCCTCTATGATAAACACACGTTTTGAGGTGTGTCCGGATACTTTTGATCACATAGAGTATATGATGGATTGGATATTGCCACTTTTGAACCAGATGTTAAGCCACTTCATGAATGTCTCGATAATTCTGTTGTTGTGTTTGATGACATTATACTGGATAATCAAAACAAGGTTAGAAATTTTTTTACACAGGGCCGACACAAAAACATTGATTGCTTCTGCCTGGCACAGACTTTTTCAAAAATTCCGAAGCAGCTGATCTGAGACAACAGCAATTTTATATGTATGTTTCATCAGGATCATACCAACCTCAAACACATACATGATGAATATGTAGGTGGGGACCTGAGCTACAATGATTTTTCTAAGTTTTGCAGTTGGTGCTGGAAGCAGGACAGTTATGGGTTTGTCACAATTGATATGACAAGAACACCCAATAGTGGCAAATACAGAAATAAAATCAACAATTTTCTAGACATTGAAACATATATAAATAAACATGAAAAGGCCAATTATTGATGATCTTAAATTAAGAGATTATCTTGTAAAAAGATTTAAGGGATGGAAATCAGAGAACCGAGGAATTTATGAAAAACACAAACAAACAGAACAGCCCATAATTGATGCTATTAGTGAATTAGGTAAAAATATCAAAACTGTTACAGAGCAAAATCAAAATTTGATCACAGAGCTTGTACCTGTAGCTGCAAGAAACATATTAGATTATCCATTCACCCCACTTTCCAGTATTCATACACCTAGTCCTATTGCTCCTAGAAGAATTGAAGCTACTCAGGATCCTATTGAATTGGGTCTTCTTGCTCAAAAATATTTAACCACACCTAAAGACAATAAAGATGAGGTGTTTGGCTTATATGCTGACACAGAGCTTGATGGTAGCATCATACATAGAATTGGCAATTTCAGAGTAACATTTATGGGAGATGATCTGATTGTATATTCAGAATCTCGTCTTGGAGAAAAAGGTGCTATTGTTAAGTACCCCGGAACACCTGGATTGTGGGAACTGATGACTAGGAAGAGACCTGGCAGCTATACAGATCAAGATTATGAGCATTACAAAGAAATATTAATAAAATCAGATGCTCTATACCAGAACAATGATCCCACACAAAAAAGAGTCAAGTCTAGCAGTGGAGCAAAATACAACAATTTAATCAAGCCCATATGGTCACAGATCAAGACTGGCAGTGGAATCAAACAATACAACACCCTGCCTAAAGAATTTGTCTGGGTTGATGATGTCAGAAAACTTGTAGATAGGTTATTGGTGATAGCTGGGAAGGAAAATGCTGGCAACCACAATTTTTACAATGAAAAAGTTGGAATTATGGACATGATAAGCACCAAATTGTCTAATTTTATAGTGAATGACACTAAGGGGATTGGATATCTCATAAAAATTATTAATACTCTACCACCTAAATTTTGGAATATTTCTGAGGGTCGGGGCCTGGTTAATGACATTATAAACAAGCTGCCATTTGAACTACACATTCCAGGCTATCAGTATTGTGGTCCAGGCACAAAATTGGACCATAGATTAAACAGAGGTGATCCTGGTGTTAATCCCCTAGATGCTGCTTGTAGAGACCATGACATAGCATACAACACACATTCTGATCTTGACAAGAGACATGTTGCAGAATGAAGGCCAAGGGTGTTATGTATCAAGTACCTTATGCAGGTCTTAAATCTCTTGGGCCTATTGACAGCCTTTTAACCAAAAAGCAGCGCAAGAAAAAAAATTCTTGTATTGCCAAGGGTCATGGGATGAAATTGTTGCTTAGTACCCCCCAATTAAAAAAATTACAGCAATCAAGAAAAAAATCACATGTGGGGGGTTTTATATTTACCATCCCTGCCATCTTAGCTGCTCTCGGGGCTGTGGGGAGCTTGGCCGGGGGATCAGCCGCCATAGCAAAAACAGTAATAGATGCCAAGAAGAATAGGGCAGAATTAGATGAGCAGAAGCGCCATAACCTGGCCATGGAGAAACAAGGCAAAGGTGTTAAGAGGGCCATGAATAAGTTTAAAAAAAAACAAGAGCCGCTTACAAACCAAGATATTGAAGCTTTAATCAAGCCACTGGGCATCAAACATTTTAGAGGTGTGTACATGTCTGATTCTTTGCCAGAACAACCACTCAACAAAGAGTGTGGCATAGTTAATTTGGATAAGTACAAAAATCAGGGCACTCACTGGATTTGTTATCTTAAATATTTAAAAAATGGGGCATTTGTGTTTGATTCATTTGGAGGTGTTCCACCTGAAAATTTAGTAAAATATCTAAATTCAGCTAATCTTTATTATAATAATGCCCGTGTTCAAAATTTCAAAGATGTTAATTGTGGACATTTGTGTTTATCTGTTCTTAGATATATGTCTCAAATAAATAAACCATCAATGGAAAATTTTCAAAAAGCCTTGTGGTATTTAAAACATCATGGGGGTATTCCATCTCACCAGCCAAAATTCAATATTGAAACTCAAATTACATGATGACATAGTGTAACCCAAAACAATAGCTCTCAGAGCATTTTATGGCATGTACTTAATCCCTAATATTACACACCACAACAACACAATTGCAGTAGGGGATGAAAAATTTGTCATCACTCCAGGGCAGTATAATCTGTCCACTCTAAATGCTCAATTACCCAGAGGTATTGTATTAACTCAAAATTCTGTCACTCACAGAGTAGAGATTGTATCTGCTACAGAAACAGTGGATCTGGGTACTATAGGAGAGCTGTTAGGCTTTGAGAACAACACAAAACTTGAACCAGGCATCAAACACACTGCTATGAATATACCTAAATTCTTAGCCATAGAAACTCTGAATATTCACTGTAATGTGGCAGAGGGTATGATCACCAAATCAAATGGCATAGGTACTCACAAACAAACTGGCATCATTGCAACATTCAAACCTAATTCTGAATTTATGGAGCCCATCATCTACAATCCATTCCCAACATTATATTTTCCTGTGTGCCATAATAGAATAGATTATATTGAATTGATGGTTACTAATGAAAAAGAAGAATTAGTTGATTTTGCTGGAGCCACAACAACTGCTATCATAGAAATTAATATTTAAATAAAAATACATACAAGAAAAAAAATGGAAAATATTGAGTTATGAGCTACAATCATTCCCCCCAAACAGGAGGACCTTTGCAAATTTAAATCAACCCAACACAGAGATTGAGGTTGATCTTGATGTAGGGAATGGCTTTATACACCCTCACAGAGCAGATCTATACATCAAATTTGATGTTGTAAAGCTCGATGGAACAGATTATCCGGCAAATTCAAATATAAGATTGGTGGACAATTTTGTGCCGCATCTATTCTCTGAAATTGAGATCAGAAAGCATGGCGTTGTTATAAACAGAGTGGATTATCCCGGCATTAGAGTCCAGCGCAGATAATTCTGCCGTGCGATGCGCGAAACAACTATAGAAGCAGTGTTGCTAATGGAGCAGATAGAAAAATCGCTGCAGTGCGCCGATGCACAGCTGTTACGTACAACAATAAAATTAGAGAATTCAGGTCTATCTAACGTTGAGTTTTAAACGTCATGCATTATACCAGGACTAGGATTAATATGTACTAACAAGTGGCTTTGTATGTAGCTACATACATATGGACTAAAAATTCGCAAAATATGAACTAACACATAAGTAAAATTACCAAAAATGCTGCAAAGAAGACTTCTTCATACGATTCCTTATTTGAGTGATTTCAAACAAAATAAAAAAATATATATATTATTTTTCATTGCATTAATGCACTGGTGGCGTTCTAACTTTTCACTCCCAAAACCCGTATACACTGGTATGGAACTGCAAGGGCAGATAATAACATGCCAACGTGTTAAACCGCTACAATTGCACCATAACACTCCTCCTGAAGCAGTATTATTATTTCCTCTCTGAGATCGGCGACAGTCGGTTGCCTTTGTTGTACATTTACAAAGGATGCCGGCTTCCACAACAATAAAAAGTACATATACTGCCACTAGACGATAAGCTGCGCGGCTTTTTCTTTTGTTATGAACCAGGGCCGGCGCTAGTCATTTTGCCTCCCTGGGAGGTGGCGGCAGATGCCGCTCTATTTCGACCCCCCCCCCCGGTCATTACGCAGCAACGGAAAATTGAAAATCAATATATTCCTAACTAAAACATCAAAATATAAAATAAATAATGAGACTTCTTATGCTATTTCAATACTATTCAGCGCAAAAGAATATCTCGCTCGATCACAGTTTTCAATAGGCTTATTTTTTTCTTCTCTTCAAATTTTGCCGCTCTGGGCGATGGGACGGTTCGCCCTCCCCTTCCGCCGGCCCTGCTATGAACTTGGTCACCCATCAAAGCATGGCAATTTTAACACAGAAAACAATATGTATCGCATTAAGCAGCAAAAATGACAGCCTCCTCTATGCAATTTCTACAAGAACACGTGCCGGAGCCAGAGTTGAAATGATGTTGGAGCCACATAATTTATTTATTTTGAATAATTCCAAAATTATGAAATATGAACAATTTGTTGCTGCTGTTCGCTGCTCTCTTGCCAAAATGCTTTATTGGGATGCTAACACCATGACTGGCTTCCTCCTTCATGAACTCGTGCACGTTGCTTAGAATTTCCCGAGCTTGGCTATGCAAGGTTTTTGATTTCAACTTCGACAGAACTGGAGGCATTATGGAATTTAACGTTCATTAGCAAACACACACTTTTACATACACACACGCAATACACGCACACAACGTCAAACCGGTCAAATACTTAGTATAAAATAAAAATATGGTGCTTCCAATCCAACAAAACTCACCGCTACTTTACCTGCCTTTTCCCCTTCCGTGACAGAAATAGTGCTTCATTATTACAGTTGGCAACACTAGTTACTAGCTAGCCAATGAACATGCACTGCATAAAAGAAGCAAGCACTACGCCGTGCTATATTGCCACATTAGCGTCCCTACCGAACGGTGGGAACCGCGAGCTGAAGCGCTATTCAATTGTTTTCAATGATGTTTGCGCGAGTGTGTCCAGGAATGGAATGACAACGTGGCAACAATAGCGAAGGTTTTCGAGCAGGGTAGAACACATAATGCTAAGAGAGGGAGACGAAACGAAAATTCGTTTCTACGCAACGGCAAATTTACGTGTGTGGCACTCTACCTCTACAGCTTTGGCCACATTAAAATTATCCAAAACCGAGGCTTCTTACTACAAAATAGGTGGATTTGAGGCTGGTGATAAAATATTATCTAAAAACCACACAGTGCTGTTCCCGATGCGCCTATTGCCAGGATTCTTCTCAGATTACAAAGAAATTATGTGGAAGGGTGGTTTAAGAATTACATTTAGAAGAGCTGCAAATGATAATAATGCTTTGATGAGGTACAGTACATTAAACTCTACAGGGGAAGCTCTGCCTAATACCCTACCTGATGAGGGCAAGTGTATTATTCAGACTATGGAGCTAAGAATCCCGGTTGTTGAGTATGAAGCCAGTTATGCTCTTAAATACAAAGCTGATATAATAAAAAATCTACAGATTCCTCTACAATTTTATACATATCAATGTGTACAGAAGCCCGCATCTGGTACTTATTATGAGTTTGATGCTACAAATTCATTCTCCAGTATACAATATGACATGCCTGATTTTGTGGTGGTATTGTTTCAGACTGGAAGACACAATAATCAGGAAAAAAATTCAAGTAAATTTGATAACTGCAACATCAAGAACATATATCTTAAAAATGGCAGAAATGAGGTATTTCCTAGAGAAAATTATAATTTAGACATGTCCAAGGATGATTTCCTCAAATTATATGAGGCATTTTCAGCATTCAAAAGAGTCACTACTGGCAATACTGACATGTATTACACACCAGATGAATTCAAAGCACAGAGACCCATGTTTGTAATCAACACTTCAAAAAGAAAACAAGTTGTGGTGAATGATAGGACAAACATTAAAATTATCTGTGAATTCCATGAGGCATTACCTGATGACACCATATGTAGTGTTATTCTCATAGGTGAAAAATCATATGTTTATGATGTAAGAAATGAAAGGGTCACAGAGCAATTCTAGAGGGGCTCTGCATATTGCATTGTTTTAATATTAGATAAACAAATTGAACCTGGTATCCAATTAAACTTAAACCAGAAGTAAATATGTGTGGGTGGTTGTGTGTGTGTATCTTGGCCTAGTTTTAAGTGTGGCCAAAAAAAATATCAAGAGGGGCATATTTCTAACACATTTATGAACAACAATCTCACAGAAGTGTCTTTTGTAAGTATAGGCACTTCTGCCCGAGGGGGGTTCATACTTTCCGAGAAATTCCCGAGGGCATTTTTACAAAAATCTTGGATTAGACAGAGTTCCACACTTGAGCAAAAAGCTCATATGGGCATGTTGAGCTTGTTTTAAGTGTGGGCAAATCTGCCTGAGGGGGTTCATACTTTCCTGAGTTTATAATAGTACCAATACAACTACTGACGATGTCAATATTGAATGATTTCGATTAGCCTGTGTGTAAATAAAGCCAACAAAATGGTTGAGTTCGAAAATCGAGTTGGGTTAGTGGTTAATGTTGTCACCTGGCAATGAAGAGGTCGCGGGTTCGATTCTCTAGGTAGTTAAATTAGGCCAATTGTTTAATCCCGCCATTATAGGTTCCGATTAGTCCATCTGTGCATAAATAGTGATTGAATAAAATCAATATGGCGGCCTTGGGGTAGTGGTTAATGTTGTCGCCTGGTAATGAAGAGGTCGCGGGTTCGATTCTCTAGGTAGTTAAATGAGGCCAATTGTTTTGTCCCGCCATTATAGGTCCCGATTAGTCCATCTGTGCATAAATAGTATTTGAATAAAATCAATATGGCGGCCGCGTTTTGTGTTTAGCGGCGGCGGTGACCGGGGCGCGGCGCGGCGCGGGCGCGGGGGGGGGGTGTTTTTTATTCCGCGAGATGTTTTAACCAAGTGGTTGAGGGTTCGATTCCCAATGTTGGTGAAAATTGGATATTCAATTGTATTTGTTTAAAAGTTCCGATTAGCTTTTTGTGCACAAAGAGAAAATGAACTAATTGGAAATAGGATGTTTATGCTGTAATGAAAAGGTCCCGGGTTCGATTCACAATGTCAAATTGGCTGATAATGATGTTGTTTTTTTTAAAAAAAAAAAGAAGTGTGTTGAGTCCCCATTAGTATTTAGGCAGGAACAGATATTAAAAATCAAAACAAAATGCCTTTTGATTACAACGCAAAGACTTTACCGCTAATGTATAAAGATAAATTAGAATCTGTTGTTTTGCCGTGTGGGGCCCCAGTACCGATTAGCTTAAATGCATAAAGAGTAGGTAAAATAAGCAAGATGGCCGTCACTATTGTTTTGTGATCAAAGAGGAGTCACAGGTTCGATTCAATCAAAGGAGGCAAGATTCTATGTTTCAATTCCATGTAAAAGTCTAAAGTTATGTTTCGATTAACCTCAATGCATAAAGAGGAATTAAACAAAAACAAGCAAAATGGCGACAGATGTGATAAAAGAAAAATTGAATTAGTTTTTTATAGTGACAAGAAAAAATAGCGAATCATTGTTAGAAATAGAATGAAAATAAAGATACTTGCCTTTGCGTGTCCAGCGCTGTGCAGAAAAGCTCTCATGCTTTATCTCCGACAAGTCCACAATACACATTTTTTTTATTGTATAGTTAATTATTAATGTTGTTATTAACACAGATTCTTACCAGTGTGAAGAAAAGCTCTCATGCTTTATCTCCGACAAATCCACAATACACACTTTTTCATTATGTAGTTAATTATTAATGTTGTTATTAACACCGAGTTTTACCAGTGTGAAGAAAAGCTCTCATGCTTTATCTTCGACAAGTCCACAATACACACTTTTTCATTATATAGTTAATTATTAATGTTGTTATTAACGATTGTTACCAGTAAAAATATAAACCATGAGGATTTTTAAAGGGGTGATAAGTGAAAAAAAGCCAAGACATATATTTTATCCCTGTTTATTACCAATATTTACAAAATTCAAAAGAGCCGCACACACACACACACACATACATATGTAAAATGTTTATATTGTGTCACCAGTTTATCAGCATGTTATTTAACAAGTTTTTATTCTTCAAGTTTGTTCACTCACCCACATAAGGAATTGTGTCACTATCATATCCATTTTCTGCTGCAACCACTGAATTAAAATGTTTCACTATTTTTTCCACAAGCATGTTCTCGCAAAAAACAAACACTTCTTTGGAAAGTCTTTTTCCGTCGATGTTTTGTATAGACAAAGGCTCAGGTTTTGTACATCCATGTAGATGGGAAAGCACAAACTTCTCCTTATTACATGCATGGACAGGGGAAATATCTGTGCAACCGAAACATTGTTCGCGAAGGTCGAGAATGCAAGATTCCACACAGTTTCCAAAATATGATTTCAGATACGGCGACACTGTTTCACACATAACTTTCGCATGCTCGATGCACACAAATATCTTCATAAAGTTCCGCCACGAACTTTCTGCGATGAACACTATCTCCAGGGAACCGTAAGCTGGTTTCTTACCATTTGCGATTTTTGGAAAATAACTCTAAATTCTATACGTACAACACTCATCAGATACAAAGTTACGGGTCTGTGTACTGTGGGCATTACTGTTTTCTGTATTTATTCCATAAAGCCTCTGGTAAACCCATGCATAAATTTCAAATTTTATTCCCAGTACCGATAAAAAACGACAATATTATAACAACTTATTTGCTGACTCGTAAATTAAATTTATAATACTCGGTACGTATACTAGAAAATATTGACAGTAAATACTGTTTGAAATTTTATACAAGTTACATATAGTCCTAATAGTATATTAATAATTTTGTAGCGTTACAGTTTACAACAGCTTACTTATAATATTTATCTTGTTTTGTGTCTTTACAGAACAATGACGCAATATCACTAATTTCAAGGGGGTTCTTCAGAAAGAGAGCCATCAGCATTTACCTGAAGAACAAAAACAAGTAACTAGTCTTATACGCCAGTCGATATTATTTGATCACGTCTACTATTTGAATGCTTCGAAAACAAAAGTTATCTCAATCGGACTTTCCTCTCATCTGGATTTCCAACCTGTGGTCAGGCTACACAGAAGCGGGGCGGCCGGTGTTGAACTACAGTTGCAGGAGTGGCACGCTCTTCAGGAATTGTTTCCAGTAATCGACAATTACATCGCTATTCCAGGTGAGCAGCCTCGTGTTTCCTACCCACTAAGTGAGCAACATGAATTGCTGATAACCACACTGTACAATCGCCGTCAGATCATTATAAGGAAGAAACCAGCTTACGGTTCCCTGGAGATAGTGTTCATCGCAGAAAGTTCGTGGCGGAACTCTATGAAGATATTTGTGTGCATCGAGCATGCGAAAGTTATGTGTGAAACAGTGTCGCCGTATCTGAAATCATATTTTGGAAACTGTGTGGAATCTTGCATTCTCGACCTTCGCGAACAATGTTTCGGTTGCACAGATATTTCCCCTGTCCATGCATGTAATAAGGAGAAGTTTGTGCTTTCCCATCTACATGGATGTACAAAACCTGAGCCTTTGTCTATACAAAACATCGACGGAAAAAGACTTTCCAAAGAAGTGTTTGTTTTTTGCGAGAACATGCTTGTGGAAAAAATAGTGAAACATTTTAATTCAGTGGTTGCAGCAGAAAATGGATATGATAGTGACACAATTCCTTATGTGGGTGAGTGAACAAACTTGAAGAATAAAAACTTGTTAAATAACATGCTGATAAACTGGTGACACAATATAAACATTTTACATATGTATGTGTGTGTGTGTGTGTGCGGCTCTTTTGAATTTTGTAAATATTGGTAATAAACAGGGATAAAATATATGTCTTGGCTTTTTTTCACTTATCACCCCTTTAAAAATCCTCATGGTTTATATTTTTACTGGTAACAATCGTTAATAACAACATTAATAATTAACTATATAATGAAAAAGTGTGTATTGTGGACTTGTCGAAGATAAAGCATGAGAGCTTTTCTTCACACTGGTAAAACTCGGTGTTAATAACAACATTAATAATTAACTACATAATGAAAAAGTGTGTATTGTGGATTTGTCGGAGATAAAGCATGAGAGCTTTTCTTCACACTGGTAAGAATCTGTGTTAATAACAACATTAATAATTAACTATACAATAAAAAAAATGTGTATTGTGGACTTGTCGGAGATAAAGCATGAGAGCTTTTCTGCACAGCGCTGGACACGCAAAGGCAAGTATCTTTATTTTCATTCTATTTCTAACAATGATTCGCTATTTTTTCTTGTCACTATAAAAAACTAATTCAATTTTTCTTTTATCACATCTGTCGCCATTTTGCTTGTTTTTGTTTAATTCCTCTTTATGCATTGAGGTTAATCGAAACATAACTTTAGACTTTTACATGGAATTGAAACATAGAATCTTGCCTCCTTTGATTGAATCGAACCTGTGACTCCTCTTTGATCACAAAACAATAGTGACGGCCATCTTGCTTATTTTACCTACTCTTTATGCATTTAAGCTAATCGGTACTGGGGCCCCACACGGCAAAACAACAGATTCTAATTTATCTTTATACATTAGCGGTAAAGTCTTTGCGTTGTAATCAAAAGGCATTTTGTTTTGATTTTTAATATCTGTTCCTGCCTAAATACTAATAGGGACTCAACACACTTCTTCTTTTTTTTAAAAAAAAATAACAACATCATTATCAGCCAATTTGACATTGTGAATCGAACCCGGTACCTTTTCATTACAGCATAAACATCCTATTTCCAATTAGTTCATTTTCTCTTTGTGCACAAAAAGCTAATCGGAACTTTTAAACAAATACAATTGAATATCCAATTTTCACCAACATTGGGAATCGAACCCTCAACCACTTGGTTAAAACATCTCGCGGAATAAAAAACACCCCCCCCCGCGCCCGCGCCGCGCCGCGCCCCGGTCGCCGCCGCCGCTAAACACAAAACGCGGCCGCCATATTGATTTTATTCAAATACTATTTATGCACAGATGGACTAATCGGGACCTATAATGGCGGGACAAAACAATTGGCCTCATTTAACTACCTAGAGAATCGAACCCGCGACCTCTTCATTACCAGGCGACAACATTAACCACTACCCCAAGGCCGCCATATTGATTTTATTCAATCACTATTTATGCACAGATGGACTAATCGGAACCTATAATGGCGGGATTAAACGATTTGCCTAATTTAACTACCTAGAGAATCGAACCCGCGACCTCTTCATTGCCAGGTGACAACATTAACCACTAACCCAACTCGATATTCGAACTCAACCATTTTGTTGGCTTTATTTACACACAGGCTAATCGAAATCATTCAATATTGACATCGTCGACTTGTAATCAAAGGGTCCCAGGTTCGATACTCGGTGGAGGCACATAGTGGTCCGAATTACTACTTTTCAACTGTAGGTCCACTCCTGATTAGTCTTGCCGTGCATAAAGTGGACTTAAAAAAAAACTAACTCAATCTATCAATCGATCAATATTGACTCTACCAGGAATGGAACCCTCGACGCCTCTTGTTTTACAGAGCAATAACCTTAGCCGCTAAACTTTAGGGGTACAACACCTTCGGCGCCATCTTTAAATCATTTCTTCATGTGTTTGCATCATACGCAATGGTTGCGCGCGCATTTCCTCCACACACACACAAACATACGCACGTGTTAGGTTAGCATACATCAAGAAACAACGTGACAAATCCATTGACCCCCTCCCCCCACCGCTTCCGATGTCTTCAACGTGATCAGACACGTTCTGCTGACTCAACAATAAAATCGCTCGTACCCCGCTACACCGGATGTAACATAACACCAGTCGCATCAAATTTTTGCTGACGCGTAGGAACATAGTGCTGTCATTCTACTAGCCGTACTCAGATTTCTAAAAATGGAATAGAATTTGGTGTATCCTGTACAAATTCACGCGTTCTGCTTCTGGTAATCTGTAGAAAAAATTACATGTGTTTTATTTCAAGCGAAAAATTCACTTCCTCAAATAAAATTGTAACCCGACAAGAAGTTAGAAATGGACTCTGCATAATGGAACCAGACACATAACTTTATTTGTATATTTGGATTGCTAAACTATACTTATTATGTCTAATTTTCTTATACCTGATCAACTTCTAAGAGTATTTTTACATTAACGTAAAGAGGGTACAATATTAATACATGACTGTAAGGGAAGAGAAAGTGTGTGTAAAGTAAAATTTATGTAGTGTGTACAGCGTACAGCTCGCACAAGGAAAATGCAAATAAATACAAATATTATTTATTTTTCTAATTTTATGGAGTAATTTATATACAAGGCTCTACTATGTAGTGTATTTAGTACAAGTATTACATTTTACAGATATCGCTAATACAATAACAGGATAAAGTAAGGTAATTTGGTGATAATTGTTCTAACGTATGCCGCCGCATAACCTATACATTATGCTCTGTCCAGGGAATCTCAGGAGCGAAGGAAAGCAACTCTGCACAAGTCATGACGTGAAAGGGCTCAACCAGTGAAAACATGCCAGGGAACGGGATTTCTTGGAGGGGAGAGAAGCAACTGCAGTTACCAGCAGCGTGTACTGCTTCGCTCCTCGCACTCGCTTTTTACCCTTATGCGCGGCCTTGCTCCAGAAGATTGCCTGGATAGATTGTAGATGAGATGACTCGCGATGCCCATCATGAAGATGCATTTGTGAAGACAGTCCCAACGTTGTCACTTCAACTCACTCATTGCCAGGCCCAGATTTATGTGGAGGCTAACGTGAGCCCTCCCCCCGCCCCTACTCCCCCGTGTTCGATTAGAAGTAAACGTGGAAGGAGGGTAAATTTTCAGAGCTTCCTATTTTTACATTTTGAGATTGTTGCCTGATATGTAGTTCTTCGGAAGCCAAAGGTGCAGGCAGAATTTTTTCGGAGGTTGGAGGTGTCAAGAATTCTTTATCTCAAACTTTATGGCCGACTTATTTCCATATCTCGAGGGTTTCTGTGAACTATTACTTCTATCGGATTTTTTGTTTAATCAGATAAATTTCACAGTAAGATATTTGCTATTTATGTATATGGTAAACCATCAAAAATAGTAATTTAATGCCTTCAATACTTTCATATAACTTTTAGAAAAAAAAATGTTTCGCCTACAGACCAGGGTAATATTACATAGATTTATTTTACAATCATCGATTTTTAATGTAAAATGTAGTACAAAAGTTACATGTAGCCTGTTTTATTACTGTGAATTGACTTGAAATTAATCGATAATTATTACTTCAATTTATAAAATTAATAACAACAATGGCGGAATGGAGAAAAAGTCATTCCCTCGTTAGAAATTAATTTAAACATACAGAGTTTGGAAAATAAAATGTGGGAAGGGCAAAACTCCATGACTAGACCCCCTCCCTCCTCTTCTTCAATTCGAGCACTGCCTACAGTCAATTATAACTTCTGAGGTAAATTATGTCAAATCGTTAGTCATATTTTTACATGAGAGTTCAAATATCATCCTTTTTCTTCGTTGTGTGGCCTCTTTGAAAGCAATTTTTCCATAGTGGAGGGGAGACAGCTGAGTGGAGAAGATAATTTAGAACTGCATAATTTGTATGCATGTCCACATTATTAGAAAAATTAAATCAAGAAAACTTTCGTGATCAGGCCATGAGGCACGAATAGGAGAGGATAGAAGAGTTTACAGAATTCTTGTTGGGAATACCTGATGGTAAGAGACCTGTAGGAAGGCCAAGACGAAGATGGAGGCATAACGTTGAAAATAACTTAAAGTAAATATGTATGGGATGGAAAAGATTGTACTGATCTTGCCCAGGATAGGGACAGATGGAAAGCTTTCGTTGTTGCAGCCATAAACCTTCGAATTTAAGAAGGTTAGAGTCTTAGCGAGTTAGTTAGATTTTAGTGAGTCCTCCAAATTTGATGCTCAGTCCCCCTACCAAAATTCCCGATATAACCTAAGATTTAACATTGATATTCCCCTCTTTCCATCGAAAAATTTTCAATCTCTCGCACAGGAATTTGCCTGACAATTTAAGACTTAATATGTCACCACCACCACTACAACCAAATAATATATATCACCCGTTATAATTTCCTTGGCAGTCTACACATTTCTATTTATAAAGCAGCGATGCTCAAATGATGGCGTAGTTCAACTTCTGTCCAACACAGGGCCTCGCGCTCCTAAAGTACAATTCTATCGAATTGTTTATTCATTCATTCATTCCTTGTGAAAGCGTGATCCCATTCAAATAGAACGAGGAAGAAAATTGAAAAAAAAAACAAAAAAAAACACAACTACTACATAAAACGATTGATTGATTATTTTGCTTTTCTGCCACCTTTGGCTAATCGCGAAGATGAGTATTGTGAAATTATGAAACGACACTCATAAAGAACACATGTCCTGGCGGCCTGGATTTTATCCTGGGACCCCTGGCGTCGTAGCGCGCTGTACTAACCACTCCGCCACGTAGAAGTGATTTCAAACGGGTACAGCAAGATATGGCAACAGCCAATAATCAACATTATTGCTATAAAAACATGTGAAAATATTTTTTTTTTCCGCAACACAGTTGAATTTCTTGATTCGGAAAACGGTGTTCACTTTTGGCAAGTATTTGTCACTCTTATGCTACCACTACCAGTTAGTTCAAGTTCGCCGATAAGGAGCAACAAGCAACACTTATGTTGTTTGTGACCCTGCCGCTTTCTACTTGTTTCCTGTCATAAACCACTGCTCGAGAGGGTGCAGGTACTGTAATATGGTCCCCAAATTTGAGGACATGCCGCCCTTCGTGTCCTTGGAAACTTCACCACATTGGGTATGTTGTTCTTCCCTTTGTAACAAACATGTCCTCATAAAGATCTGGAGATACTTCTATTTTTACTTCCTGAAAGAAAACACCTCCCAGAGAGAGGACGCTTGCTTGTTCAATGTTCCAAAAAGTTTCAAATCTGTATTTGTATTTGCAACACAAGCTTAAACCTAATTCGCATTTATTTCACTGTATTAACATGCATGAAAGAATGTGATTATATATATAGAAGGTATGGCTTGGGTATGGCTGCGCATGGGTAAATACTTCCTTGAAATAATTGTGTCCATCAGAGACAAAACGAAAGTAAATGGAACAAGATGGGAGAATAGATTAGAAAAGAATAAAGAGGAAAACAAGGAAAGGGAAAAGAAGTAAGAGGAAAATCGGGAGTGTAAGAGAGATGGGGATACATACGTCTTACGTACACATACATGGTCTTACATTTGTACTGCCCACCCTAATCTATCACTATGGAGCTTCTGCCCACCCGGTCGAAAATTTCTGGCGCCGCCCCTGGTTAATTAGGACTTGACCTAGAGTTTATAGTGGTATCCGAACCACTATGTGCCTGCATCGAGTATCGAACCCGGGACACCCTGATTGCAAGGCGAGGGCGTTAGCGTTATTTAGCTAATAAGGTACGATGTACCCTGATACATAGGGCCGTATCAAGGTTTGTGGAGACCCCTGGGCAAAATGTTTTGTGGAGGCCCCGCATTTTTTAATCATTTTTTCAATAGGAGCTTTATTAGCTCAAATTGTTAACCAACAATTTTCAGCAGTTGAAATGGTATACCTGAATTTAGAATCAGTAGTCATTCACAATCGAACATATCGCAGATAGGTTTGCAGGGAGAATAGCTCACTAAAATAAAGTTACAGGACGATAATTGTAGCGCTATAGCAGCAGCAAAATTCTGCCTATTATGAAGAGTAAACACCGTAACTACAATATATAGTAAATACTAAGGGGGTTCAGACGGAAACAGAGAACTGAGCAGTAGACTGTACTTACGTACATAATTTATTATAAATGATATTATTTACAATTAAGAGTAAATATGTCACTACATATGCACGGTCCATCTACTGGACAACTACCGACAGGTTCATTTTGGAAATTGTAGTAACTACACTTTCTTCAAGAAAATTCCCAAAGTCTTAACACTTATAGTAGACACACTTTTCTTGCCTTTTCGCCGAAAATTCATCTATTATATCATCGAAGTCCAATTCACGAAGAAGTTCATGTTCAATGCTTAATAAACAAAGATTGGATAAGCGATCCTGTCCCATGGCAGCACGAAGCGTGTTTTTCACTCATTTCATTTTTGAGAAAGCGCTAGTATCTCCACATTTCTTCCCCTAGAAAAACTCACAGTTCTAATACGATGTTATTAACGAAAGAAAGTTATGTACTTCGTAGGATTATTTATTATCTTAATCTATCTGAGAATTGGTTGATTGAATAAGTGTGCCTTATTTTCACACCACAGCCAAACCAATCCATGGTATAAAGTATACTGAGCTTCAGATATCTACAAACAGATCGACTGAGAGCTGTGCTACAATTTGATCCAAAAGAGTGTAGACATACGACAATATTGAAGTTTTATTTTTATTTTTAAAATACAACTTCTTATGTAATTTTTCACAAGCATAGCCATGTGGATAAAATATTTTTTTTTGGTGGAGGCTCTTCACGGCTTCCTCTTGGTGGGGGTCCCGGGCCAATTGACCCAGTTGCCCATAGGTTAATCCGGCCCTCCTGTTACGTGTTTTTATGTTTTCAGTGTACCTACCCGCACGCGGAAAGAAATTGGTATTCATACTTCGCTTAACTTTGCCCCCTAATATAGCTAGAAATCGGCACCTCTGTTTTCCGGTGCTGCTTTGCTTGCTTGATTACTTGTTTTAATTTTTTCCCTCTAAGTTCTACCTAAATGAAACTTTTTTACAAACATATTTTTGATTTGGTTACATTTTCCATTTTACCATTCCATTCTTGTCTCTTGCCGACCCTCCGCGATTTAGGGGTTAGCACATCGCGTTACGAGGCCAGGGGTCCTGGGTTCGAATCCCAGCCCGGCCATGATTGTTCTTTGTAAATGTTCATCAATTTCATCATATCAACACTCAATCGTCCTCGTTGTCGCGATTAGCCTAAACAGGAAGAAAAGCAACGTAAAATAACAATTGCACAACCAGTCTTGTCTCGCGTATTCACCACTCTCCGCTCTTTTTACAATGTGCTGTAGTAGGTCTACTGTGCTTTCTACATCCCCGTTTCAAGATAATATGATGGTTCGCAGCTCGACTAAAGAGACACTCTGTGGAGATCGCTTGGAAGCCAGCCAGGTTCATTCTGGAACTTCTAATACGTCTATTGTCTATCAGGGGTCATTGAAGGTCATGTACCTAGTTCTATGCTCAATAATATGCCCCACGTTGCACTATTCATTGACATGTCCGATATTACAAATGCATTGCACAAATATGAGAAAATAAATCAAATCACACATCATGAATGCAGGGAAAGTTACTTGGAGGAGAGCGGAGGGGCAAGGGGGTTATTGGCCATTTGAAATGAGTCTGACTGATGACAAATAATAGCAAAAAGAAAGTCTCTGGGTATGACGTGACGTTAGTCAACATCAAGTAGCAAAAGAGTGGTTTGCAGAGCCGCTGGGTAGGATGGTAGAACGAAGTTACATTAAACTGTAAATCCAGTCCCAATTAGCCTATCTGTGCATAAAATAAAAATAAAAAACTCAAAACTTAATGAGATACGTTCTATCATAATAATTAGTCCCAGATTTAGTTAAAATCAAATGGTACATCCCGGGTTCGATATCCTGTAGAGGTACAAGTGGTTCGGATCCCACTTTAAACTGTAGGTCCAGTCCCGATTAGCCTTACTGTGCATAAAATGGACTTAAAACTCCCAACTCAACTCACATGGTACATGCATTTTAGGAGAGGAATGGAAGAAAGTTCATTGTTTACTTAATTTTTGTTAAAGCTGGCTTCCTTGGCGGAATGGTTAGCACTCGCGCTACAGGGATCCCGAGTTCGAATGCCGAGTATCCCTTCATCGATTTCATCATATCACTCACCCTCATCTTCGCGATTAGCCAAAAGTGGCAGAAAAGCGAAGTAAAATAAACTAAATCAATCAATATTACAGAACGGAAATCATGTCACCCTAAACTTTGAAGGAACCCTTTCTTACGCATGACAAAGAGAGAGAGAGAGAGCAGGAGTTCATTACGCCGTCGACCCTAGTTTCGCCATCTTGAATCACGTGTTCTCTCGTTGCGTCTTGTACACGCCCACATTTTGTTACGCATCATATGATTGGCCTGGCCTCTTCTTCTTCTTTTGAGATCATAGCAGAAAAGGAACGTGGCAGCACACAGTTGCATTTTATTTTATACTAAGAATTTGACCGGTTTGACGTTGTGTGCGAGTGCTTCTGAACTGTAGATAATTTACCGAACCCATAGCTGTGTTCAATGTTATCTACTGGTTATAATCAGGGCTAGGATTTATAGGTAAATACTACTTTTAGTTGACGAAATATCGCTGAAATTTTGTGATATCTTTGGGAATAGTACTGTTTGTAGTGATTTAGGGCCGGTTGCACCATCTCCGCTTAACGTCTTATGCCCCACTTAACACCATTTTGCGGTTGTTCAATGTCCGCCTAACGTTACCTAGCACTTAAAGTCCCGTGTAACATAAGTGGCGGTCGGGGTTCAGTCTAACGCGTTAAGTGCCGGGTAAACATGGAAAAGCAGTACACTGTGCAGCCAACAGATACGTGCAGCACCTAGTATAATCTGTGTTTACACTTTTATAGTTTTAAAATGGCAAACTCTCGATCAGCTGTTGTAAATTGCGAAAGTTTGCTGCATGTTTTGCATTACCAAATAACAGCAATAAATAAAGCAACGTTTATAAATATATGTGTAGAAATGAATATTAGGTGGTCATTTTCGTGTGTGTTCCGAAAATGTTGTATATTTAAATTAGCAGTTTCACTGTAATTTCGTATGTAGGATTTGAGTGCATGCGGGTACAGAAAATAAAACCAGGTTAAAGTAATGCGTTTGATGCTTGCAAAATTGTATTAAAATGCCGTTCTAAATAAATGAATGTGTGTTTGCTGTAACATTTTTTTTCAACCAAATACAATACACGAAATGTACACCATCATCAGTTGCTTTTTCGCAATCCTAGTAATTTGTAATCTTCAAGATTAAAACACGTGTAATATTATTCGAGTCACTTCCGTCGCCATTGGTGTGAATGTAATTGCAAATAAACAAGTAATGTGTTGTTTCCGAATAACAACTGGCAAAGAGTGCACGTATAATATTTAGCAGTAGCTACTCTTACTGTCCAGTTCATACATATGTACGTACAAGGAACAATTTCCGAATGGTGGTGTGTTTTTTACAAACACACATTTACAATAATAACCTTGTACCTTGTACCTAGTAGTACATAAGACGTAATACCAATCTTTTAAGAAACGTATACATTGTATATGTGTGATTTTGTATGTTAACTTCCAAAACTGGCAAAAAAAAAAGTTTACTGTTAACAAGCATCCTCACGATGTTGACATGCATGTACAAGGAACAATTTCCTACTGGTTTTGTACCTAACCTAACCAACCCTAACCTAATATTCATGGGAGAGCATAAGACGTAAATGCCAAAGTTTCTTTTCTTTCGGTATTTACTACTTAGAGGAAACATTTTATGCGAAGTAACATATTTTTAAATACATTGTGCGAGATTTTGTACTTTAACATTAAAACTGGCAAAGAATAATAATAATGGAGACAGGTACAGCAGTATCTTTACGGCGTTGATACGAATCTACAAGGAACAATTTCCGAATGGTGTTACGTTTCGTAGATACAAAGAAAATGCACCATTGTAATAAACCTTGCACGAATCTACATGCCTGAAGATGCATAAAACGTGCACTCACGTTTTTTCTGTTGTTTTTTTAACATTCATATGCAATACACATGATCTTGTATTTGATTTTTCAAAATAACTGGCCTAAGAAGACGAGCGGCTAGGGGCAGCATTAGCACCTTGGGAAATACATGCTAACAACACCAAACCTGGCCTGCCTAACCTATCCACGTAGGTATATATTAGCATAAATAAGCATGTAAATAGTTTTGGCAAATTATAATTTGTTTATTTAAACTAGTATATACATACGTGAATAGGTTAGGCAGGCCATGTTTGGTGTTGTTAGCATGTATTGCCCAAGGTGCTAATACTGTCCCTATCCGCTCGTCTAAAAAGGACCACAGCTTGTACGTATGTACAAGGTATATTTTCCGGATGAATATTACTGTTTTTTGTAAACAAATATATACTTCTTGCAATGCACTAGCATATAACGTTGCACGAAACTACCTATCTGAAAGTATATACAGCCTGGAGTTTCTTCTGGAGTACTACGGTACTTTACATACTATTTGATTCTTCCTATTGTGCTAAGATGATAGTAATTCCCAAAATGTACCTTGTACATGGAACCGTTGATTAACGATTTTTTTTTGTGTTATTCGAATTTGTTTTGAATACAAAAATTTAATTTTCATCTGCATCGTTATTACTCAACCAATTTTCAAAATTAATCTTGCACAAAAGCTGCATTATAAATAGAGAAGAAACCTATAAGATGGTCAACGTTGATAATACTAATACTCGCTATTCGCTAAAGAAGGGGTTACGGATTGATAAATTATTAACAGAAACAAATGATAAATTAGTAAGAGCAGAATAGAAGATTGCTCTTCTTATTCCGTATATTTACACAAACTCAGATATGTCAGCCTTACACTAAAAATTTAATAAATGTAACTTGCATTGGTTACGACTTCGTAAAATTTTGGTCACTGTTTAGTAGTGTTTAATATTTTTAAAAAAGTGACCGTATGTCTTACTGAAAGATAAGACGAGGAATATTCTCTTGTGCATTATGTTAATTGGAGTACGTGTAAAATAAATTGAAAATTTTGTAAGCTTCCCACTACTTCGAAAGATTACGGGTTATATTTTATCATATAACATATAAAGTGACCGTATGTCTTACTGAAAGATAAGACGATGAATATTCACTTGTGCATTATGTTAATTGGAGTACGTGTAAAATAAATTGAAAATTTAATAATAATAATAATAATAAATTTTCTTTATTCAGCGGGCGAGGTTCAGCCAAGGGCTGCTCTGCCACCTAACCCTTGTCAATATAATAATACATATGAGATTATTATAAGCTTATGGAGCCGTAATTTAAACGTAAAATAATAATAATAATAATAATACAAATAAAAAATGAAAAGAAAAAAATAAGAAAGAAAAAAAAATACATAGGAATTAGTTGCATACAAAAAAAAGTAACTAGAAATACAAAAAGACAATAATAATAATAATACAATAATACAATTCCTTATAGTGAGTGACTTGATACCTTTAGTATGTGCCCCGACTCTGCCATTGTTCCATTAACAGCTTCCCACCACTTCGAAAGATTACGGGTTATATTGTATCATATAACATACATTTGATATTATATGAGAGTACGACACATGCATTACGTACTTCTATCAGCTGTTTCATTTTATTGCAATAAATATTTAGCTTTTTTAAACATATTTCAGTTGAAAAAGCATGCATTTGGAATTGACAAGCAGACATTAGCACGTAATAAACAAACAAAACACAATCGAAAACACAACTTTCTCCAGTTTCTGTTGCCAGGTCGTACGACAAGCAGGAGAAAGTTCCACCTTACAAGGCGGGGGATAAAAATGCTTGGTGCAACCCACCGCCGCCTAAATCTCCCGCCTGTCGTTATCCAGCACTTTGTAAAGTGGCAGATTGAGTGGCGATGGTGCAACCGGCCCTAAAGGTACTTTTTATTGTCAATATTTTTCCATATTTCTAATTTTAATAAATACTTACTTTTACATATTTAAGGAAAATATACTTAATTTTACATATTTCAACAGGTTTAATTCACAAATTGTTCATATTTCATAATTTTGGAATTGTTCAAAATAAATCAATTATGTGGCTCCAACAGCATTTCAACTCTTGGCTCTGGCACGTGTTCTTTTAAAAATTGCATAGAGGAAGGAGGCTGTCATTTTTGCTGCTTTATGCGATGCATATTGTTTTCTTTGTTAAAATTGCCATGCTTTGATAGGTGACCAAGTTCATAGCAGGGCCGGCGGAAGGGCAGGGCGAACCGTGCCACCGCCCAGAGTGGCAAATTTTCAGGGCGGCAAAATTTGAAGAGAAGAAAAAAATAAGCCTATTGAAAACTGTGGTCGAGCGAGATATTCTTTTGCGCTTAATAGTATAGAAATAGTATAAGAAGTCTCATTATTTATTTTATATTTTGATGTTTTACTTAGGAACATATTGATTTTCAATTTCCCTTGCTGCGTAATGACGGGGGGGAGGGGGGGTCGAAATGGAGCGGCATCTGCCGCCACCGCCCAGGGAAGCAAAATGACTAGCGCCGCCCCTGGCTCATAGCAAGAGAAAAAGCCGCGCAGCTTATCGTCTAGTGGCAGTATATATACTTGTTATTGTCAAATTTTGTTATTGTCAAAAATTGGGTCAAATAAAGTGCACGAACATAGTGATGGACAATTTGCACGGTAATACAAATGGATCCCACTGTACAGGGGGTTATTCGCCGGATTTTTACATTTTTTCTGACCCCACAGCAAAAGAGGATATCTCGTGATTTCCCGAAATATCGGTATTTCGTAGCAATGTAGAATTGATCATTAATGATGTTTTAGGTATTTAAATAAATTCAGCTTTATTAAAAGATGAACATATTAAAATGGGTAGTGTGCGACTTATTTCGTGCAAAGTTACTTAATTAAATATTATCGACTTTTCCCCGAATGGCATATTATATGTTTTTCCTTTATTTACAGTAGAGGACATTTTGTGAAACATTCACTCTAGCGTGGATCTACATATATTTCCCGTACCAAAAACAAAAACAAGTTTCCAAGGGTTTCTATTTTGTCATTTTTGATTCAACATTCAAGAAACGATTTCGGAGAAAATTACCAAACATTATGGAGATGCGAAAGAAGGCAAGTTCATACATACCTGAATTGGACTACAAAGAGAAGTTCTAAGAAAATATTTAACGGCCAATTGTAAGTGATGTTGACATGTATTACAAAAAAGAGTAATAATCATTTGAACAGTTTAATCACAGGTTTAATGGGAACAAACGTCTAGCCTGAAAGCAACTACCTCTTCCCTTGTTATTTTCTCCTGGTTTTGGCAAGTGGGAAAGAGTTTGGCTAGAGTCTAGTTTACGTCGTTCTTACCCACTCCTTCTTAACGTCTGTGAAGTTAGCCACATTTTCCTCAGCCACAAATACAAGCCACGCCCACGCCGCGCTCCTTCCGGCTGGGTTGCAATCCCAGAAACCAAACCTTCCCAGGCAATATGTAAATGAACATTTCGGATAGTAGTAAATCATGAAAGTTTCATTTCATGATTGAAATACAAAGAATAAACATCAAAGAACACAAGGAAATGAAGTTTCACGATAATTTTCTACCATCCCAAAAATGACTTATTTCTCGCGATATGCGACCGGTCCAGCCACGAATTGCATTTTCGGCGCCTAAGACCAATCAAAGTTCAATTTAATGATTTTAATACAAAGAATAAACATCAAGGAACACAACCAAAAAAGTTTATACGGTGACTGTCAACAAATAACGAAGATATAACCATCCCAAAAATGACTTATTTCTCGCGATATGCGACCGTTACCGGTCCAGCCACGACTTGCATTTTGGGTTCTTAGAACGAATCAAAATTCCATTTCATGACTTTACAAATAAAGAATAAGCATCAAGGAACACAACCAAAAAAAGTTTATACGGTGACTGTCAACAAATAACGAAGATATAACCATCCCAAAAATGACTTATTTCTCGAGATATGCGACCGTTAACGGTCCAGCCACGAATTGCATTTTCGGCGCCTAAGACCAATCGAAGTTCAATTTAATGATTTTAATACAAAGAATAAACATCAAGGAACACAACCAAAAAAAGTTTATACGGTGACTGTCAACAAATAACGAAGATATAACCATCCCAAAAATGACTTATTTCTCGCGATATGCGACCGTTACCGGTCCAGCCACGACTTGCATTTTGGGTTCTTAGAACGAATCAAAATTCCATTTCATGACTTTACAAATAAAGAATAAACATCAAGGAACACAACCAAAAAAAGTTTATACGGTGACTGTCAACAAATAACGAAGATATAACCATCCCAAAAATGACTTATTTCTCGCGATATGCGACCGTTACCGGTCCAGCCACGAATTGCATTTTGGGTTCTTAGAACGAATCAAAATTCCATTTCATGACTTTACAAATAAAGAATAAACATCAAGGAACACAACCAAAAAAAGTTTATACGGTGACTGTCAACAAATAACGAAGATATAACCATCCCAAAAATGACTTATTTCTCGAGATATGCGACCGTTACCGGTCCAGCCACGAATTGCATTTTGGGTTCTTAGAACGAATCAAAATTCCATTTCATGACTTTACAAATAAAGAATAAACATCAAGGAACACAACCAAAAAAAGTTTATACGGTGACTGTCAACAAATAACGAAGATATAACCATCCCAAAAATGACTTATTTCTCGCGATATGCGACCGTTACCGGTCCAGCCACGAATTGCATTTTGGGTTCTTAGAACGAACCAAAATTCCATTTCATGACTTTACAAATAAAGAATAAACATCAAGGAACACAACCAAAAAAAGTTTAACGGTGACTGTCAACAAATAACGAAGATATAACCATCCCAAAAATGACTTATTTCTCGAGATATGCGACCGTTACCGGTCCAGCCACGAATTGCATTTTCGGCGCCTAAGACCAATCAAAGTTCAATTTAATGATTTTAATACAAAGAATAAACATCAAGGAACACAACCAAAAAAAGTTTATACGGTGACTGTCAACAAATAACGAAGATATAACCATCCCAAAAATGACTTATTTCTCGAGATATGCGACCGTTACCGGTCCAGCCACGAATTGCATTTTCGGCGCCTAAGACCAATGAAAGTTCAATTTAATGATTTTAATACAAAGAATAAACATCAAGGAACACAACCAAAAAAAGTTTATACGTTGACTGTCAACAAATAACGAAGATATAACCATCCCAAAAATGACTTATTTCTCGCGATATGCGACCGTTACCGGTCCAGCCACGAATTGCATTTTCGGCGCCTAAGACCAATCAAAGTTCAATTTAATGATTTTAATACAAAGAATAAACATCAAGGAACACAACCAAAACAAGTTTATACGTTGACTGTCAACAAATAACGAAGATATAACCATCCCAAAAATGACTTATTTCTCGCGATATGCGACCGTTACGGGTCCAGCCACGAATTGCATTTTCGGCGCCTAAGACCAATCAAAGTTCAATTTAATGATTTTAATACAAAGAATAAGCATCAAGGAACACAACCAAAAAAAGTTTATACGGTGACTGTCAACAAATAACGAAGATATAACCATCCCAAAAATGACTTATTTCTCGCGATATGCGACCGTTACCGGTCCAGCCACGAATTGCATTTTGGGTTCTTAGAACGAATCAAAATTCCATTTCATGACTTTACGAATAAAGAATAAACATCAAGGAACACATCCAAAAAAAGTTTATACGGTGAATGTCCACAAATAACGAAGATATAACCATCCCAAAAATGACTTATTTCTCGAGATATGCGACCGTTACCGGTCCAGCCACGAATTGCATTTTCGGCGCCTAAGACCAATCAAAGTTCAATTTAATGATTTTAATACAAAGAATAAACATCAAGGAACACAACCAAAAAAAGTTTATACGGTGACTGTCCACAAATAACGAAGATATAACCATCCCAAAAATGACTTATTTCTCGAGATATGCGACCGTTACCGGTCCAGCCACGAATTGCATTTTCGGCGCCTAAGACCAATCAAAGTTCAATTTAATGATTTTAATACAAAGAATAAACATCAAGGAACACAACCAAAAAAAGTTTATACGGTGACTGTCAACAAATAACGAAGATATAACCATCCCAAAAATGACTTATTTCTCGCGATATGCGACCGTTACCGGTCCAGCCACGAATTGCATTTTCGGCGCCTAAGACCAATCAAAGTTCAATTTAATGATTTTAATACAAAGAATAAACATCAAGGAACACAACCAAAAAAAGTTTATACGGTGACTGTCAACAAATAACGAAGATATAACCATCCCAAAAATGACTTATTTCTCGCGATATGCGACCGTTACCGGTCCAGCCACGAATTGCATTTTCGGCGCCTAAGACCAATCAAAGTTCAATTTAATGATAGAGCAGCCACAGGCTGAACTTCGCCCATGAATAAAGAAATTCTAATTCTAATTCTAATTCTAACAAATAACGAAGATATAACCATCCCAAAAATGACTTATTTCTCGCGATATGCGACCGTTACCGGTCCAGCCACGAATTGCATTTTCAGCGCCTAAGACCAATCAAAGTTCAATTTAATGATTTTAATACAAAGAATGAACATCAAGGAACACAACCAAAAAAAGTTTATACGGTGACTGTCAACAAATAACGAAGATATAACCATCCCAAAAATGACTTATTTCTCGCGATATGCGACCGTTGCCGGTCCAGCCACGACTTGCATTTTGGGTTCTTAGAACGAATCAAAATTCCATTTCATGACTTTACAAATAAAGAATAAACATCAAGGAACACAACCAAAAAAAGTTTATACGGTGACTGTCAACAAATAACGAAGATATAACCATCCCAAAAATGACTTATTTCTCGAGATATGCGACCGTTACCGGTCCAGCCACGAATTGCATTTTGGGTTCCTAGAACGAATCAAAATTCCATTTCATGACTTTACAAATAAAGAATAAACATCAAGGAACACAACCAAAAAAAGTTTATACGGTGACTGTCAACAAATAACGAAGATATAACCATCCCAAAAATGACTTATTTCTCGCGATATGCGACTGTTACCGGTCCAGCCACGAAATGCATTTTGGGTTCCTAGAACGAATCAAAATTCCATTTCATGACTTTACAAATAAAGAATAAACATCAAGGAACACAACCAATAAAAGATTGGGCAATTGCTTTATTTTCAACTGTATTTATTGTAACTACTTTGATTATATTATAGCAGAAAATTCATGCATTTTCCTCATACATATCTTGTTTCTCTATTCAGGTAACCGGAATTTTTTAAATGTCGGACGACTATTCCAAAGGAGAGATGGACACGTGCTACATTCCTTGTTTGAAAGGTTAGTCTTATGGTGTTTTCTTCCCTTTTGTGTATATTGCCCTAAAATTACTGCTGTAAACATTGGTTTCTTGGCATAGAAAAACAGTTCTAAGAGACACTGTAATATCACATAAAGAGATAGCATAATGTTGGAAAATATATATAATATGAAGTAAGCTTTGTTCTTAACATCGAGTCCTGAATTCCTGCATGGGTTCAAAAGTACATTCAAAGATTTTCTTTCATAGGAGATATGGAAGAAGCTCCAGGACAGACTTAGTTCACTGGAATAAGGATGGAATGCTGGCCGTGAAAAACTTTCTAGAACTGAATCTATAACAGCAGGAGTAACAGGGACAGGTTGTATTGAAATTCGGACAATGCGGAGAAATTTCCTCTGCAAAAAGACAGCTATACATGTGACAAGGTATTTACGAAAGAAATACAGCAATTAAAATTAAAAAAATAATATGTTTCTGTATTTTGGTAGGGAATGGAATTTTATATTGCACTTTAATAACATTTAATGGTCATTCTGTGTCAGTCCCCTACATTTAAGAGAGAATTCTTTCTAAATATTAACTGTCCTTCCTTCCTACCTTTAGAAATGATTTTGTGCTGCTGCATTAGAGTTCTTGCCTAAAAATATATATGCATGCAGGCTTGTGTGTGAGAGTTGACAATTAGTTTATATTTATAACAATTATACAAAATACACAAATATAAAGACTCCAATACTTAATTCTATATTCCCGAATAGTATTGTTAGATGATTTTGACAATTGTATCTTCACTTTTTTTTTTCTGTTTTCTGCTTTTTTTTCTTTCTTTTTTCCCCAGGTTGACCCCGGAGAGATGACAAGGTTCCTTTTAAGGAACCGCCCCCTGAGGAAGGTACTGACTGGCGTTTTACAGTTTAACAAGACCCGGTCCTTACCTTTCTTTGTGGGCCTTGAAAAATCTTCTGCCGGAACATTTGTTGTTCCTAACGAGTCATTGACATGCTTACGGCGCCGGCTGGCGCCGGACTGAATTGTGAACATTTCGGAGCTGATTGTCTTACGTGAGCGTGATACTGTATCCGGCTGTGCAAATATCCACCATAGAGCAGTGTGTAACGTGACTTCCTTGTCATCAAGGAGTCCGTGGTTCGAATCCTGGCCGAGGGTGCCAAACCGTCCGGAGTAGGTGGATCCGACCTGCCGGTTACTAAGACGTGGATGATTTCGAGATCCCTTTCAGGATATGCACCAGGACGACTCAGTTCGCTCATTTCCGATCGTTATCGACCATGAAATTAACCGATAACGAGCTTTCTTTTAATTATTTTTTGCTTTCGAGTTACAACAGAATCTGGCGATGTTTGATGGAAAATGGCATTTATTTATTGTTAACTATTTTACAGGGTTTTTTCCCATAAACCCCTTTCCCATCGCCAGTTTTGTCGTCGTTCATGGGTGAATTTTCATTTAAGTAAATCATGTGTGGTAATGCATGAAAAATATGTGAATTTTCCTTACAAATTTCCTTCATCAAAAGCAGAGTATTATCAAGTCTTTAATTAACCTAAAGTAGACATCCAAGTTAAGACGAGGGAAGAGTTGAAATACCCCAAGGTCACTAGCTCAACAGGCTGCCATGCGAAAGGAATGCACCCGTTTTCCTATTTCCCCCTGGGCTGGTGGCGGCAAGGAGCATACAAGGGAGAGATACTGAGATTACCATGACAGGTTAAGGGGATTGGAGTAAGCCTCTTTCTTCTTCCTCCTCAGTGCAATGAACCTGTAGTTGATACCTCTGGCATGTGATTTGGAATTTTGAAAACTGTGAAACTAAATGAAATTTGGTTTAACTGGTTCAATTGAAAACGTAAACTGGCCCCTGTAAATTACAGTGCTTTTTTTTTCTATTATGGAAACTAGAAATTACGATTTCTTGTACAATGCACTGTAGTGTTTTGGCAAGTTTAAGTAACCAATGTTAATTTCCAGGGGATAGGGTCGTCGTACCTGTTTGATCCCCTCCCGACACCAGTGGGTCCATTTTATATGACACCCGAGTATGCAAATGAAACCCTGTCCCAATTCTCTCGGGTCCTGGGGAGGGGGGAGACTGGCGTACTACTCTGTGAATGAGCAGACAGGGTTAAAGCCCTCTTCTAAGTTTTGGACCCAAATCTGGCAAACAAATTTTGTTTTACTTTACTTCACTTTTCTGGCACTTTTGGCTAATCGCGAGGGTGAGGATGTTATGATGAAATTGATGAAGGGACACTCACTAAAAGAACATCCATGCCGGGATTCTGGCGTTGTAATGCTCTGTGCTTAGAATTCGTCTGCCATTACGTCAGGCAGGATGCAGAAAAGATAGATTGCTTTCCTGTTTTAAGTACACTTTATGCACAGGAAGGCTAATCGGGACTGGACCTACAGTTTAAAGTGGGACACGCCCTTGGTGGTCAGTTAGTTTTGATATTTGAGTACGCAGGTTGACCTCCACCCTTTTTCCTTACGGGCGCTGACCCCCGTGGCGGAGCAGTTGCCACATCGCACTACAGCGGCAGCGGTCCCGGGTCGGCATGGATCTTTGTGAATGTCCATTCATCATATCATCACTCATCCCCATCTTTGCAAATTAGCCAAAAGTGGCACAAAAATGGAAGTAAAATTAATGAAATCCTACCATTGGGGCCTCCCCGATGGCGTAGTGGTAGCGTCCTCGCCTTGTAATCAAGGGGTCCCGGGTTCGATACCCGGTGGGGGCACATAGTGGTTTGGATCCCACTTTAAACTGTAGGTCCAGTCCCGATTAGCCTTACTGTGCGTAAAGTGGACTTCAATCACCAAATTAATCCCATCCTTCCATTGGGGGGCGGGCCGTCTGGGAAAGTTCCGATGGAGATACAACCCTCCCCCCCCCCCGAAGTTTTTGTGAAAGCCAAATTTTAAAATGAAAGTAGTAGTAAATTCTGTGATTGATTTAGATCGTTTTCCTTTAATTTCCTACCTATTTTGGCTAATTGTGCAGATGAGGATGAGAGCGACGAAGTTTCAAAGAACATTAGACCCATCCCAGAATTCAAACCCAGGACCCCTGGAGTTGTAGCACACTGTGCTAACTACTCCACCACAGAGGAGGACTGAAGGGTTTAAAAAATCGACAAACACTAAGTGATGGATGCAACCGCCTCCATTACAATTGCCACCAATTTCAGTGTGCATAGCTGAAAACTTACTTTGGAGGGAAGAGGGTAGAATAGGACTTGAGGCTTATCTTTGGGGGAGGGAGGAAAATCGAAAAGTTTTGCATCTATGACATACATTACTTGCTTCATTTAATTTATTTGTGTGTGCTAATTTAATTCATCTTATAAAGGAGAAAACACCAAACAGGCACAAGTTTCAGCCACATGCCATAAAGTTAGCAAACTCAAAGTCTGTAAACAGCTTTCATTATTGGAGGTGAAAACCTGCATGGGGAAGGAAATTCCACAAGGTCACTTCACCTTGCAGGTGGCCCTCGGAGCAACATATCAAGAGAACTCCCCCGCCCTCCCATCAGTCTAAGAAAGCTGCAAAGAGAAAGAGAACACCTGAAAAAAAGTAATGAACTTCCTTTATGTATCCTGGACTTTACAAACACTAACAAATAACAAGCTTACAGATTACTCTGTCCCAATATTGTCGATTTTGATCAAAGGATGGAAAGATACATTTAACAACAGCCCCTCCGCCCGATCACGTCTGCGCTCAACCGCGGAAAAAAAAAATACGCGGCAGGATCACTAACGGTTCTATACGACGAGAAAAGAGGTTTTTTTTGTGGGATGTTTATGTTTCTTAATTTTTAAAGGTGACGGCTTACTCTCTTTTAAATGTGTTCCTTGATTTTTGTTCTTTATTTTAAAAGCAAGAAATGAAAGTTTCTGAATGTAATTCGTGGCTGGGTCGGTAACGGTTCCATATGGCGAGAAACGAGTTTTCTTTAATCCCTTGTTGCTTTCGAGGTACAACAGAATCTCGCGAACGTGGATAGATGAGATGGAAATTGACGCTTATTAATTGTTAACTTTGTAACAGTCGGTTGCTCATCTAAACCCCTTCCTGATCACCAGTTTTGTCGTCGCTTATGCATGATTTTCCTTTTCAGTAAATCATGTGTGGTCATGGATGAAAGGTATGTGAATTTTCCTTACAAATTTCGTTCACTTAAAGTAGAGTATATGAACTCTTTAATTAACCTAAAGTAAACATCAGTAGTGTCAATATGTGACTCCCACAACAACTCTGATTTCTTGACTAAACGACCACAAAAAGTTGAAAAACTCACTTTCTCTCCCCGTTTCGCGCCTCATTTATTACGCTGACGACGTTTCACGGGTGCAAAAAGGCAGTGATGAGTGAAAGAGGAGCTCTCCTCTTCTCCTCCTCTCCTCTTCTCATCTTCTCATCTTCTTATTTTCTCATTTTCTCATCTTCTCATCTTCTCATCTTCTCATTTTTTAAGGACCAAATGTTTGTAGATCGTGATCTTCGTAAACCTCTTTTTTTATTCTTTTATTTTCTCATCCTCTCATTCTCTTATTTTTTTATTCTCTCTACCTTTAGAACATTGTCGTCAACATTAGAGATGAAGTTGGAGTGCTGGAATCAAGGGGGCCAAATGTTTATATATAGTGATCTTCGTAAACTTTTCTCTCGGGGGGGGAAAGATGTGGCATATACACACGCGCGCGCTCTCATCTTCTCATTTTCTTATTCTCTTATTCTCTTATTTTTGAAAGATGAGTGTATTTTATCGTAATTTTCCAAGTCCGGGACCAAATGTTTATATATTGCGACCTACGTAAACCTCTCTTCTCATCTTCTCATCTTCTCATTTTTGAAAAATGAGTGCACCTTATTGTAATTTTCCAAGTCCGGGACCAAATGTTTATATATTGCGACCTACGTAAACCTCTCTCTCGGGGAGGGAACGATGTGCCACACACATACGTGCGCGCGTGCGTATGCCTCTGTGGAGCAATTGTGTTTCGTCGCCCAATGTAACATTTTCATCACGGACCAAACTATCCACAGCAACCCCTCCCCGAACCCATTCACCCGTAATTTTCCAAGTCCGGGACCAAAATGTTTATATATTGCGACCTACGTAAACCTCTCTCTCGGGGAGGGAACGATGTGCCACACACATACGTGCGCGCGTGCGTATGCCTCTTATTATTTTCCGTATTGTGACGCAAGCAAACAAAATAATAATTGTTGTTTTTTTTAGGATCCCTGGCCCCTATATACCCTCGCCGGGGGTGCATGGTGGCGACGAAATCATCACGAGTTTAGATTTGTACTGCGAATGTTGTCAAAATTCAATCAACGTTGTTTGTTCTCAATGCTAGAATCTTACATAGATTATTCTCTAAAACGAAAATCAATAATCCTATGCCAAGCCCCCAAGGCATTCAGGCAATTTCTAATGTTCGCGTGGATAGCGACGCTCGGTAGAATTTTTCCTGTCCCACTGTGGAGCAATTGTGTTTCGTCGCCCAATGTAATATTTTCATCACGGACCAAATTATCCACAGCAACCCCTCCCCGAACTCATTCATCTTGCATCCTCTTTCGCCCGAAGAGATTCTATTTTTTTTTCAGCTTTCCCACGGTTCTGAATGAAGAATCCATCACATCCCCGATAACAATAGAATCAGAGGGGAATATGACGGAAGCAAACACAGCAGCAACTTCCGCTTTTTGAGTTTTATACTGGGAATTGTTTGTTTCACACACCACACCCTGACGGGGCGTGGAATAGAGGCCGAGGGGAAATGATCGACAATACATACATGGGTGGAACTATCAACGTCCCGTTTATTGTTATTTGTCCCCACAGGATATTGTGCGCATCACAAAATCTTTTGTTGAAAAAAATATAACATGAGTAAATCAGTCAACAAGGGTTTTATTTGCTAGGACATTGACTATAGCGCTCATTGTGTTTTCACCAAAGAGAGTTGCGTGGAGTAGGAAGGAGAGAAGGAGAAAAAAGGAGAGGAGTTCCTATATAACCTACCAGTTTTTTTGTACGTCATTATCATAGTGAACGTCAATCGTGGCAGTTCAGTATTCTTAATTGTTTATCTGGTAGTATACATATATATCATCGTGGAAGTTTTAGTGAGCTACAAGTTTTATTTTGAAGTTTCTCTATTTTTTTGAAAGGTGAACGTCAATCGTGGCAGTTCAGTATTCTTAATTGTTTATCTGACAGTATACATATATATCATCGTGGAAGTTTTAGTGAGCTACAAGTTTTTATTTTGAAGTCTCTCTCCACCTCTCTTGAAAGGTAAGTTTTTATTTTCATGATATATTAATATTTTTGTTTTGCGTCTGACACACACATATTCAGAGGAGTCATAAAAATTGACACACACTTACATGTCGTATATATTTTTAACCCTCTACAACAGTGCACACACACATACATACATACATACTGTTTGCGTCTAATATATATGTGGAAGGAAAAAATATCTAGCATTTTTCAACTTTTTTTTCCTTCTGTTTCAGTGCGCTTTCCACTACCATTACCACAACCCCCCAAAAAATTTCTCTGTATATATATAAATAACAGAGAGAAAAAATGGAATCGCAACCAGGTCCCTCCGGTCTTTGCGTTAAAGTGGCATGTCGCAACTGCGGAATATTAATTTCTAAACGTAATATTGCCAGGCATTTGAAAAAATGTCGTCGACCGGATCATGATGTTGTAGTCTCGCCGGCAAAGAAATCTCGCACTGATGGGCATGAATGCGGTGCTTTGAATAAAAGTGCACGCATCATGACCTATAAATCTGGAAGCGATGAAAAGTATGACTCGAGCATCTTCCTCGACAACGTGAAATCTCTGGTAGTCGATAAATTACGTGATTGCCTCGTCAATGTTGCAATTAAAATTCATCTCGTCTTGACCTTGCTGTATGAGAAAGTTGTCTCGTCCGAGTCAAGTACTTTTAGCTTTTACGTAGGGTGTGAAAGCTTACACGATGACAATAACGAGAATCTTGACGAGATAGTGACACGGCTATTTGAGCACTTGACACAAAAACAAGAAGAGTTTGAAGGTAGAGGAAGTGGGTGGAGTCTTTGCGGTCACAACCACATGTTAGAACTTCGAGTCTGCAATTTCAAACCATTACGCAGCGCTCAAAAAAACAAACAAACAAAAAAAAAACAAAATGCAGTGTTGAACATACAAAGTAATGATCAGAAGAGTTTCCTATGGTCTGTCATCGCCGCATTACACCCAGCTAATAATGTTAACCCACAACGCCTGTCCAATTACAGAGGATATGAGGGGGGATACGAGAATATGATGAGAGGAATTTCCTATCCCGTGCCCCTGAATGAGATCAATCAATTTTTAAAAAACTATAGAGAGGAAAAAGGAGAAGATCTCGATATTTCTGTGTTTGGGGTTGACGATTGCGACAACATTCGTGTGTTAAGACCTGCGAGAAGCCAGAAAAATGTAATTCGACTCTTGCTCGTAGATGGCCGTTACAGTTTGATACGGAATTTTTCTCGATTACTCGGAAGACAGATGAGCAAGAATCGCGATAAGATCGACATTTGCGATCGATGCTTGAGAATTTTTCGCGGGGGTAAGAAGATGAGAGAACAGCACAAGTGTTTTGGCTCCGTGAATGCAGAACCCGAAGATGTCATGCCGGAACCCGGAACCAAGATGAAATTTCAGAAACACCAGGCTCTTCTCCACCATCCCGCTGTCCTTTATGCCGACTTTGAAAGCTTCCAAGTTCCCATGACGTCTTGCGACCCTGATCCCTCTACCTCAAGCACGATCCAAATTTTTCACCACGAGCCTTGCAGTTTCTCCATCTACGGAGAAAAATTGAATGATGTCATCTTGTATTGCGGACCTGATGCGGCAAAACATTTTGTTGAGAAGATAGCGGAATGTGCGAGAGAACTTGCACCCAGCCTGAAAGGCTCTTACGTTTCTCCACCTGCCCTCACAACAGAACAACAACAGAGACATGACGCGGCGACAAGATGCGAGGAGTGTAACCAGACTTTCATCGCCGAAAATTACAAGGTCGTCCACCATAACCACCAGAATGGATTATTTCTAAGCACCATCTGTAATTCGTGCAATCTCAAGATTAAGGAGTCGCATTTTGTTGCCGTGTTTCTGCACTACACGGAGAAGTACGACACGCATCTCTTCGTCAAAGAGCTCCACAACATAACTTCTCGAATCAGCATCATTCCGAGAACGAGCGAGAAGTACATCGCGGTGAGAGTGTGGATCCCTCTCGAAGAAGGAAAAAGTGTGGAAGTGCGAATCCTGGACTCTTACAATTTCCTGTCCTCTAGCCTCGCAAGCCTTGCATCTCAACTTGGCGACGAAGATCTTGTGGCCACCAAGCAAAAATGTTTTTCGGGGAGAGATGAGAATTTGAATCTGTTGCGTCGCAAGGGCGTCTACCCCTACGAGTACGTCAACAATTTCGACAAATTTGACGAGACGGAACTTCCACCCCGGGAGGTATTTTATTCTTCTCTCACGGAGGATGTCTGTTCCGAAGAGGACTACGAACACGCTCGTAGTGTGTGGACGGCATTCAATTGCCAAACTTTTCGCGATTATCACGATCTTTATCTGAAATTGGACGTGACACTTCTGATGGATATTTTCGAATTGTTTCGTAAGAGATGCATCACAATATACAAGTTGGATCCTGCGTATTTCTTCACCACGCCGGGATTGACTTGGGAATCGATGATGAAATACACCAACGTGGAACTGGGGCTCATCGCAGAGAAGGAACAGTATGCTTTCATGGAGAGTGCGATACGCGGTGGCATCGTCCAATGTCCCCGAAGGCATGCTCAGGCAAATAATCCTGGTACGCCAGGTTACGATGCATCGAAGTCCAACACTTACATCGTCTACTGGGATGTCAACAACCTGTATGGCCACTCCATGTCCCAGTGTCTTCCCATCGGCGACTACGCGTGGATGACCGAAGAGGAACTCTCCTCCGAGGATTTTCTTCTCAACTGGAGCGAAGATAGCGAATGGGGCTGTTTCTTGGAAGTGGATCTCGATTATCCCGAAACGCTGCACAAGAAACATCACGGATTGGCCCTGGCCCCCACCAAAGAGAAGCCACCTGGAGGATCATCGGAGCCAAAACTCATACTAAGCATGGAGAACAAGACGAATTACGTTCTGCACTACCGACTCCTCCAATTTTACGTGCGTCACGGCTTGCAGCTGAAGAAAATACACAGAGGATTGAAATTTAGGCAGAGTAGGTGGCTGGAACCCTACATAGCCGAGAACACACGATGCAGAGCGCAATCGACATCGCCTGCAGACAAGGATCTGTACAAACTGTTCAATAACGCCATCTACGGCAAGACGATGGAGAACGTGCGTAATTACATCGACGCAACGTTGGTCACGGACGAAAAGAAATTCGAAAAGATTGTCGCGTCACCCTACTTCAAAAACTTCACTATTTTCGACGAGAATCTAGTATTCGTCGAGAAGAACAAGAAGCAAGTGATGCTCAACAAGCCGATTGCCATAGGTGCCACCGTCCTTGAACTATCAAAATTGCACATGTACCAATCGTACTACGACCAGTTTCAACTTTTTTATGGAGATAACATCCAAATATGTTACATTGACACGGATAGCTTCATTTTTCTAATCCAAACACCAAGCCTCGAACATGATCTGACTAAGATGAAGCATCTGTTTGATTTCAGTAACTTACCATCAGGCCATCACCTGCATTCGACGGAAAACAAAATGACCATAGGAAAGTTCAAAGACGAAGCGGCTGGTAATTACATCAGCGAATTTGCGGGGCTTCGTGCCAAAATGTACTGTGTAAAGATTACAGAAGAAAAAGAGATCAAGAAGGCGAAGGGGGTGGGAAAAATAAGTACCAGCAAATTTAGCATGCAAGACTACAAAGAATGCCTTTTTCATGGTAAAAGGCAACTCAGCACCGATCATCGCATTGCAAGTAAATTGCATGATTTGTACACGACGCGCGTAACCAAAGTAGCATTGGATGCAAAAGACAACAAGTTACGTGTTCTCGATTGTCAAATCCACACGCGAGAGTGGGGGCACCACAATAAAAGCGATAAATGTGACGTGTGTTAACCGTAACTCATAGCTATGAAGTCCGCTGTGTTTTTGAAGAAGAATAGCATACGGAGGAAAAGAGGGGCCCTCAGGCGATGAAAAGTTGAAACTTGTTATTATGTCGTTAAGGCTCGCTCTAAACACGAGGCTCATTAAAATTCAACTCTCCTACTTTTTTCTTCTTCCTCGTAATATAATGACATAATTACATGTTAGAGATCCTTTTGAATTTCATCGCCCGAGGGCCCCTCTTTTCCTCCGTCTGTTTTTGAAGAATAGCAAATGCACAACGTGTTAAATAAGTAACAAGAACAATGAATCTCTTTGGTTTTCGCAAACAAAACAACATGGAGACTGTACCGCCAAATTCCAATAACCTCTTACCTTCCGTGTTATCTAAACTCAATGGTCTACTAATTGTACATCTTAATAGTATATGGACGAAACTAAATGACGATGTGGGCAAGATATTTTATGTTTTTAATAACAATTTATATTTCTACGAGATTCCGATCGACGGGAAACTTCAAATCACCATGAATCCGGAGAACGAAGGGCAAAATATTAAAATTTCTACCGGCAAGAACATTTTTCGAATCAAGCACGACAAGATGCTTTCTAACATTACGTACGATGTGTCTGCAGGAGATTACCTGTACGTGGAACTCCTCGGAGACTACGACAAACTTATTCCTCTCTTCGTAGAATTACGAATCGTCTATCCTATTATAAATAACCGTTAACCAAAAATGCCTAACGACATTTTCGGCAACACCAAGCGTGTAGACCATGCAGAAGAGATTCTCATGTTGGACATTCGAGTTAAGAAGTTGAGGACTGATTTGATTGCTTTGCAGGAGACCTTAAACAAAAGTTTAGAGTCTGAGATCGCTACGCTCCAAACGCAATGTCTCGATCCTATTCTGAAAATCGATTCCGAACTGAAAACATTGATAAAAAATTATGTCGACGTACCTTCTTACGACAACATTCAAAATATACAGTTGAGCATGGATTCGCTTCAAAATGATTTGGCCAAATTACAGCAATTTCAATCGAAAAATGAAGATTTGGAAAAATTGAAACTCGAAATCGAAGAGCGAACTTCCGCAATAGAAAAGAATTTCTCTGAACTTCAAACCGTCGTGAATGATATTGATATAGAACGCTTGCAGGTTGTTGTTTCTAAATTACAAGAAGAATTCACCGGCACGTTGGAAGAAATCAAATCCAAGTTGCAGACTTTGGAAGATACAATGACGAACCTACCATCGTCGGACGAACTGCAGGTCATCGGTAAAAGCGTCGCGAACATAAAAATTCAATTGGAGGCTTATCAAGATTTCGAACATATTCAAACCACCATTGCTACGCTTCAGGCGTCTCTGGAGTTGATCAACGAAGAAATTAAAAATATTCACGCTGAAGCAAGTGTGTTGACGAGTATTCAGGACACGTTAAGCACAGTTCAGCAGAAGATCCAATATTTGGAAAATTTGAACGTCGAATCCAATCTTACTCATTTTCATCACGTACTGGACAACATACAGGGTGACTTGGAATCGTTACGAACGAGCGTGCCTTCAAGCGAAGATTTGGAAAAATTGAAAACGGCGGTGACGGCACTATCCGATTCGAGTGACATCAAAAGTTCGTTGAGCGATCTCGAGAGTAAAGTGGCCAATCTCCCCACCTCCAAAGAATTACACGCTTTGAAAAGGAACATATCACGTATGCTGAAACGACTGGAAACGGAAACGGCGAACGTGGAACAGATTCGAGACGAACTTGCTTCGCTGGTGTCGATGCTGCCCACTTCGCAGAGCGTCGCCGACCTTCACACGCAGTTTACAGAGATGCGAATCATCGTGAACGATCTTACCGAGAAGAGCTCGAAATTGAATCAAATCGAGAACCTTCAGAACATTGTGGTCAACATCAGAGATCAAGTTGGAGTGCTGGAATCAACGCAGGAATCAACGCTGACCTCTTTCGGTGCCAAGTTGCAAGAACTCAATGAAAGCTACAAGCAGTTGAACGTGGAAGTGAAAATCAAACCGTCATTTTCTACCGTAACAGATACCATAGTCGAACATTTGTTGCCCGTACAAAACACACTGGGTCAGCTTCACAGCAACCTCGTTAGCATCGATACTAAATTCGCTAAACTGCATTCTCTGCAAGCCATCGAAATCAACAGCGTACCCAATCAACAGAGAATCTCCACGTTCGTCGAAGGTAACAAACTGTACATGTTGCATCCTTATCATCCGTACTACAAGTTTCTCCTCGATGGTACGATTCAGATAAACGAATTTTCGTACTGGTCTCACGGCAGAAAAGCTAGCGTTCCCACCATGACTTTGATATCGAATCGTGGTGTCCAGAAAGCAGGAAACATTCCTCTGGCACGTTGGAACGAAACGCGCAACATATATGAAATACACGAAGACGAAGATCTCACCGTTTTCGACGTGAGTGCCGGCGATAAGCTGATCATTCAAAACACGAGCGAAGTACCACCCTCTTTGAATCCCATCACGCTTGTGCTTCTCTTCAAACGTAATCTCTAAAAATAATAAAAATGTCTAGGCAAGCTATCGTCCAAGAATTGCATAAACCTGCGCGTCGTAACTACAAACGTTTGGCCGTGGTAACCAAGGGAATCGACGACCTCTGGGAAAGTGACCTCGTGGAGATGAGTAGCGGCAAGTTAAAAAACGTACATAAATTGAACAAGGGCAACAAGTACCTCCTCACCGTCATAGACACGTTTTCGAAATTCGTATGGGCCCTACCTTTGAAGGCGAAAACGGGAACGTGCGTCACGGAAGCATTCAAGACAATTTTTCGCGAAAGCGGCGGTAGACGACCACGGTTTCTGCACACGGACAAAGGGAAGGAATTTTACAATGCCGTATTCCAAAAGTTTATTCAGAAACACAACGTTCAACATTACTCGACCTTCAGTGGCGTCAAGGCCAGCATCGTGGAAAGATTCAATCGCACTCTGAAATCGCGCATGTGGTCACGCTTCACGCTTCAGGGAAGCTACAAGTGGGTCACTATTCTTCCGGAACTTGTTAACGACTATAATCACACACGGCACGCAACGATAGGCATGAAGCCAGCTGACGTTACCAAGTCTGACGAGCAACGTTTAATTTCTAGCGTTTACTGTCCAAAATACACCCCCACGACAAAAAAGGCTAAATACAAAATTGGAGAACAGGTGAGGGTCAGTAAATTGAAGCGAACGTTTGACAGGGGTTTCACACGAAACTGGAGCACCGAACTTTTTACCGTGGTTCGAGTTCTACCCGGGAACCGTCACACGTATATAATAAAGGACAGTGGCGGTGAAATTTTATTGGGGCGCTTCTATGAAGAGGAACTCTCTAAAACTAAATACCCCGACACGTACCTTATTGAAAAAGTTTTGCGCAAGAGAGGCAACAAACTTTTGGTGAAATGGCTGGGACTTCCGGAAACAAGTTGGATCGATTCAAACGAAGTGATTCTATGAGTACGTGGAATGTTGTGAAACGTTTACCTAATTCGGAAAGTGGAAGGAAGAAAAAGAACGGCGAATTGCTCCCCGACAGCATCCGCTGTCTGATCGTAGGTCCTTCGGGGTGTGGGAAAACAACACTGCTCGTGGACAATTTTCTCCTCGCACCGAATTGGTTAGATTGGAAGAACAGGCACCTGTACGTGTTCTCGAAAAGTTTGGAGCAATCCAAATACCAGCAACTGATGAAACTGTACGATGGTCTGGACATTGCAACGTTCGCCTCGGAAATAAAACCACTTGACGATTGTTGTGAAAATTCAGTTGTTGTGTTCGACGACGCCATCCTGGAAAATCAAAATGAAATTCGCAACTTTTTCACGCAAGGTCGTCACAAAGGAATGGATTGCTTTTACCTAGCTCAAACGTTTTCCAAAATTCCAAAACAGTTAGTACGCGACAATGCTAATTTCATATGTTTGTTTCGTCAAGATCACACCAACCTCAAGCACGCATACGATGACTACGTAGGCGGAGACATGAACTACAATCAATTTTCGGAAGGCTGCTCTTCTTGCTGGAACGGTGACGATTTCGGATTCGTGACGATCGACATGACGAGGAAACCCAACGACGGAAAATACAGAAACAAAATCAACGACTTTCTAAACGTTGCAACGTTGTGAGAAACGACGTGTATAAATAACGTTATGACGAAACGAAAAATCGAAGACGAAAATCTTAAGCTTCGCGATTACCTCGCGAAACGCTTCAAAGGTTGGAAATCCGAGAATCGCGGATTCTACGAAGAGAAGAAACGTCAGGATCAACCTGTGATCGATGCCATCAGCGGTCTAGGTAGAGAAATTAAAAGTGTCACGGAACAAAATAAAAATTTGATCAATGAACTCGTACCGCTCGCAGCTAAAAGTTATGCTGTACCCACGCCCATTTCGAGCATTCCTTCGACACCGTTCGAACTGAAGGATGCACCGGCACGACGTCGAGCCATAGGCAGCACGTCGTCGTCTTCGGATAAAATCGAGTTGGGACCTTTGGCACGAGACTACCTGAGCACGGGGAAGTTCGACAAGGATGAAGTGTTCGGATTGTATCCCAGCATGGAAACCAACGAAGGCGGCGGTGTGGTGTGGAAGATTGGGAAATCGAAGGTGACCTTCGAAGGCAACGACATTAAAGTCAATTTAGGCGACAAGGATAGTTGGACCAGGTATCCGGGTACGGTGGGACTGTGGGAACTCGTCGCCAAAAAGCAGCCGAAAGATTACACCGACGAAGATTACCAAAGTTACAAGGAAATTCTGATCATGACGGATGCCTTGTACCAGAACAACGACGCCTCGCAGAATAGGGTGAAATCGAGCAGCGGCGAGAAGTACAGGAATCTCATCAAACCGATTTGGAACCAGGTCAAAACAGGCAGCGGCGTCAAACGCTACAACACGTTACCCAAAGAATTCGTTTGGGTGGACGACGTTAGGAAACTCGTGGACCGATTGTTGGTGATAGCCGGCGAGGAGAATGCAGGCAACCGTAATTTCTACAACGAGAAGGTTGGCATCGTGGACATGATCAGCACGAAACTTTCCAACTTCATCGTGAACGATGACAAGGGTATAGGTTACCTCATCAAAATCATCAACACGCTGCCTCCTAAATTTTGGAACGTGGCCGAAGGAAAGGGGCTTGTGAACGACATCATCAACAAGTTACCTTTCGAGATGCATTTACCAGGCTACCAGTACTGCGGACCGGGTACCAAACTCGAGAAAAGATTGGAGAGAGGAGACAAGGGTGTGAATCCGTTGGACGCCGCATGCAAAGATCACGACATCGCTTACAACACCACACAGATGGATCTGGATGCACGTCACGAAGCAGACAGAAAGTTAGAGCATGCAGCTTTTGAAAGGTTCGTCAGCAGAGACGCATCGCTGGGTGAACGGGTCGCCGCACTGGGTACCACCATCGCCATGAACACAAAACAAAAATTGGGGTGGGGTATATAAATAACATACCGTAAAAAACAACATGGCTTGCATAACTGATTTGCCACCCGAGCTACTATCTAAAATATTCAAAAAGGTAGTTAACAGAGATGTTAATAAACTTCTAATCATGGCAAGAATGACGCCGGAATTTCGCATCCCTTGTGAAATGGTTCTCAAGGACCATCTTCGGGAGATCAGCGGCCTGAGGTGCGGTGATCTTAACATTCTGCTTTCGGCTGCAGGGGAGAAATTGAACGATAGGTCGGACGAACTGTACGAGGCGATGCAGGGAAGAAGACGGTATACTGATGATTGGTACAAGTCTATGCAGGAGACGGAAGATATCACTACGCACATCATCGCATTTTCCGAAGCACGAACTTTCTTCCTCTGTTAAAAAATAATAATATATATATACGTGTCAAAAAAACTTGATATATAAATAACACACATCGTGAAAAAAATAATCTTCGGTATATATAAATAACACACATCGTAAAAAAAACAATTAAATTTCTCTAACACACACACTGAAATTTTTCTCTTTTTCGATATGACAACTGAAAAAATGAGTGATCTCCAAGCATTAAAACAAATGCTAAATTTGTCATTTGAGTATGTAAAAATTCGGGAATTGGAAGTCGACAAATCTTACACGATAACTTCCGGTTCAATCGTTTCTACCCAGTATGGCCCCAAGGTACGCCTGTTGCTCAACGCACAATACAGTTTATTTTTACCAGATCGATATGTTAATATGTTATCGGACGAGCAGCTATCTATTTTAATCGAGAACAAAACTCGAATCGTGTACAAGGGGACAAAGGAACTTTTTGGCAAGAAAACAAAGCACGTAATAGAATTTGTGTAGCGACTGCGGGGTCGTGAAAAAAAAATCTCAGAATATTTATATATAAATAACATACCGTAAAAAACTACACAAGAAAAATCTCAAAATATATATATAAATAACATATCGTGAAAATAACACATAGAGCATCAACATGAAGCCCAAGGGTGTCGTGTACCAGATACCATATTCGAATCTAAAAAATCTAGGTACCATCGATGGGTTACTCACCAAGAAACAACGCGAGAAGAAACGTTCTTGCTTGTCGAAAGGACATGGAATGAAATTGCTGCTCAGCACACCTCAATTGAAAAGGTTGCAGCGTTCGCGGAAACAGCAAAAGATCGGAGGTTTCATATTCAGCATCCCGGCCATCCTGGCAGCATTGGGGGCCGTTGGAAGTTTAGCCGGCGGAAGTGCCGCCATTGCGAAAACCGTCATCGACTCGAAGAAGAACAAGGCGGAATTGGAAGAACAGAAACGTCACAACCTGGCCATGGAGAAGAAGGGGAAAGGTATAACTAAAAAACAAAAAAGCAACCTCGATGCTTTGAAGAAATATAAAAAAAAGAAACAGAAGCACTCACCAACCGAGACATTGAATCTCTGATCGAACCGTTACAAATCAAACACTTCAGAGGAGTTTTCATGTCCGACTCGTTACCTTCAAGCGTGAAAAAAAGAGAATGTGGAGTAGTCAACTTGGACGGTCAAGAAAATCCAGGCACGCATTGGATATGTTACCACAAAAACGACAATGATAAAGCATTCGTTTTCGATTCTTTCGGAGGTGTTCCACCTACAAATTTAATTCATTATCTGAAAACAAGCAAAACCTCCATATACTACAACGACGAACGCATTCAAGATTTCGGAGACGTGAACTGCGGTCATCTCTGCCTCTCCGTGCTCGCGTTTCTCTCTAAAATAAATAACCCTACGATCGAGGATTTCCAGAAAGCATTGTGGAACCTCAAACAGCATCACTAGGATGGGCGTATTCCATCTCACGAGCGAATCTTCAATCTTGAAACTCACGCTGCACGACGACATTGTCTATCCTAAATCCGTGGCTCTGCGTGCATTCTACAGCATGTACCTCATACCTAATGTTACGCAGCACAACAACAAAATTAGCGTCGGAAGCGAACACATCGTCGTCACGCCAGGACAATACAATCTTTCCACTTTGCAAGCTCAGTTACCCAAAGGCACGTACCTTTCTCAAAATTCGGTCACGCACAGAGTGGAAATCCTGTCGGCGACGGAGACCGTGGACCTGGGCACCATAGGAGAACTTTTAGGTTTCGAGAACAACACAAAACTCGAAGCTGGCATCAAGCACGTGGCAACAAACATTCCTAAATTTTTGGCCATAGAGACTCTGAACGTACACTGTAACGTGGCGAAAGGAATGATCACGAAATCCTCGGACGGATTGTTAGGAAGTCACAAGCAGACGGGAATCATAGCTACTTTCAAACCAAGTTCCGAATTCATGGAACCGATCATCTACACACCCTCTTCGCCGATCTATTTTCCAGTATGTCGCAACCGCATAGACGACATAGAGTTGGTGGTGACGAACGAGAAAGGAGACGTGGTGGATTTCGCAGGTGCAACAACTACTGCCATCGTGGAGATCAACGTATAATAAATAACCATACATGTAAAATGGAGCAAATCGAAAGTTACGAATTGCAATCTTTCCCTCCCAACCGTCGCACGTTCGCCAATCTCAACGAGGCGAACAGAGAGATCGAATACGACGTTGACGTAGGCGATGGGTTCATTCATCCTCACAGAGCGGACCTCTACCTTCAATTCGACGTGGTGAAGAAAGAAAGCGAAGACACGTTTCCCGCAGCAGCAAACTTGATACTCGTAGACAACTTCGTGCCTCACCTGTTCTCGCAGGTGGAGGTGAGGAAACACAACACCGTCATCGACAGAATAGACTATCCAGGCATCACGTCGACGGCAGTGGGAACTTTGAAATTATCCAAAACAGACGCAGCATACTATCAAGCGGGAGGATTCGAAGCCGGGACCAAAATATCGACGAGAAGTCACACAGTGCTTTTTCCCATGCGTCTGCTTCCAGGATTCTTCTCGGACTACAAGGAGATCATGTGGAAGGGAGGACTAAGAGTCACGTTTCGAAGAGCGGCCAACGACAACAACGCACTGATGCGATACGCTACTTTGGGTCCGGACGGCACCACGCCGATAGCCAACACTTTACCCGAAGCAGCGAAATGCGTCATCCGGAGCATGGAATTGAGAATGCCGGTGGTGGAATACGAAACGAACTACGCCCTCAAGTACAAAGCGAAGATCTTGAAAAGTCCGCAGGTACCGATTCACTTTCACGGTTACCAGTGCGTGCAAAAGATGGCGTCGGGAAGTCACATGGAATTCGACGTGACGACGCAGTTCAACAACATACAGTTCGACATGCCAGATTTCGTCGTAGTGCTCTTTCAGACCGGGAGGGACAAGAATCAGGAAAAAGATTCCAGCAAGTTCGACGACTGCAAGATCAAGAACGTTTATCTGAAGAATGGACGCAACGAAGTGTTCCCGCGCGAGAATTACAATCTTGACGTGACCAAAAACGATTACCTCAAACTTTACGAAGCGTTTTCGGCTTACAAACGCGTGACCGAGGGAAGCGTGGACATGTACTACACGCCTAGCGAATTCAAAGCACGGAGACCCATGACCGTCATCAACACATCTAAGAGAAAGCAGGTGGTGGTCAACGATCGAACCAACATCAAGGTCGTCTGCGAGTTCCACGATGCCTTGCCCGAGGATACCCTATGCAGTGTCATCCTGATTGCAGAGAAGTCCTTCGCCTACGACGTGAAGAACGAGAGGGTCACAGAGCAGTTTTAACAAGTTTTTTAACATCTTTTCTTGCACAATAAGTAATTTTCTGCACTAGCACAATCAGTTACAATGGCACAATACGAATTTCACTAGTTCAGATCAGTTACAAATGTCAATTTCATTAGCTATCAGCTACAATATCTTTTTGCACTATAGCACGAGACAATCAGAAAATTTGCACAAAAAAATTTGTTGTTGTTTTTACACGTGAAAATTAACAATAAAATTTCTTTTTTATCGTTTCAGATGCTGTCGAAACATCAAAAACATATACACACACACTAGAAAATAAGCATGCAACTTTATTTGTAACACACACACATACATTCTCCATCTTCATCAAGAAAATATTATAATAAACATATTTTTATCTATCTCATAATAAAACTCTATATCCAAAAAATATCACAACATCAAATAACACTAGAGTCGTTAGTACACGTTGCATGCATTACGGAGGTCCTCTGTAGGGTTTCATGGAAGTTTGGGGGAAAAAAAAAAACACGTGAAACTCTACAGAGGTGCGGTAATCTATAACCGCAGCCATTAGAAAACTTTTACATTTTTGGTTGGGCACCACGCACCCTGGCGAGGTTATAGGGGCCAGGCATCCTAAAAAACAACAATTATTATTTGTTTGTTTGTTTGTGTTACAATACATAAGCGCGCACGTATGTGTGTGGCACATCGTTCCCTCCCCGAGAGAGAGGTTTACGTAGGTCGCAATATATAAACATTTTGGTCCCGGACTTGGAAAATTACGGGTGAATGGGTTCGGGGAGGGGTTGCTGTGGATAGTTTGGTCCGTGATGAAAATGTTACATTGGGCGACGAAACACAATTGCTCCACAGAGGCATACGCACGCGCGCACGTATGTGTGTGGCACATCGTTCCCTCCCCGAGAGAGAGGTTTACGTAGGTCGCAATATATAAACATTTGGTCCCGGACTTGGAAAATTACAATAAGGTGCACTCATTTTTCAAAAATAAGAAGATGAGAAGATGAGAAGAGAGGTTTACGTAGGTCGCAATATATAAACATTTGGTCCCGGACTTGGAAAATTACGATAAAATACACTCATCTTTCAAAAATAAGAGAATAAGAGAATAAGAAAATGAGAAGATGAGAGCGCGCGCGTGTGTATATGCCACATCTTTCCCCCCCCCCCGAGAGAAAAGTTTACGAAGATCACTATATATAAACATTTGGCCCCCTTGATTCCAGCACTCCAACTTCATCTCTAATGTTGACGACAATGTTCTAAAGGTAGAGAGAATAAAAAAATAAGAGAATGAGAGGATGAGAAAATAAAAGGATAAAAAAAGAGGTTTACGAAGATCACGATCTACAAACATTTGGTCCTTAAAAAATGAGAAGATGAGAAGATGAGAAAATGAGAAAATGAGAAGATGAGAAGAGGAGAGGAGGAGAAGAGGAGAGCTCCTCTTTCACTCATCACTGCCTTTTTGCACCCGTGAAACGTCGTTAGCGTAATAAATGAGGCGCGAAACGGGGAGAGAAAGTGGGTTTTTGAGGTTTTTGAGGTCGTTTGGTCAAGAAATCAAAGTTGTTGTGGGAGTCACATATTGACACTACTAACATCCAAGTTAAGAGGAGGGAAGAGTTGAGAATACCCCAAGGTCACTCGCTCCACAGGCTGCCATGTGAAAGGAATGCACCAGTTTTCCTATTTCCCCCTGGGCTGGTGGCTGCAAGGAGCATACAAGGGAGAGATACTGAGATTACCATGACAGGTTAAGGGGATTGGAGTAAGCCTCTTTCTTTTTCCTCCTCTGTGCAATGAACCTGTAGTTGATACCTCTGGCATGTGATTTGGAATTTTGAAAACTGTGAAACCAAATGTTCTTTCCTTGAAATGGTCCAATATGAAAACGTATGCTGGTTAATGTAAGTTGTAGTACTGTTATTTAAAGATTTTTTGGCTTCGGAATTCTGTTTGATTAACTAGGAAGAATTTTATTCCTGTTATGAAACTAATATTCTTTGTATTAAAATCACTAAATGGAACTTTGATTGGTCTTAGGGGCCCAAAATGCAATTCGTGGCTGGACCGGTAACGGTCGCATATCGCGAGAAATAAGTCATTTTTGGGATGGTTATATCTTCGTTATTTGTTGACAGTCACCGTATAAACTTTTTTTGGTTGTGTTCCTTGATGTTTATTCTTTGTATTAAAATCATTAAATTGAACTTTGATTGGTCTTAGGCGCCGAAAATGCAATTCGTGGCTGGACCGGTAACGGTCGCATATCTCGAGAAATAAGTCATTTTTGGGATGGTTATATCTTCGTTATTTGTGGACATTCACCGTATAAACTTTTTTTGGTTGTGTTCCTTGATGTTTATTCTTTGTATTAAAATCATTAAATTGAACTTTGATTGGTCTTAGGCGCCGAAAATGCAATTCGTGGCTGGACCGGTAACGGTCGCATATCGCGAGAAATAAGTCATTTTTGGGATGGTTATATCATAGAATAGTTAGGTAATAGAAGTGGAAGCTACATTTAAACCTCGCTGCGCTTTGAAATTGCATTTCCATCGGTGGCCAGTAGATGGCGCGGCCGTCTTCTTTTGCTGTTTCCAGCACAAATTGGGGGGAGAGCTCTTTCGGTGACAGTCACGTGGTTTTCAAACGTCCTTATTGGTCAGATCTCTTGTATCCCAGCAAGGCTGTTACCAATGGCAAGGGCTTTCTTTTTCGCTGGTTCCCTTCCAAGCACCGCTGTTAGGGGTGGGGTGAAGAGATGGGATGGGTGATGCGTTTACGCCACCGCAAAGTTCTTCGGAATCTTTTACTCGAAAGTAAGGTTGCCTTTCCTATGCAATTAACAGGTTCTTTGAGTGTTTATTTGAAGGCGAAATTGGGAATGTAAAATGTAGGCATTTTCAACTCGCGCCTGAATTTTCAAATTCAGTTCTCAAAAAAACTTTTTTAAAAAAATATTTCAACTTCGCTTGTGGCAATTTCCACACTTTTGAAATAACGAGTACAGTGTGTGGGCCTCCCCGATGGCGTGTCGACCTCCGTGGCGAAGTGGTTAGCAGAGCGCGCTACAACGCCAGGGGTTCTGGGTTCTAGTCCCGGGTAAGGCATTGGTATTTGTGTTCGTCCAGTTGATAAGAAACAAAGAAAATGTAAGAATTGAAAAGTGTAAAAGTGAGAAAATGAGTGAATGGTGGGGGATACCTCCGTGTAGGGGGTATTTCCTTTAAAAATAAAAAAAATGGTGCAGTGGTAGCGTCGTCGCCTTGTAATCAAGGGGTTCCGGGTTCGATACCCGGTGGAGCTACAAGTGGTTCGGATCCCACTTTAAACTGTAGGTCTAGTCCCGATTGGCCTGAGCAAAAAGAAAAAAATAATAACTCATAACTGAAGTACAAACTGGGGGCGGCGAATTCCATGCACCGGCGCAACAATCATTTCTTGACTGCAACAATCTTTACTCGACCTCGCCGCACAAGAAATGAAAATGAACTGAATAACGTGAAATTCAAATAATTTTTGTTTCACTTTGCTCGAAATAAAATCGTTTCTTTAAGATAGGGTGACCATTCGTCTCGTTTTGACCGGGAGAGTCCCGTTTCATAGGCGTGTCCCAGTTGTCCCGTCGATATTATACAAGAAACACTATTTGTCCCGTTTTTTAAAAGTCTAGGAATTAGCTTGAAAACCAAGTCTAAATTTGAGAGATTCTTAAAAAGAATGACTTTCTGTGTCTTGGCGGAAATTCAAATGTCAAATCCCGCGTTTTGTGTTAGATATTAATATGTGATGCAACTTTTTCGGGGAGCTTTATTAACGGTTAGTAAAGAATAAAGTTGTTCTCAAGAAGATTGGTCCTTCTGCAAAATACTTCTGGCATAGTAGTCATACCGAGATTATAAAAATTAATAGCTCTTGACAACGAGAGATCATATTTTACATAGACATTGTTCATGATGTATCATTTATGTGATCCATACTATAATAAATAATAAAAAAGGTAAAGTGCTCCCCTGTGCTTTGCACCACGCCATGAAGGCGTATCTCGGCCGAAGCTTGGAGTGATGTGATCAGCACCACGCCCCTGGCCGCATTTACCTCCCAGAGTTTCCTCCAGGTATCCACTTTCTACAACACTGGGCGAGCGCCGGAGCCGCATAAACAGGTGGAAAAAGTCCCGGTTCTCTCAGCCGGGGATCGAACCCGGGCCCCTCGCATGGTAGTCAGACGCCATACCGACTTTTTTATATATAAAATAAAGAAATACCCCTATTCGGTGGTATCCCCCGTCATTCACACACATTTTCTCAACATTCGTACATATCAGTTTTTCTCTATATTCTCGGTTTTCTAAATTTACGGACAACCCAAACATCCAAGTCCTAGCCGGGATTCGAACCCGGGACCACTATGCTAACCACTCCTCCACGGAGGCCGACCACCGACTGAGCTACAGCGGTTACTATAAATAATAATAATAATACGTTAATGACAATAATTTTATAGCTAATTAGGCCTAACCAATTTTTCAGGAGGGAGTAAAGTGACCTTTGGGTCAAAATATTATGGTCACCCTACTGTAAGAGCAACATCAAATCGTACTTGACCATGTTTTTATGTTTAAATAAGATATACTATTGATGAAATCCTACGAGCAATATTTGTATTTTCCTCAACCACTACAAATTTTTAATTCACCATGCTCCAAAAAACTTGTAAAATTATTGCTTTTTTATTTTGTTATTATTTTTTTTTATTTTTTTTTGACAATTGTCAATTCAACCTGTATGTGGAGTGAGTTGACGATATGTTCGGGGTTAGTTGACAATACTTGTAATTCTACCTTTGAAATGGTTTGGAATATTTTATTTCAAACAATATACTGCCTTAAAATTACAGATTACAAAAATGTGATTTAATGAACAGCATATTATGTAACATAAATGTTCCAAACTAGGGTGCGGAATCCCGGGGGGACGGGGGGAATTCCTCCCACCAACGATCTTGTCTTGAAATCCCCCCCCCCTCCCTCCACAAAATTCTTCCAAGGGGGAAAGAGTTTTTGTTTTAACAACAAATATAAACAATTAATTTGAGATTCGAATATACATGACTGGAAAAATATCGAGAACATACAAAAAGAACGGACAACAAAGAGCCTCACCTCTAAGGACACTAAACCCAGCAATCCCCAGAACACAGAAATTAGACCGACTTGTTACTTCTTCTCCATTTCTCATCATCTTTCGTTAGCAACCACGAAGTACATAGATATCTTAATAAAACACGTAATGGCATTTATATGTGAATTTTATACATGAAACTATTGTCATCTTAATATATCTTATTTTTTATCCCTCCTCCCTTATGCACATCATTGTTCATCTATTTGCAATTATACATTTTGAATGAAAGACAGTCGATATAATATATTGTATATTTTATAAAATAATTTGAGACATTTAATGACATTATATATATATATATATATATATATATATATATATATATATATATATATATATATGGGTCGGGTCATTCATTTCATGTCAAATCAGGCAGGAGTTGACCCTCATAGTCACGATGTTGATGATATTTCGGACACAGCTTTGCTTTGCTCCAAAACCTGTGAAAGGATTTTGCTGAAATATGATTATTACGAATTATATGAGGGTTGTTCAAAATGTCATTTTTGAGCAACATGCTCTTTTCAATTAAGTATATCTCGGGAACGAACGAAGATACAGAAGCGTTCTTGAGCTCGTTGTAAAGGGCAAAAACGGTTGCGTATTATGAGATGAGATTTCCAATCAGGAAATTGCTAGAACCATCTAAAGAATGAATGTCTTGTCAGACATTGCCGAGCTTCCTTGATCGTTGCAAACAGGTGTAAACGATCGCAATCAAGGAAGAGTCTACAGATAACTGAGTCGGCATTACTGAGTAAATTCGATTGGAATAGATGTCTGGAAGGAGAGAGGTCAGTGGTCAGTTCTAAGTCAGTCAATCGAGGAGCGAGTACGAGGATTACGAAGAGAGATAAGAGGACGACTTGGTGAGACCGTGTCGAGACGAATCGCAAGTCAGACTCTTTGTATAGTCTCGAGCGTAACCTCTCATCGCATATCTTCAGCTGTAGTGCAGAGACAAGTATACCCTTTCCAATAAGCTATGTTCATCCAGTCTTTGGGGGTTTAAAACTCAAGTGGTGTGTCTTGCCACACGTAGGGTTACCAGACGTCCGGTTTTTCCCGGTCATGTCCTACATTTTAGCCTTATGTCCGGCGTCCGGGAGGAATTTGAAAAATATCATAAAAGTCCTACATTTTGAGCGTCACAAAATATTAATTAGGAAAATAGGTAACAGAAAGAAATCATGCAAGTTACAAGTCTATGGACTACGCTTCCAAACTCAATAGTGAAATTTATTTTGCTTCAGACATTGATGTCCGTGTGCACGAACGAAGATCAAATTTTAAACTCGATCGGGAAAGGATCACTGGAAAATTCCATTGCACGAAGACGGTTCAACACTTTTTATCTTCTGATCGGCCATTCGCGACCGTTTTGGTGTGTGATCCTGGTTCACGATACTGACGCTTCGACTGCAGGCAGTTGTTTTTTAATATAAAAAGAGCGGAAAGTGATATCGAGGACGTGCAAACGCTAGAGATGTTGGATGTACAATGCTGATAATTCGAGAACTATGTAAACTAAAAACTGCCAAAATAATAATAATAATTTGTGGTTCCGTGGTGCAAAGTTGTAATGTTTATAAATACTGTACTTTCTATCCCAGAACACAAAACATATATAAATGTCATATATTACGTGCAAGATAAATTAGAACACAGCAATGTTTACGACATTGCTACATGGCGTTGGAGATATGATTGTATAAATTTACGAAAATACATGTTACTGGCTATTTACACGACACGACAATATAAATATATATGAATTAAGAAATGAAAAATTCAAATAGTTACTACAGTACAGTAATAATAGAAATAATAATAATAATATATCTTTATTGCGGGCGAGGTTCAGTGCAATGCAAATCCTTAAACCAAGTTCATTTATTGTGGATTAAAATTGATCTCGTTCATCTGAACTTCGAAATAATCGGCGTTGGTGAATGCGGCCATGAGTCATTGCCCCCCCCCAAAAAGTTTGTCCTGCTATTAAACAAACAGGAAAACGGAAGCACTTAATGAACAAAGTTTTGGGACCACTTTCTGATAACGTCACTGTTCAATACCTGAGCAGAATTTCTTGCCTTAGGGTTTATACTGATGGAACAAGGTCTTGCCCATTCTGATTCAATATTCAATACAATTTGATTGTAAAGCAGGGGTATAGATAACAAAATTATTTATGGTGTCTGCCAGTCAAGAAAGTCATGGTAGTCAAGAAAAAGTAAATATATTAACAAGTAGGTCAAGCAGTCAATAAAAAGGCAATAAATTATTCTTGTGGTCAAGAATTTTTGCTATCATAATGACTGATTGGTTGATTTAGTTTATTTTACTTCACTTTTTTCTGTCCCTTTGGCTAATCGCGAAGATGAGGATGAATGGTGGTAAGATAAGATGGATGAAGGAACAGTCACAAACATATAGGGACAACCGACACAAGCCCCACATGAGTTTATACTGGCTGTGAGTAGACGCCAAAGCCTCGTTTATCTGCCAAACACAGTTCAGGCTCTTTAGTAGGGTTTTTCATTAAATAAATATTTATTTTCTTAATTACTAATTTTCAACTTTGCCTAAGTAGGGGTCGAATAAATAGACATTAAGAAAAACGGAAAAAAGGTATAGAAAAGTCCAGAAAAAGTCAAGAATTCTGGATGTGTTATTTTGGTAGACACCCTGGACACTACTCAAGATGAAACTTCTCGAACCATTTTCAATTACGGTAACTGCTGAATATTTGTTTGCCATTACAGGTCATAATTCAAATGTTGAGAGAGCACTTTCATTACCATCAGCACAACAGACTCACGAGAAAATTATTTTTTCATGAAGTCTGTAAAATGTTTGTTTGGTACTGGTCCCTATAATTTCAAAGAGTTTGACTGTCCACTCTAACATAAATATAGTTTGGCTAAACCTGAAATTTTGATAAAGATTGTCTCCTCTGAGAAGTACCGCTTAAATCATGTAGTGAGAGGTGCATTGATTAGTATGGTTGCAAGTTTTGAAATTTTGCATTTAAAAAACTGAAAAGTGTCACTTTTCAACTACTTTCTAAAGTGTTCTATAGAAATATCTATTATTTATTGAGAATGTTTTGTGTCCTACCTACATTTTGGGACAGCATGTCCTACATTTCCCTTACAGCGATTTGCTAACCCTAGCCACACGTATGTGTTTAGTCAGTACCACTTGCACCTTACCATCAGGTTTGCCATGAACAGCGAGTATGCCAATAGTTGGGGTGATGAATGATGAATGAGCTACATTACCCGTAGTACGATCCCACGTGGTGATAGATGCGGGATATTCATTTATTTCAATTCGAAATAAATGAAAATTGGAAGGATAGGCAATGATACGAATGTAAGTGGTTTTCACGTTATGTAAGAAATCATCTTTTAAAATAAAGACAAGTCTTGTCTTCCCCTGTAAAATAGAGACAAGTCTTCCTGTACTTTTAGAATTTTCTCGATTGTAACTATCAAATAAATTATGCGACAGAAAATTATTTGCAATAAAAATTATAGCCTAATTTATAAGCGTTAAACTGATATAAGTTTTAATGTATTTAATCAAAGAATCGCCATAAGATGTGTCTCCAAATAGAGGACTCGTACCCACCATCTTGATCACTGTCCAGCGGCTAAGTCCCTAATGATTGACGAATTGTTACACTTTTTGATAAAAGCAAGAGACTTGGTAGTATAATTGTTATGCCATTTAAGGAATTTTCAGTCGAGGAGCCAATCGCTATGTGCGTGCCGATGCCTCCCATGTTCAAAATAGTCCACCGTATTAGATTTATTTTGGTTTGATATTTCTCGGGAACGGTGACGCCTATGAATGTCTGGTTTCCTCAGAAGTGCTCCAAATAGTATAAACTTTCACACTAAATCAATAAATCTATTTTTTTAAAAATAAACGATTATTTTGTGAAATACTCATTTTTAAAGTATTTTGTGAGAATAACTGCATATTGAAAATTTTGTTGATGGTTATGTTCTTACATTTTCAGTCATATAAATTAGAGCTCATTCCAACATCTCGAATTGAGGTCTCAAGCAATAAAATTTTGTATAACTGTCATTTGTCCAGTAACTTTATAGATGTAAAAATAGTATTTTAAGAGGAAATCATGCCCCTCGTCCGAGGGCGACCGTCTCCCCCTCCCTTTCCTAGAAAGACGAGTTTTCCCCGTTTATTTGTAAAAGAAGTAATCAATTCCACTCCTCCGTAACTATTGGACTTACGACCTTCATATTTTTATGGGACACTTTTAAAGGTTTATTTCATAATCTATTCACTCAAATTCTCTGTAGCAATAATGATTTCATACTTGATTTTAATTTTATTAAGTTTGGTAACAGCATACAATTGCCTCACTAAATGGTCGGCTTCTCACTTTCAGATTCCGTTTTCTTCCTCATTTTCAGCGAGGGTAAATAAAACAGGTTTCGAGAATCGACGGGATCGAGCGGGCAGGTTTCTAGTGTTTCGCCCGATGGGAGGGATTGAGAGAGAGGGGAGGGGAGGAGTGAACTGCCTTTTATAGCCATGGGCAGGGGCAGCGTGACAAAATTCGCAGCAGCTTCTATTCTCCACTTGCTTGTGTCCATAGGAACACAGAGCAGATGGTAGGTTGGTTACTCTATCCCAGTGGTTCTCAACCTTTTCGAGACCTCGGCCTAGTATTTTTTTTATTTTATAGGACGATGACCAATCCCAACAAATTTATTCGTAAATACTTTTCATTTTTTTTTATAGTTTATAATAACAATTGGAATGTGTGGTATAATCATAAAGACTGACAAATATAAATTTAAATGAGTTACCAATCACTGGACCAATGCAATATTATAGCATATAAGTTCCTCAAGCCATCATCATTAAATTAATTTCTGTTCATTATTATTGACAAACCCCTTTCTGATAAAAAATATATAATATTATTCCGTATAAAATTGATTATTGTATTATTAAATTGATTGATTTTAATTGTGTAATTAAAACTGCCGGCTCCCGTGGCGGAGTGCTTAGCACATCGCGGTACGACGACAGGGGTCCTGGGCTCGAATTCCGGCCTGGATGTTTGTGACTGTCCATTTATCAATTTCATCATATCATTCCTCATCACCATCTTCGCAAATTAGACAAAAATGGCACAAAAAGCGAAGTAAAAGAAAGCAAATCAAATCAATAATTTTAATTAAAACTGTACTCACTATAGAAGTCAATTAAGCAGGAAGCCAGCAGAAGAATGACAGCTTATCGGCGAAACCCTGTCCTATAATATACACACAACAAATATGTACATGCGTAAAATATATAATTTAGTCAATAAACACTAGTTCAACACTAATACCAGGCTGTCCCAGAAGTCCTGCACCATCAGCACACTGAGCCCCAAGAGATGAAGTTTGCGAGGGTAGGTGGCGCCACCGGTGAAAGGCTGTTGGCAGGCATAGAGGACAGGTTCGTGGGATCAAGTGAAGGCACGCGCAGCATGTGTAGCGAGTGTTCCTTTGAAATTAAAGTGGGCACGATGAGTGAGGACCAAATTGCACTTCGTGCAGTGCTAGCTTTTTTATGGAAAATATGTCTAACAGCAAAAGCGGCAGCGGAGGAAATTTGTCGTGTGGAGAACGAAGAAGTGGTGAATCGATGGACAGCTTCCCGTTGGTTTAAAAAATTCGCTTCGGGTGATCTACGCCTCGCGGACAAGGCCCGCACGGGGTGACCTCCGATGGACATTAACGAGTCTCTGCAGGATGCTGTGCATGCTACACCACAATCCAGCACACGTGTTAGCCAGAATGGTTGGGGCATCCAAATCGACAGTAAAAATTCGCTTGCATGACATGGATTACACCAATAAACAGTCTCGACAAAGTCCACACGAGATGACAGAGGTACAGGCCCAGCGCAGAGTTGCAATTTGCCACACATTGCTACAAAACCCGCATGATCTTCGTTTTTGGAGGAGAATTGTGACAGGAGACGAGAAGTGGGTGTTTCTGAAAACCCCGATACACGTAAACAGTGGGTGAAAAGAAGACAGGAGGTCATCGCCCATGTGAAACAGGACAGATTTGGAAAAAAGCTCATTCTGAGTGTGTGGTGGAATATTGACGGGATTGTCCATTATGAGTTTGTTCCAGAAGATCATGCTGTAACAGGTGAAATGTATTCTGAACAATTACGCCGAGTGTATGCCATTCTGGACAGGAAATACCCGGCATTAACGAGGAGGAAGAGGTTACTGCTGCAAAATGACAATGCTCCCAGTCACCGGTCTCGAAGAGTGGCCAACACACTAGCTGAGCTTGACGGATTTGAGTTGTTACCTCATCCCGCCTATAGTCTGGAAGTTGCACCATCGGATTACGGTTTGTTTCGCTCTCTCTCATTTCCTGTGTGGTCGGCACTTCAGTTCATATGATGAGGTAAATTCTGCCTGTCGTGAGGTTTTCAATTCTAAACCTGCCACCTGGTATCGCCATCAGATTGAACTGTTATCGCAGAGGTGGGTGAAGGTAATTGAACATGGAGGCCTGTACTTTGCTGAATAAAGTCTGTCTTTGTTTCTGATATTCTGTGTTTCGTTTTCGTTCTAGTATGGTGCAGGTCTTCTGGGGCAGCCTGGTATTTTATTTTGAATCTGCAAACTCGCTGAAAAAAATAGTTGGCTTATTTTATTACAACTAAGCTTCTTTTCTTGTAAGTTATTCTAGTGAAACTTTTGCTGCCGTTTTCTGTCCGTAAGTTTGTTAATTCAGGAATGAATTAAAGTGATATCCAAACGAAGACAGTCACAAAATTGCAGATTTTTACCTTCGAACACTAAAACACTTCTATCTTCATTTAACTTCTTGGATTCCATTTTCTAATATTCCTGTGAAGAGCATGTTCCAATGTCACTTCGGGTTCGGGCCTAATATAATAATTAATGCACTGTTACAGAAATTGAATTACATGTTTAAGAGATGATAATTAACCTATCGTTAATGTCCAGGTTGAAGAGGTCCTCCATTTCTTATCTTGGGATCTCGTCAAAGAAGGCGTCATTAGAAATATTATGCTTATTTCTGTGCTTATGTCAGAAATTAGTTTTTAGATTATATTTAGTCCCGTCTTCACAGAATTGCTTCCACATAAAAAAAAACATCCACTGTGAAATGAGATTTGGAAAGCCTCAATTGCGTACAATTTATACGAATCCATGTTTGAAAGACAAATTGAACGACATCCAGACAGCGCAAATTTGTAATTTATATTTTCAACAGATGGTTTCTAATTTATATGATCAGCGATCAATATATGTCGTGGGATATACACTAATGAAATCTGTCCGAAAATCTTACTAATTCAAACATTAATAGAATTTTCAAGAAAACGTGTACATTACCCAGGGCGAAGTTCGAACCTGGAATCTTCGGCGGTGAGATTTTGAGTCGATAACTCAAATCATTTGGCCACTGAGGCTGTCCATTAAAAGTAGAAAATATAGGTACGTGTATCAGTTTATACTTAATCACTCCGGATAAATTCAAAGATGGTACCATAATGGAGGCTCTTCCTCCCAGTTTCATATTTTTATTCCTCCATCTCGTCTTTCTTAATCTAATGATATAAAGAGCAATATATTTAAGTTTATTACACTTATATTCACCTCACCGTTAGATCAACTTTGATGGGAAAAACTTTCAAGATAAAGTAAATTGAAAGAAAGCATACGAGGTCTTTGTGGAAAACACAGTCCTATAATTCACATAAACTGACTGTATTTATTATTTTCGTTGCTTTTATAACTCTTAGTTTAATCGCGACGATGAGGATGATGAAGCTTATACAATACAATTTCTCTCTCCGTGTAAACAATAATTATAATTATAACCCATGGCGCAAAGGTCCAAGCAGGTCAAGATACTGCCGGCATCACTCCCACATGCCTCAGCAGAGGGAGATCATGCAACAGTGGCGCAACTACAGGGGGGGCATTGCCCCCCACCCCAACCTTGGACGGAAATGAGTTCTGGGGGGGATGAAACATTGACGGCCAAGTGCATCTGCAAGGGGCAATTACCGCCCACAACTTCAAATTTTATGTAAATAAAAATGCTTTTCGTAAAATTTTCTCCCCCGCTTCGCTTGCAATACCTGCTTTTCTTAGTATTATGAAGTCCCGAAACATAGCTGGGGATGGCGAAAGTCGGCCTTGGACGCCGAACGATCTAAATGAAAAGAGATGAATTGTGGTTTTAAGTCCACTTTATGCACAGAAAGGCTAATAGGGACTGGACATACAGTTTAAAGTGGGATCCGAAGCACTGTCATGTGCCTCCGCCGGGTATCGAGCCCGGGACTCCATCAAAAGGTGACGATGTTACCACTACGCCATCGGGGAGGCTAAAAAGTTGTAAAAGAGAGAATGCGTTGGCGTCCCGTGAAATTATTTGCGCCCTATTGAATTAAAAAAAAAATGGATCTAAAAATATTCTTACTCGCAGGTTGTTTTCTGTAATGCATTGTAAATGACCAGAGAGAGAGAGTAACATTTTTATTAATTGATTTTGTTTTAAATGTATGAGCAATTGTTGAGGAAAAGGAGCGTGCACAATTTATGTAATTTTTGCTGTTGGTTTATTGTGAGATGGATGAATTTATTGTGTAATGTATTTAAATAATATATTACATTATATATAATATGCATTAAAGAAACTTTGAATACGTACACAATTTAGTGTCCACGTCGCTCCATGTTGCATATGTGCGAAACATATATCGTGCATGAGTTATACATGTTAATGTAAAAGGGAATTATATTTGGAATGCATTTATCAAGCATTACTATCTTTCAAAAATAGTTTGAGTACTTGTTTTCCATTATTAATGTGAAATTGAACGTGTTGAAAAATAATTTAGATCGTTTGTTCGAAAACAAATACTTTAGCACCAACTTCTACCCCTTTTTGCATAATTTACGAGGGTAATAACGTCTTTGATACTACTACTACTACCGCTGCTACTACTACTACTACCAATAATAATAATAATGTTGGTCCCGGGTTCGAATCCCGGCTTGAGTGTCAATTCATCAATTTCATCATATCATTCATCCCCATCTTCGCAAATAAGTCAAAAGTGGCACAAGAAGCAAAGTAAAATAAAGAAAATCAATAATAATAACATTATTATTATTGGTACGTTTATTATGGTACTTGCCCCCCCCCCCAGACAAAAATTTAAAAAATTCGTGGTTCCGCCTCTGTCATGCTACCAGTTACGGGATGACGTGTGATTAGCACGACGAACCCTCAGTTGTTGTTATAGGTTTCCACGACCTGATTACGCTTATCGTTCGTAGCTCCCCAATTTGCTCACGATGGTGAGTGGCCTCCGGCCTCATAAAAAAAAGAAAGGTAAAGTGCTCCCCTGTGCATAGCACCACGCCATGAAGGCGTATAGGGGGTGTGGGGGTAACGCCCCACACTTTCTTGATCCGGTCGTGATTGGGGTGATGTGATCAGCATCACGCCCCTGACCGCCTTTACCCCCCAGGGTTTCCCCCAGGTACCCATGTTATTCGACGCTGGGTGGGCGCCGGGGCCGCTTCCATCGTTAGAAAAGTTCCCGGATTTGAACCGGCCGGGGATCGAACCCGGGACCTTTAGCATGGTAGTCAGCCGCGTTACCGACTGATACCCTGGCCAAAATTTTCGGGAGAAAAGTTGTTACTAAGTAGAAATATTTTCCAAGTATAATAAGTAAGAATTTGATATGGTTCTACTAGAAAGTTTGTATTACTAGGAAGCTAGCAAAAAGTCTATCACTGTTTTGCAATTGCAAGCCGAACGATACTGATTTTATATGACCAGGGGTCAACCTAGAATTTTACAGAAGTGTAAGGGTAAATTTAGAACCGAAATAATCATAAATTTGACTTCAGTGAAAAATTTTAGGTGAGAGTTGAGAAATTTTGTAGTCGTTAGGGGTGCGTGGATAAATTTCTGTATAGGACGTCATTACTTTCACAGGTAAGGTAAAGCAAAGTTCCCCGTGCATATAGCACCGTGCCATAACACACATTTAGGGGATGTGAGGTAGGGCCCCACACATTCTCGGTCTCGGTCATGTGATCAGCACCACGATACGGCCGCCTTTATCCCAAGGGTTGCCCCCAGATACACACTGATTAGAGGCTAGGTGAGCCTCAGAGCCGCTTTATGAGGGGACAAGGCCCACCTCCAGAATCGAAACTGTGTCTCCCACGTGGCAGTCAGACGCCCTGCCGAGTAGACTACCGAAGCCTTATTCTTTATTTTTTTTTTATTTTTGGTGATCTGGTGTCCCTTGCTATCATTTCGCTTAAGAATGATTTAATACACAAGGATTCTCTGTTTATTTTTAATACACCAAATCGCCGACCTACATGACGCTGTGGTTAGCACTGTGCGCAACAATGCCAGGGATGCAAGGTTCGAATCCAGGGCTTTGCATGGTTGTTCTTTGTGAGTGTCGGTTCATCAGAACATCAATCATCCTCATCTTCACGATTAGCTAAAAGTGGCAGAAAAGCAAATAAAATAAACCAATTCAATCAAACCACAAAATCGAAATTAAATATTTGTTTTTACCCGGACATGCAAACAATTTTCATTGTGAACTCAGCCGGCTCCCGTGGCGGAGTGGTTAGCACATTGCGCTCCAACGCCAGGGGTCTCGGGTTCCCGGCCTGGGCATGGATGTTTGTGAGTGTCCATTCATCAATTTCATCATATAATCACTCATCCCCGTCTTCGCAAATTAGCCAAAAAGTGAACAAAAGTTGAAGTAAAAATAAAGCTAATAAAAAATATTGTGAAATTTTATGTAAATGAAAATACTTTTCGTAAAATTTTCTTCCTCACTTCGCTAGCAGTACCTGATTTTCTTAGTATTATCAAGTTCCGAACCGTAGCTGGGGGTGGCGAGAGTCGGCCTTGGGCGCCGAACGATCTAAATGAAAAGAGATGAATTGTGGTTTTTCCATTAATTCCGAAGAAGAGCATCCTGCCGAGATTTCTTCTTTGGAACCTTTGAATATGGTATTCTGCGCCTTTTCTCTCTTCGATCTTCCATTTCTTGAAGGTTTACTCTTCCAACGAAGGTTTGGCACTTGTTACAAATAACACAAACTCCCGTTGCTTCGTAAAACACACTGAAAGGAGGTTCAAGCATTCCGTGGTCAAAAGCAGGCGGGCCATTAGCAGCACCCCTCCCTTCCTTCGCGGTCCTGCCGAAATGAGGGGGAAAAAACTCCAACCGCCGGGAAAGACCCCGTTCCGTGTAAAGGGTCGATTTTGACTTCGCCTGTTTATGGCATTTAGAATGAACATTGCCAAATTTAATGTAAATAAAACCAAATATCAAACCATTTGTGAGAATGAAAATTTGAATGAATAGATTATGAAATAAACCTTTGAAAAGTGTCCCATAAAAATTTGAAGGTCGTAAGTCCAATAGTTACGGAGAAGTGGAATTGATTACTTCTTTCAGAAGTAAACGGGGAAAACTCGGGAGACGAACGCGCTCGAGCGAGAGGCATCATTTCTTCTTAAGTATTCAGTTAATCTAAAATTTAAATTAAAACTTCTAACAAACATTGCCCAATATTACAATATATATAATACTATCGTTTGATTCGGGAATATTTTTAAGACTGCTAACTAGTAGTGGTGATCGGCACAAGAAGAGAAGTAAAATGAAGTAAATCAATAATAACAATAATAATAATAATGTTACAATAACATTATTAGTAACATTATTATTAACATTATTTTATTAACATTATTATTATTATTATTGGTACGATTATCCTGGTACTTGCCTCCCCCCCAGACAAAAATTCGTGTTTGCGCCTCTGGACCCAACCAAGACAAAGCCTACATCACGCAGGAAAGTCACAGCACGGAGTTTGCGGGTTGTTTTTAAAGAAATCATTGACGCACGACATCAAACTATGGTCAATGGATTCGTCTCTCCCCCAACCTTCCCTCGCTCAAGGACGACTGGTCCTCTATGCCTCGCAAGAAGGCATCCCTTCTGTCCCGCAGTCAAGTTACGTTGTGTTCTCTGCCCACTGCCTGAAGGTCCCCTTTTGCAGGGATATAATAAAACCATTTTCGAGAAAGGCCTCATCCCCTTTTGAAAAGAGAATGAATGGGATTTTGTCAACCCTCGCGGTCTGAAAATTCTGTGACGTCATTGTCACATCGGCTCGAAGAACTTGCCTTCCTGTGATGTGTTCACGTGGAAGCGTATAGAAATAACGAATCTTTACAGTGTTGTTTGAGAACTTTCGATATGTCTAAACCATGTAAGCTACCGCCACCGCAAAATTCAATTTTGCATTCCCGCTCCCCCCCCCCAAAAAAAAAAAGTCACGCGGTGACTCTTGCCAGAATTGTGAAAATTCCTTGCCTCGTCGCATTGGGTCGTCGTTATTGCGAACGTTCTTCCCGGTATTGATTTCGTATCCCCTTGTGAACTCTCAAGTGGTACTGAATATACATCTACATCAGTAAATAATGTTAATGAAGTGCTTTCTGAATAGCCTAGAAGTGATTAATGCGTTGCAATTTTTTAAAATTTACTTTTGAACGCAAAAATAGACTCAGTGGAATTTAGCAACATGTATTCTGGTGAGTTCCATAGGTAAAGGTAATGTAAATTTTCCCGTGCATATAACACCGTGCCCAGGGGCGCCGACTTGTCAAAATTATTGGGGTGGCTCTGATCACTGAAATAAATGAATGAATGACTCACTCCCTCCCTTTTTTAAAAATAAAAATTACGTCTTCGTATAGCAGATTTAAGCAGCTATCATATTCCTCATGCAAATGAAATGTAACATGAAAAACGTGTGTCTGCTCATTTGTTTTTTAGATAACAATTAACATTTTTATTTAAAAGTAGGCTATGTATTTACATTAAGAGGCCAACATAACAGTTTTATGCCGGCCTCGGTAGCCGAGCGTGTTGGGTGGTCGGCTCAACTCGCTTTGATTCGGAGGTGTCGGATTCGAGTCCCGGCGAGGGCATGGGTGTGTTTTAATGTCCGCAACAGACTTGTAAAGAAAGGACATGTGACGGATGCAAAGAACCTTAGTGTTGACGTACCCATAAAAATAGCGAATATTTACAATATTTAACAGTTTTATTTAATTATTTACATAAATGCTAACACAAATCGCAGGCAAATAGTTTTACTTTTTTGTTCTTGCTACAATATTTTACTTTTTAAATTTAATTTTGCAATAATAAATAAACACATAGCACGCCGTGTCATATCACCTCGTTAATTTGAAACTCTTTTTAGTAAAAATGTTATCAATACTGATAATTATATACTTAGTATATAGTAATAAGTCATGTGTTTTGCTGTCTCCGCTCATAGCTCCCCCCCCCCAAAGTTGATGGTTTAGCGGTCTCAGCCCCCAAATTTAATGGTCTAGAACATTTCAAATGTGTATTTTAAGTTAAGTTCATGTTGCACAATTCAGAGTAAACTTTACAAGAGAAGCAAAATAATACATTAGATTCTCTTAAGCAAAATTATTTGAGGGTCTCTTCCCCCATATCATTAACATTGGGGGGGGTCGAGCCCCTCAAGCCCCATGGAGTCGGCTCCTATGACCGTGCCATGATGGCATTTGCAAGGGTGGGGCCCACACATTCTCGATCTCGACCATTTTGGAGGTGATGTGATCACTACGCTCCGGCAGCCTTTACCACGTTGATTTACTCTCGGGTACCCATTGATATAAGGGTGGGTGAACCTTGGAGGCACAAGGCCGGAAAAGTACCAACCTTAGATAACCCATCCCGAGAATCAAAGCCAGAAAAACACCAGCTTTGGGCCTCTCTGCAGAGCTGATTAACGGAGTTCTTTATAAATCGTGCTTCATAATGTTTCCCACTAGTTTCCAGTATGCAAGATTTTTACTCACAAAGGAATCTAACGAGAAACCAACAACACCATTGTGTTGTGTTATGCAAGAAAAATCGAATTAATTAAATAATAATGGTTACATATTATCTACACTTTGATGATGAATTATGTAAAACTTTGTAATATTTTTTTTCTACTTGCTAAAACATGGGTCCCTTAGTGCACCACGGTTTCTATTTCCTTCAAAGGGCAGAGACTCTTGCATCACAACAGACAATGTTTGCCTCCTGGTTACGTTAATCATTTTGCAAAATGTTGTGTGAATTTTGTTATTTTATTGTTCAAATACATGTGTTTGACACCCAACAAACAAATTGGAATCCCTTGATTGATCAGTTACTTCTTGGATTACAGTGGCATCATTAATATTCCATATGAAGTTTCATAGAGAGAAATTTAATTAAAAGGGTGCAAATAATTTTACGGGGCTCCATGGCATTCTCTTTAACATTTTTTCCCCCACATAGATCATTTTCACTCTGTGCCCTCCTGCAAGTGCCCCCGGCCGTCTGAAAGATAAATGCATGGAACAAGTGAAAACTAATTCCATATTGAGTATCCATTTGTCCTTGTTTTTTCTTTCTTCCTCAATGTTTGCTTCCCCTAGAATGAACTCAATCCAAGGTCGGGGAGGGGGGATGGACAATGACCCCTTCGCCACTGTAGTTGTGGCACTGTTTGTGAGTGTCTCTTTATCAATTTCACGTCATCACTCATTTTTGCGATTAGCTAGAAGTTGCACAAAAGCAAAGCTAAGTAACAAAAATTAAATATCCACTCCCTCTCTCTACCATATGATTCATATGATATGAATCAATATTACCAAAAGGTAGACTTGGGAATCAAAAATTTAAGCAGTTCGAAGTTCATACCAACACATCAAAGAAAAACATCCGAACACATTAGGGAACTTTAATACAACACTACTCAAAATGCCACAACTGTTCTAGATATTGAAAATTGCGAAATCATTTCCCGAAGTCTGAATCTCGAAGAGAATCCCCCCTTGCATCAATGATTGTAAAATAGAACTAAAAATACACAATATTGCAGACTGCAAACTTCTGATGTCTGCCTCTCTACACAACAAACACATTCATTTTTGCAAGAAGAAAATTCGAATTTTACAAATTTGAAAAATCGTCGATGTTATTTTCGTAGCTTATTGTAAGTTCACATTTAAATATTTCATAGTTCGAGGAGGGGCATGCCCCCCGTGGCCCCTCCCCTGGGTACGGGCCTGTCCATATTATATAATATTGCCTAAAATACCAATTTTTCTATTATTTTTTATTCATCTTTATTTCTTCAACTCAGGTTTAAGTACATTGTAAATGCATTTATGACCTAATACATGCAAGAAAATGCCCTATAAACTTAGAAAAATGACTTAAAAATTCTGAAAGATTTTTAAAACAAATTTATAAACTACCAAGAGAAATTCAAATTACAAATCAAATTACAGTATCTATCACATGCTCATTGCGTATGGTGGTAGTACAAGTAAGAAAGTTCACTTTTTGTCATCTTTTACACTTTAAGTACTGAGTTGCAGTACACAACGAATGATTGTCGTTTTTGGACAAGAGAGCCTTGTACACGGAAATTTTTTTTTTTGACTTCCACCTACACAAGAGTAGCTTACTTGAAATGAACAAACAATATCACTTCCTGTTAAGTCACTTTCAATTCCATAGAGTGCAAATTGCTCCCTGACAAAATATCCGATACAGAGCACAAAACTTTGTACCCTTTGTTGTTTTACAATAATCTGTCTGGCGACAATATATTTACTGATATAGGGGAAATCACATTGTTTGAGCTGAATTGTTATACAACACCTTGTGTCAACAATCCTGCACAGAATTTCTTTGTTTCTTCAAACACAGTCATTCAGAACTGCGCTGAAGACAATGAGACGAGAGTCGGGAACCTCTCTCCTCCAAAGGGTTACATTTGCATGTAAAATGTCCCTTCTTTCACCAAAATGTAGAAAATTCATAAAATGACTTAAAAAATGGCCGAAAAATGACAAACGGTTTAAAAAGTCTAAAAAATTACATTTACTTCAAAAAGGTTCAAAGAATTGCAAAAAAATGCCCAAACAATGGCGTTCCCATTTATTCACTTAAGTGTAAAATACGTTCCTATCTACTTATGCAATGTTTCTGCCTTACCAAAAAAAATATGCATTTGCATCAAAATCCTAGCCCTAGTTATCACATTACAAAGGATGTAATATTATTGAAATTCCAATTTCTCACTACCAGAGTAAAGAACCTGGATAGCTATATAGTGACTCGGACAGAACGACACCAATCATATGTCAGCCCACCCCTTCCTTTTTTTCAGGTCCACATTTATAGTAGTCAATCATTATTAAATTGTTTCGTTCTACGTGTATTTCGATGCCCGGCCTGGGCATGGATGTTCATTGTGAATGTTCTCATATGAATTTCATCATATCATCACTCATGCTCATCGCCGTGATTAGCCAAAGTGGCAGAAAAAGACGTTAATAACCTAATTCAATCAATTGAGCATTCAACACTTTCGAATCTGCCCCCCCCCACAAATTCTTTGTGTGAGCCTGACATACGCCCCCCTTCTTCAAATCAACATGTTTTCGTTGCTGAAATGGCGACCCTCGGAAGAAGTTTCACCTACGTAGGTGATGTCACAGCAGGCCTGTAGCTATAGGGAGCAGAGGGGCAACTGCCCCCCCCCCCTTGTAAAAAATACAGAATACATATCTACCTGGAATTCTCACTAATCTTTACAATTTGATCTTGTATTACTCTAGCAACATAACAAAGACATTTATTGATTTTGTGATTTATGAAGGTGTGTGGGATTCCGTATAATGTCGGATCAGGATTTGGGGAATAAAATCTCTTCCAGATTCAAACTTCGGGAAATTATTTATCAATTTTCAGTATGTAGAACAGTTGTGATATTTTGAGTAGTCTTGTATTAAAAGTGCCTAATGTATTTGGATGTTTTTCTTGGATGTGTTGCTAAGAAGTTTGAACAGCATAATTTTTTGTTTCCCAAGTCTACCTTTTGGTAATAGCGATTCATGTGATAGAGAGAGGGAGTGACGTGAAATTGATGAAGAGACACTCACAAACAGTGCTGCAACCACAGGGGGTACGGGCATTGTCCCCCTCCCCAATATTCAACGGAAGTCCAATCTGGGAGGGGGCAAACATTGAAGTAAAGAAACATGACTAGCAGAATCTAAGAATAGTAGAACAGAATGGATACTCAAGTTGGAATTAGTTTTCTAGTATTTCTTGCTATTTTCCTCCAGACGGCTAAGGGCACTTGCAGGGGACAAAGAGGGGCAATTGCTCCCTCGATTTCAATTTTTTTTTACAAATAAAAGTACATTTCGTAAAATTTTCTTGCTCGCTTCGCCCGCAAAGTTAATATCTGCTATTCTTATAGTCCCACGTTCAGAGCTATAGCTAGGGGGCGGCGGGAGTCAGCCCTGGGAGCCAAAACGATCTAAATAAAAAAAATGTTAAAGAGAATGCAATGTTCCCCGTGAAATTTGTTGCGCCCTATTAAATAAATATTGTTTTCAGTTTGCAAATATTTGATCCTAAAGATTTTCCTGCTCGCTTCGATCCCAATATGATTATTTTCTGTAATGCATTCTAAATTACCCGAGAGAGAGGTAATGCTTAAATGCATGAACAATTCTTTTGAGGAAATGGAGCGTTCACATTTGAGAGACAATTTGGCGGATGAATTGACCATGTAATGTATTTAAATTATATATATATATATATATATATATATATATATATATATATATATTAAAGAAACTTTGAATACGTACACAATTTAGCGTTAACATGTTGCATATGTGTGTTCTTATTTTATGTCGCTCTATGTTACATATGTTTAAAATATACGTATGTTGTATACATGAAAGTTATACGTGTCATATGTACAAAATAATAATGTTCGTCATTATTCTGTCCTTGAAAAATACGGTTTGTGTGCTTGTTTTCCATTATTAGCTAATATGAAATTGAACGTGTTGGAAAAATATTTCAAATAATTTGTTCAAACACAAATGCTTTAGCACCGACTTCTATCCCCTTTTGCATGATTTACGACGATAATAACGTCTTGTAATGCTACTATTATTACTACCATTACCACCACCATATTACTATTATTATTATTGGCACGTTTGTCCTGGTACTTGACCCCCCCTCTCCAGATAAAAAATTGTGGTTTCGCCTCTGCTCACAAAGAAGACTCATGCCCAGGCTCGAACCTGGAACCCCTGGCTTCGCAGTGTGTTATGTAACCATCCTACCATGTAGGTCGGCTAGTGAAAGATGTAGGACAGCTTACTGGCTCAAATTATTATCAAACACGATGAAAATGTGATAGTGTTTCACAATTATTATTTCGGTTAGAAAGCGATAAAATTTGTAGTTCGATAGGGTTACACTAAACATCTTATGGAGTGTAAATATCAATTTCAAATCTTATGAATCATTTCTCTATGCAAACGCATCAAATATGATAAGCAACATAGGTGTGTGTTATGATATCCATTTTATAAAGGAAAAGTTAAGTTTTAACCCTGACTGTTTGCATGATATCGTTTCAATAGCATGTTATATATTGCTCTCAGAATTTTAAACGGCAGTAAAAATAAATGACATTTGCAACTACGAAGCTTACAATGGGATTTCATCCATTAAGGACAGAAGATGCCTATTTTGATTGCTTGTAACATCGAAAGATGAATTAGAGGCGCAAATAATGACTGAGAAAAGTTGCTTGTCTTGATGTCCTGCACACACTGTGAAAGTTGTCAATGTTATCAGGCGGCACCTTATGAATATAGGTTCAAGAAAATGACAAGTAGAAAAAAGCTGCAGTGAAATAAATACGATTGAAAATATCTCAAATTACATTCTATTTATTTTCTTATATTTATAATAATAAATTGTGTCTGTAGCAGAAGTTGTCTGTTAAACCTACCTCAGGCACAACCTAATTTTTTGACAAATAATTATGTCAACTCTTCTGCTATGTAGTGGATTCTCCTAATTTTATTCATATATCTTAAGCCATTGAGTGACTGGTAAAAATTAGTATCAGAATAAAAATCTCTGATATTTGGGGTTTGTACTCTTCTGCTCAAAAAGTGGTGACGATAAGCTGCTCAGAGACTTCGTGCCGCGGAAATGGGGTAAAGCGAAGGAGGCCCCTTATATCGTTCGGTTTCGTACCATAGTCATTAAGGAAGGTATTTTTCAAAATGTAAAGAGGATACAGCATTTCCCTCGATAAAACTTGATAAAACATGAAATATTAATGATGACAGTGTAATCCAAGAAGTCGCTGATCAATCAAGGGATTCCTATTTGTTTGTCAGGTGTCAACACAATATTTTGCAAAATGGTTAACGTAGGCAAAGATTGTCTGAAGTGATGAAAGAGTCTTTCATTTGAAGCAAATAGAATCCATGGTGGAGTAAGGGACCCATTTTAATGTTTTAGCAAGTAGGCCTAAAAAAATGTAAATGTTTACACAATTCATCAAAGTGTAGATAATATGTAACCATTATTATTTAATTAATTCTATTTTTCTTGCCTAACACAACACAATGGTGTTGTTGGATTCTCGTTAGATTCCTTTATGCGTAAAAATCTTGCATACTGGAAACTAGAGGAAAACATTATGAAGCACGATTTATAAACGTCTTCCTTAATCAGTTCTGCAGAGAAGCCCAAAGCTGTTGGTACATATTAATCGTCTATTAACATTATTGACCTGTAAATATAACGTAGATACAGTCCCGATTAGCCTATTTATGTTAAACTTTATCTTTGTATTCTTTGGTAGTCCGAAAAGGTCATTATCGAAATATTGTTATTTGATGTTGCTCGAACTTTTTTTGTTCGTTGGAGTTTCAAGATATCATCCCTTTCCTGTTACTTATCACTTTTGGAGGAGGGGGAGGGGGTGCATCTTCCAATGCAACACAATATATTAAAAATGTGCCCCCTCTAGGATTGACTTCGCCCCCCTACTAAAAATTCCTGGCTACGGGCCTGCGTCACAGAGAAACTGGCTCTGGCGGGATTGTAAACACGAGAGTTGGGGGAAGAAAATGCCTGTAAGACCTTCAAAAGCGGGCCAAACCTGAATCAGATCCGCGAGCAGTTTGGGCATCGGGGTAATGGTTGCGGTCGTAAACTTGGGAACATTACGACAGTGAGTGAGTCCTAACTCAAGGTTACCCCCCCCCCTCCTCCTCGAAGCCAATGCGTCGCTATTTTTCCACAGAAGATTTGAAACTGAAACCTGCGAAGATTGACATAACAGCTATTGAAGGGAGCCACGAAAGCTCAATTGATCATGATAATTAGAGACAGTGGCGTAGTGGCCGCCCGGCAATGCAGGGTGTGGCGAGGTGTAGAACCAGCCCCGCAATATTCTTTCTCTCTCTCTGCTTCTGAAATTTTATATAGCTTAGAAATTCAACAGGAAGTGTCGCTTATGAAATAATTTAATTTACAAGACAGAAATCTGGTTTCCAGTAACATATGATACGACATCTTCGATAATAAGCAGGAGCGTTCTGGTTCGGCCAGAGGGGCCCGGCTAACTTAACATATGTGTCCCCTCCGAAATGCAGAATTAACTTCCTTGCTCGCAGGTGGACATCTATAGGAAAAATCCCATATCTCATAACTAGACCTCGGATTTTTAGATTCTAAAAATCCTGAAATAGGTCCTAAAAATCTTAAGTTAGGCTCGAAAAATCCTAAAATAGGTTCGAAAAACCCTAAAATAGGTTCTAAAAATCCTGAAATAGGTCCTAAAAATCTTAAGTTAGACTCGAAAAATCCTGAAGTAGGTTAAAAAAAAACTTAAAATAGTTCAAAATTTCTGAATACTGCTGATTAGGTATAGTCACCGGCAATGAAAATGGGACACATATATCCTGAAATATGCACTATCTTGCATAACGTTATGTGTGTTGCCTAACCCTATGGCGATGGCAGAACTAAACATTGGAAATTTGCTATTAAAATCCACTCATCGCCGTATAGTTGGGCACCAATCTGTTTTCATGTTATCCACAGTAAAACTCCGCAATTTTGTCTGTGAGGATCATCTTATATTCTGAAAATCTTACAACAAAAATATAGTGAGTGGTGCAAACTTCAATGCTGAAATGTTAGTTTGCAAGGCGTGAATGCCACAAAGCATGGAAGTGACGCGAAAGTGAGCAAGACCACACAGATCAGACCACTTTGGATTGCACAGGTAACAGGGGAACCTAAAATAGGTTCTAACAAGCAAAATAGGTTTTTAGGCACTAAAAAACTTTTGTTGCGTTTTTTAACGAAACGCTGACATATCTCATTATTTCTTGCATGAATCCAGTATAGAAAGATCCAGTTACTCAAGCAGTCGTTGCTTTGTTGCTGCACAATATAAAGAATTAAATTTGATAAATCATGAACTTTTATCACTAATTTTAATTTTACGTGTGGTATTTGAATGTAACTTCACATCAAATATTTTCAAGATGGCTCTAAGCCTTTTTATATTCAAATAAGAGCTGAAAAAAACTCTAAAATAGTTTACACCTGTTTCATGTTACTTCAAAGTGGTCCCAAAACTCAGTTTGATGTGGAGTCGAATTATCCCTTTGCCCTAAGGGTTCAGAGCGTATGGGTTAAATGTTACCATTATTTGGGTGCATTTTGTGAAGTTCATTTTTCTTCCATATTGAAATTCTGTGGACATTTCCTTCATTCCAGTGTGTTTTTATTTTATGATCTACAGTGCCCGAAGTGGATACTCCTATAGCTGGTATGCTTGGTCGAGGAGGATTGGATTGATTTGGTGTTTTAAGTCCACTTTATGCACAGTAAGGCTAATCGGGACTGGACCTACAGTTTAAAGTGGGATCCGAAACACTTGAGCCTCCACCGGGTATCGAACCGGGGACCCCTTGATTACAAGGCGACGACGCTACCACTACGCCATCGGGGAGGCCTCTTGGTCGAGGAGGGTCTTTGTGTAGATCAGCATGGAGACAATGAAGAAGTGGGGGATGCTTATGCAAATTATCCTAGCAGGAGGGGATGGTTAATGGAAATGTACATAACCGTCTGCACTCCTTCTCCACACCCACAACTCCAGCACTGATGATCTATTATTAATATAAAAAGGTCTTGTTTCATGAAATATATCGAAAAGAAATGCTATTGTTGAAATTATTATTAATAATGTCCACTATTATTAAAATTGAAATCCTTTTCGGAATTCAGTCTTTGCGATTGACTTTCATTGAGTGACGGATTTTCAGTGAATGAAGTCCCATCACCGCCCTATTACCCGTCTTTCAAGGCTGGAGTTCCGCCATATTTCCTTCCACTAGATTTCAATTGAACTTGTGATGCTGGGTTAACACTGGAAATCTAGAGGTCCAGTTCAACCCCCAAAACAGAAATGAGCACATTGTTGAATACATTAGTTACTATTATTATTAGAAGGCTAATGTGAGGGGATTACTTTATATCATACATTTTAGTCCGATGAGAAGGTCCGGAAAAATGCAGATAGATACCTCAAAATTTTTTAGATCAAATTTGTGCAATTGGAAACAATATTGATTTATTAGTGCGCAATCAATTTCCCTGGACGCCATGGCATTCTCTCTTTTACAACTTTTTTAGATCATTCGTGCCCAATGGCTGGCTCCCGCCGCCCCTCTGAACTTGATGAAAACAAGAATAGCAGATAATGCGAGCGAAACAAGCAAGAAAATTTTACAAAATGAATTTTTATTTGCATAAAATTTGAAATCGAAGGGGTAATTGCTCGCATTAGCCCCTGTCCCCCCTGTAGTTGAGTCACTGTATAATGCAGACATATTTAAGCAATATATGTTTACTTTGGATACTTTAGGCTCACTGCCATTGTTAGTCAACCTTATTCTGCACAGTTGGTTGGTTGATTTGTTGTTTTAAGTCCACTTTATGCACAGTAAGGCTAATTGGGACTGGACCTACAGTTTAAAGTGGGATCCGAACCACTTGTGCCTCCACCGGGTATCGAACCCGGGACCCCTTGATTACAAGGCGAAAACATATTCACGGAACAATCGAGAAGGCAGTTATAAATATCTGATACATAAAAAAAATATCAAATAAATTCCCTTATATGTATTAAATACTAATGTATTTTTAGGCCTCCCCGATGGCGCAGTGGTAGCGTCGTCGCCTTGTAATCAAGGGGTCCCGGTTTCGATACCCGGTGGAGGCACATAGTGGTTCGGATCCCACTTTAAACTGTAGGTCCAGTCCCGATTAGCCTTACTGTGCATAAAGTGGACTTAAAACACCAAATCAATCAATCAAATCAATCAATAATGTATTTTTACATGTTTAGTAATTTACTTTTATATTTAATAACATTATAAATATTAATCATATAGGCTCTTTCTTCTCAGTTGCTTGGTAGAAAATTTGAAAAGTTTCATGCACATACATAATATATATGTATAGTTTGTGTATGGCTGTGTAGACCACAATCTTCTTGCCTCCCCCCCCCCCAAAAAAAATCAATCTTCAATGATTTCGCGCCCTGGTAGGGTATGTAGCTGCCTGGCAAAGTCCTCATTCCGTAAATTCACGAACTGCATCAAATCAGAAAAAGACATATATTCCCCCCTCGTTTTCAGAAAACCTGTTTCACAACCCACCCCTGTCCTTTCTGTGGTGAAGGACACTCCAGTGGGACAATGAATCTCCCCCCCTATTTACTGCGAGCAGCAAAAGAAGACGGCCGCGACATCTACTGGCCACCGATGGAAATGCAATTTCAAAGCGCAGCGAGGTTTAAATGTAGCTTCCACTTCTATTACCTAACTATTCTATGGTTATATCTTCGTTATTTGTGGACAGTCACCGTATAAACTTTTTTTGGATGTGTTCCTTGATGTTTATTCTTTATTCGTAAAGTCATGAAATGGAATTTTGATTCGTTCTAAGAACCCAAAATGCAATTCGTGGCTGGACCGGTAACGGTCGCATATCGCGAGAAATAAGTCATTTTTGGGATGGTTATATCTTCGTTATTTGTTGACAGTCACCGTATAAACTTTTTTTGGTTGTGTTCCTTGATGCTTATTCTTTGTATTAAAATCATTAAATTGAACTTTGATTGGTCTTAGGCGCCGAAAATGCAATTCGTGGCTGGACCGGTAACGGTCGCATATCGCGAGAAATAAGTCATTTTTGGGATGGTTATATCTTCGTTATTTGTTGACAGTCAACGTATAAACTTGTTTTGGTTGTGTTCCTTACGTCTGTGAAGTTAGCCACATTTTCCTCAGCCACAAATACAAGCCACGCCCACGCCGCGCTCCTTCCGGCTGGGTTGCAATCCCAGAAACCAAACCTTCCCAGGCAATATGTGAATGAACATTTCGGACTACTATCCGAAATGTTCATTTACATATTGCCTGGGAAGGTTTGGTTTCTGGGATTGCAACCCAGCCGGAAGGAGCGCGGCGTGGGCGTGGCTTGTATTTGTGGCTGAGGAAAATGTGGCTAACTTCACAGACGTCTTTATGACTGCAGTACATTTTTCATTTTCTAGTACCAATAATTATATATCTCTTGTGTTTCTTCTTTGGATGAATCATAAACATGACATTTAAGGTGTATTCGTTTTCCAATTGTATATACAGTCCATCACAAGAAACTAGCACCACTGCGTTTGTGCTCCGCTATGAATTATTATGTGATCTTCCGGCAACTGGACAATATAGAAAACAATTAATTTTGTTGCAAGCCTGTGAACTGGACAAAAACTAGGGTGGAGAGATGGTCACGTACAGCGTGATTGAAAATCATGATTTTTTATTAAACCACGCTAAACATGCAATTTTTAAGAGTGATGCTATTTTTTTTGTGATGGACTGTATCTGCATACTGGGAGATAATATGTGTATCTTCCTAACCCAACCTTAACTGGTTCTTCAGTATTAGAAATGGTAGGCATCTTAATCATTTGGCTTTTATCTTAACAGTTTATGAAGAAGACAGTTAAGAATCCCAGTTTAAACATAAGAAATCAGTGTTTGTTTATATCCTCCATTCAGAATTACATTTGGAATTAATATTCTCTCTATGGGGCACCATTGTACGTACACAGAGTGGAAGTAGTTATAGGCAAAAGCCATTTTGCTCCTTTCTATGTACAAGGGTCGTTCAAGGTTGACCAGGACTTTTATTTCTAGACAGGAAATATACATACATAGAGGCACCAAACTATGTCAGTTTTTCAAAGTATTCCCCCTGAACATCCAGACACCATTGCCATCGTTGTGGAAGTTCCGTGATGCCTTTGCCGTAGAAAAAAGTAGGTTGGTGTCGTAACCACTGCAAGACAGCGTTCTTGAGTTCCTCATCTGTCTGGAATTGCGTCCCGCCCAAATGCTCTTTAAGAGCCCCAAACAAGTGGAAATCACTGGGGTCTAACTCTGGACTGTAAGGACTGTGTGGTAAAACCTCCCAGTGCAAGTTGGCCAGTGTTGTTTGAGTCAAATGGGCCATGTGTGGCCTGGCATTGTCATGGAGAAAAATGACGTTTCAACAACATTCCAGGTCTTTTCTTCCCAACGGCCCCACATACAACACCGATATTGATGCGATATTGTATGCGCTACGTCACGCACTGTTACTCGCCGATTTTCAAGGATAACTTGCTGAACACGTGCGATATTCACCGGAGTGACTGCAGTTGGGCGAACGTGTCGGTGCGGTTCATTTTGCTACCAACTCCCGTCCTTCACTGAACTGTTGACACCATTTGTATACTCTTGCTCGTTACAGTGTTTGTTCACCATACTGTGCTTGCAGTCTGCGCCAAATTTCAGCAGGTTTCACCTTCTCCTTCACGAGGAAATTCATTATACACCGCCGTTACACAGCAACAGATACACTACATGCCGCCATCTTTGTTTACACTACTGCGCATGCACCAAATGCGTTGCAAAGGATCATGCTTACTCGCAAGGAATCATGGTCTGCCCTGCCGAAGTAATGCAGCGCTACATTGTTTCATTAATATTTTACGCACGAAAGTCCTGGTCAAACTTGAACGACCCTTGTAGTTATAAAAAGTTATTCAATGGCAGGTGTACTTTCTTTCAATATCTATTGTTAACCTCCATTGTAAACATGTAACAGAGCAAAACTTGTATCCATGCCTTTTAACAGAGAGTACACCATCTAGATGAAATGAATTTGTTTAAGTGAAGACTGGTTCAACAGCAAAATGCTTTACCTGATGAGAAAATATTTACCCGCAGTTTATGACACAGGAAAAATATTGTGGACATATTCAGAAATAAGTAATGGAGTGTATATTTCCTTACTTCTCTAGTTTCTCCAATTAATTAATATGCAAAAGGGTTGTATCTTATCCTTTTAAGTCAGTGGAAGAAATTGTATTGTATTAAACAGCACATGACTAGTTCAATGCTCACAATTTATTAAAAATTCTTCAGATTTAAATCAGTAGTTAAGTACAACAATCTTCTAGCTACATTTTTAAAAAAACATATTTTTTTGTGTAAAAACCCAAGGAACAACTCATATTAATATTCACATGCATATGGCAATAACCCTTAACCTACACAATTCTCCTGTCAATCTTTAGTGGACGGAGGAAGTCCTGTACATATGTCCAACCTCTCTCATCAGTAACTTTACAAGTGTGCAATTTTCAAGCTTGCTGTGATGAACTAAGAAAAGGAAGCATAGAAAAAGTAGCTCGAGAACTCCTTGTCATAGAGAAATGATTTTCTTTTGTTATTTTGCAACCAGTCCCATGGTGTCCATCCTTCCCAGTTGTCACCTAATGTTTAAATTGTGTGTCCTTACCACAGTCTGAAGTTATTTGGGCATTCCTGCGAAAATTGAAACCAGGATGTGAAATAATTGAGGTTACAATATTAATGTTTTACTTAGTCGGTAACTCGTCTGACTACCATGCTAAAGGTCCATTGTTCGATACCCGGCAGGTTCAAATCCGGTAACTTTTCTAACATTGGAAGCTGCACTGGCGCCCACCCAGCTTCGAATAACATGGGTACCTGGGGGAAACCCTGGGGAGTAAAGATGGTAAGGGGCATGATGCTGATCATATCACCCTCACTCACGACAGGATCAAGAAAGTGTGGGGCATTACCCCCACACCCCTATACACCCTCATCGCATGGTGCTATGCACAGGGGAGCACTTTACCTTTCTTATGGTATTTATGTAGAGTACAATCTAAACCATCATGAAGAGAAAGAACAGGTAAATACGTAAAAAAAAAAAAAAAAATCTGTACATTTGAATGTCATTTCATAAGTGAAAAACTCTTTTATTTATCAAGTATAGGATTACTTAGCTGCATATTGAATTTGAAAATAAAGGTAAAATATACTTTCAATATATAGCACAAAGACTTGGAGATATAAGTGATGCAATTTCACAGAAGCCACTGAAACACAAGTTAAAATAGTTTTGTGTCCCATGCATCACACTTCAAAACATAACATATTGAAACTTGAAAGGTTTCCTTCAATGAACAATATATCTATTTTCATTTATTTCTCCCATTCCCTTGAGGTTACATTTATTCCAAGGTCAAGAACATTTTTTTTATAATTTATGTAGTTGTTCAATGTTATGAATGGTCAGTAAGAATGAAACATATCTCATTCAAAGATGTACATGGAAGTTGTGTCTTAACTTTATATATATTGAAGAGGGTAGGTATTATTTTGAAAGCAGGTCATGCAGATATATGGTGAGTAAATTAGACTCTTCTATTAATAGTTGAAGATCAATTTTCAGTGAGCACAGGAGAATGAGGGCTGGTGGATTTCTGGCTGATGCTGAAAACTTAATATTGGCCTGTAATCATCTGCTAACTTCATGTGAAGACTCTGAGAGCTGCTTGCACCTAGAAAATTATTTCAGATAAAAATTATAAATTCTTTGACAAGGAAACTTCCCAAATAACCAAAAGTGGTTGACCCATCTTTCGGCCATACCAAAAGGTGTTGGCTAAATGTAAGAACATACCATTGGGGAATGGTGAATTTGTCTTCGATTCCTACATTAGACCAATGGGTGGTTTTTGCTTTGGCCCAATGCACTGAAAACTCTTCAAAGCTAGGTGCCAGGAAACCACCTAATAGCAATTGTGCATACTACAGTATGTTTCAAAAGTCACGCATTCCAAACTTTGAAAATGTATATCATGAAAATCGTAAGAGATATTTACATTGTGTTTTCTGCACTAAACTAATACTGTAGGCTATCACTGGGTTCATAAACTTACGTTAGCATTCATCTAAATAAATGCAATTACATTATTTTTAAAAAACATTGTTAATTTGCTGAAAACATCTGAGAACTGATTTTCAACAAGAAATACCAACTCTTAAACAATTTTTGAGATCATTTGTTGATGTTTGACTCGTTGTAAAACAGTTGCTTTGTGAGGTACAGCAGAAGCAGGGCAGTTTTATTGGAAAACCTCTTGCACAAGAGTGTAAGAATGAGTAGTAAAATACTCTTCAGCAATGCACACACACTGCTCTAATGAATACGCCATGCTAAAAAAAAAACAGGCACAGTAGTGGCAAAAGTGAGCGAAGAGAATTCAATGTAACCAGGGGCAGCCTAGGATTCTCTCAAGAGTCCTATTTCGGCACAAAATCTTGATATACGATTTTTCACGTAAATGAATAGCCAATACTTAGACACATGTTGCATGCAACTGTTGGCAATATTTCGACCTGGTAGTGTTGCCATATACGAAGATATGTATTAAAAATGGCACTATCAACTCAATCCATAAAATCTCAAGTAAAAAATTCATCAAAAGTTGCACATGACCAATATTTGTCGCAAATGACAGACTGACATCAGTCATCAAATGTCTAATTATGACCCTTTGATCATTTCTCACATATTTTTCATACTCAGAAGTTCATTTCTGGAAAAATTTGAATGCTGCTTTCATTCAGTTATTAATTTATATAATTTTTTGTACGGAGTGAACTGAATTTTAAACATTGAAAAATATCTCAATGTATGAGGCTATATAATGCAGAAAACGGGGAGTAAATATCTCTTAAGGTTTTCATGATATACATTTCCAAAATTTGGGTTTGTGACTTTTGAAACACTCTGTATAAGATGCTGAGCATCAAGGTATTCAAAACATCGCTAAATTATTTGAGAAAGCAGGAAATGGGGTGTTGGGGGACAAAGGGTAAGGAATTGTTTCTGACTCTATGGAATGTTCACAACGTTGATAAAAGAAAAAAATAATTTGCTAACTTACGCTCTACTGCAATTTGAACTTAGAATCATCAAAATTTTGCACATATTACAGCATAAGATCACAGTCGCCAGGCTGAAATTCTTAGTCACCATGGTGACCTGGCAACTGGGATGTGTATATATAATGTATGTAATTTGCTGTGATTTACACAACACTTTCTCATTCATATGCTATCATTCAGGGTGGCGACAGACCTGGAAAACCGGGAAAAGTCAGGGAAGTTGAGGTGTCAAAAAAAAGTTAGGGAAATGTCAGGGAATTTTTTCTTCATTGACTTTTTTTTTAAAGATATCGTTATGGAACTGTGCACAGGAACAGGAAATCTTGTTGCTAAGTTTCAGCCTCAACTTTTAGGCCCCTTTTATGCACAACACAACCATGACCCCAGAAACCAGTGATGGCAGGAGGAGACACAGAGAGAGAGAGAGAGAGAGAGAAATTTCCGGAGGGGCAGAAAAATGTGTTAAGCCTCTAAATATTACATGGAAAATGCATTGAATTATAATTTTTCTTGTGCGTATGGGAGTAGTAAGTGGACATAACTGTCAACAGATGGAGGGGATGGGAGCAGGTGGCGCCATCCGATAGTTGTCAGATGTCGTAGTAAGGCATTTTGTTGGGATAGACTGAAGGAACATGCAAACAAATAGGCTCCATTGATACATACGATTTTGTCGAATATCGCCACCCGACAAAGTATCTCACTACAACATGCGACAGAAATTGCATGTATGGAATTGATTTTTGTTGGATGTCTTCGGACTGCAACATCCAACAATAATCACATGCATAAACAAGAAGAGCTGTAGACTGCAAATATTCTGCTTGAATTTTATTACTCTTCTGGCTCACTTCACCTTATTTAATGTAGCAGTGCTTACGAAGGTTTTCTTTCATCATCCTGACATATTACTGGTTTTGCACAAATTAACATACATTTGCAATTATATTGCGCTATTCTTAGATATCAAGAAGAATCCAACAAAACGAGATATCTATTGAATACTATCACAAAAAAGTGAAACATAAATCTGCATTGGTGAACGTTATAAAGATTGGCAAGTGCATGCTCCAAACCTCAAATTTACTGCAAAACACTAGTATTGCAATGAAATTAACGCCACGTTCTGTCCTGTCTGTATAAACTCGTGAGAGATGGTAATTAATCTCTCAATGTCCAGTATTATGAAATAAAATACTAATGATAAATACGTAAATATTTTAATATATTTACTCGAATCATTCAATCATAAAAGCAAATCTTTTTCTTCAAGAATTGACTTTTTTCTGTCAGCCCTGTTAAATTTAAATTTTCACTTTCCATCTACTGATTTATACGAGGGGTGGCCAAAAGGTAATTTCCAATTAGTAGGGACATTGCTTTTTTTTGCAAACGCGAAAACCGTGAAAAATAGTAATTGCTAGGAAGTTGTGTTTATGAATGTGCAGTGATATCTTGACACATTTTTCGTCACTTTGAAATATCGAAATAATGCGAATTTGGCATAAAATGCGAATTGTTGGCATTTTTTGTGATTTTTTAAAAGAAATGTCATAAAACAACGAAAAATTGCATGAAATCCAATGTTCTTGTGTTTTCTAGGACATGTTTGTGTACATAGAATGTGCAGTATTTGTCGTGCGAGATGTGTTTTGAATTACAAGCTAAGTGCACACTGTTGACATTTATCGAGCATGAAATAATGGAGCTCAGTCATTAGGGTGTCTGACTACCATGCGAGAGACCCAGGGTTGATCCCTTGCAGGGAGAACCAGGATCTTTTCCATCTATTCAAATTGCTCCGGTGCCCACCCAGCATCATAGCAAGTGGGTACCTGGATGAAACTTTGAGGGATAAAGGTAGCCAGGAGCATGGTGCTGATCACATCACCCCCACCTTCAGCCGTGATCAATAAAGTGAAGGGCCCTAACTCCACACCCCTATACACGTGGCAAAGTGCAGGGGAGCACTTTATTTTTACTTTCTCAAAATTCTGTTCCAACATATCAAACTACCATGAAAATATCAGAGTAGACCATGTGACCTACAATTTAAAATAATTGATTAAAAGCACAATGGAGGATTAAGTTTTGGTATGTTTGGCAGGAAAATGTTCTAAAGCAAAAACGCGTATTTTGGGAAACTTAACAGTAACAAGTCAAAAAAGATAATTCCAATTTTTGGTGCCATAATACAAGGGGTATCTTCTTTTCAACCTCCGATGGGACCTGAAATCATAACCACAGTGAATAGCAAAGTGGGTTTATTGACAAATGTTGCATACACGTATAATATATTTTTCAACATAATCACCAAGAAGATTCAGACATTTTTCGTACCAATGCACGAGCTTTCCAATACCCTCTGCAAAGAAAAGTGCCGCCTGTCTGTTGAGCCATGTCTGCCGAAGCTCCGCATTGGTTTGGAAGTACTGTCCTCCCAATCACTTCTTCATCGCCTGGAATAGGTGGAAAGTCACAGCTCCAGGTCTGGGCATGCCTCTCTGGCACACAGCTCATTCGACTTCGAATTTCCACTGCATTGTGCCCCTCTGCCTGTAGAAATGTGTATCACGCTATGCACCTCGCACTTGGTGGGAGTGTCGATTGTAGCGGACATCTCTAGATGCCTGTTGCTCAGCTTCAACTGAAGCGTTGGACTTGGCAGTGGTGGTGGTGGCAGTGGCAGGCAGGATGCCAATGCTTTCTAGTGCTTCATGAGCCTCCTGGCGTCACCATCGGAGGCTGAAATAAAAGTGCCCTAGTATATCGGTATCTGTCACATGATCGATTGATTTAAATTTTTTGGGTGCATCGCCATTTATGGTCATTATGCACCCTTCGGTATATATGGGGAAAATTCCATTATCTAAAACCCTTACCTTAAAATTAAAAAGGAAGTATGGAAAATAACTTTCCCAGAAGAACTTTCAAGATATCAAACTTTCACGAAGAGGCGTAGGACATGAGACTTACAATTTGAATCAGTAGTTTAAAAACACCATGAAGGTATAATTTCAGATATTTGCCTGAAAATGCGCTAAAATGAAAATGTGAATTTTGGAAAAAATAACACGGAATAGTAAAAAATAAAAAATACACCAATCTGAAATTAAAATAAAAAATGAAGGTCCCTAGGTATAAATAGACATAAATAAAACAAGAATATCAGTTGTAATTTATTGCATTAGTAACAGTGAGTCATAACCTAATTTTCTGCTTAATCACCACCATTGCTCTGGTATTTGGTGTAGGATTGCACTAAATTTTGTATGCCCATGGCATATATGTCTAACAGCAAAGACTTGAACTATCTCTACCGCAGTGTAGCTGTCAAATGCTTGTCCTTCCAGAAAGCTCTTCAGTTAAACAAAGAGATCAAAGTAGGTACATGCAAGGCCAGGGCTGTACAGGGAGTGGTCCAAGATCTCTCACCTGAAGTGATGCAAAGGGCCCGCATGTACTCAGCTGTATGGGGTAGTGCACATTCGATTGGCCGTCCGTGAATTGTCTGCACCATCCTCTGACCATACTATCACTTTCGATGTCCGGTCTGCACACCTCACAGGATTGCTGGTGGCTCTGAGTTAAATTCTGAACCTACAAAAATCTGATTACTACACGTAGGCTACATCGTAGTTGGTGGGAGACTGTATGAGAGCTGCAATCTTTAACCTAGAACTGTCCTAAAACTACTGTATTGATATATAGCAGATTACAGCTACATGCCACGTCTTCCTGCCTGCATGTGTGTGTGTGTGTTGCTCTCCGACCACTAGTGCTGCATTTGGAGCTTTTTCAGCATGCCCCTCGTATACAAACTTTCAGAAGATATTATTAATAGAGTTAATAATGTTTGGTTAGTTAATCAAGTACCTATACAATGCAATTCTTTAAGTTCCTTGCGTTAAATTTCTAACACCTACATACCCTTTTTGTCAGCAATAATGGTATAACTGCATGTTGTCAGTTTCACAGTACTTCACTTGGATATACTGTACTGAAGCAGAAATCCCATTGATAATGTAAGGTAATATGACACTTTCTTTTGTTCAATTCAGTTGTTTCACTTATATGTTTGCTTTACAGAGAAGAGAGAAGTATCTTTATGCATCGAAAAATGAGTCCGCACTCATGGTTCTTGCAAGCAGAGGGTTCCAAACCTCAGTGGAAATATCAACATATAATACTGAGAATGTATAAGGAGACTGATAAATAACAACTTGTATTTCTTAATCAATCACTCTTCACTCTTGTCTCATTTAGTCGTAAGTTTAAAAATAATCAAGTATTTTATTTTAAGCTTACTACGTATGATAAAATTCCATAATACTTTCCCTAGCTTGTGAATTGTAATAATTTTCCAAATTCACTATTTTGCTATTTGAATTTAAATCATAGAGAATAGAGAAAATAAGTCAATTTCATAGAAGATAATATTGGTACTTAACAAATTCATACCTGGATCCATATCAGTTCATTACTTCCATTTGCAAAAACATCGATTTAGTTTAGTTTGTAATTGTCAGGAAAAAATGTCAGTTCTGTCCTGGAAAACCTGGAAAAGTCAGGGAATTTCATTTCTGCTTGTTCGTAGCCACCCTGTCATTGTTTTCAAGGTACCTTCAAGTGCTAGCAGATTTTTTTTTTTTTTTTAGAGTTTACTCAGTTACACGTTTAGTCTGCACTAGAGTGCTGCAATGAGTGTTTTTCATCAAGCAGCAAATATTTCGCACAAACAGAATTGATAGTTTTTCCGTTCGAGCGATACACATTCAAACTCTTGAACCCTATTAGTACGCATATTTCCATAATTTGTCTATGATAGTGGGCCCTCAAATATGGATCGTGAAGTGAAATTAAAAAATAAGTGAACATAATCATGATCTCCATGTTAAATGCAGTTTTGTGTGTCTTACCGAGATATGGGAAAATAAAATTGATGATTATGTGCTGAAACTGCTTAGGCTGACATTTTATGTTTCTACAATTATCGTCACATTAAAATGATGTTCGATTAAATGTTATAACTTTAAAATGATGTTCGATTAAATGTTATAACTGCATTTTATTATTTCACAGAATATGATTATCCTTTTCGGTAAGTGAACAGTGATGTACACATACTTCTTGCACTGTGATAAGATATTTGTAATTTCTTAGGCAGGTCTCCGAACATGTGTATCCATTTTACGATTCGATCTGTAGATATTGCATACTTTCATATGTGCTGTATTTGAGTCTTACATAACAATATACCGCATTATGATTTAGAATTGTAATTGCATAGAGTGGCTTCCTGGGTTTTAGGTTGACAATGCTGCTCATTAGGTTCTGAAATATTCCAATCCAATCATTCCACTATGAGTGCAGTATGATTGATTGTGCACTCTCAAGCGTGGTAGATTCAAAAGCAAAAGCGGTTCGATGCAGTACTCTAGTCTGCACATAGCATTGTTTTTTTTATATATACATGGTAATGAATCACTTTCAGAAGAAGACCTGTAAGAATGTTCTCTTTCTGGTACAGCTAAACAGGCAAACCATAAGCAATTCCAAACACAGAAATATCCTTCATCCATGGCGGCTGACAAAGGTGATTGACAAGTTATTCTCATTAACAAAATATATTTTCAGCATGTGCTGTGACTGAAATATTCTGGATGAAGCAATGCTACATGTAATTTATTTTACACTCTAGAATTTACAGCAGACTCTAGAAAGTTGCCTTGACAGGAGAAAGTATGTTTTATAACTGATTTTGATTCACTTTTCCATGGTTGGTGAATCATTGGCAACAACTGTTGTCTTAAGGCCAACTATAATTTGCCAACCTTCCCCATGTAAAATCTATTCTGGTTACTTGGGTGTTATCAGTTTCCACTAAATGCTTTTCATGCATAGATTGACTTCATGCTAGCCACTAGAGTACTGCATGTATACTTGATCGGGTGTCCCGCACATTTCAATGTGACAATAATAATAGATATATATATGTGTAAAAATCTGCATGGTAGTTTCAGCCCATAATTGTGTATTAATTTTCATGTTTCATCATGTATTGGTAAGATAGACTAAACTATATTTTAACATGGAGATGATGACTGTACTCACTTAAATTTCACTGTATCTTTCACCTCTATCTTTCGCCTACTATCACAGACAAGTTTTGATTACATGTTTACTACTGGGCTTCAAATGTATACCAACTGTTTTGCCATGGAGCATTATTTGCTCGAGCGAAGAAACTCTCGGTTCTGGATCCTATCTAGCATCGTCCATGTGAACTGTTTGGCACTAAGCAAAAAAAAAAAAAACGCTCATTGGAGTACTCTCCTTCCTACTGTATCATATAACAGCAGTCACTTGGGCTACTTTCAGTACATCATGTTGATTAGTTTTTGTTAACTAGAAAAAAAATATTTCCCCCTTAAAACGTATGGTTGACTCTCGCAAAACTATGAATACTAAACTCCCACCTACACATTACTTCGACATTTTTGCTACAAGAAATTTTCTCTCACCACTGTCTGGGGAACAAATGGAAATACTTTCAACCACTTTTGTTGGTGCTTGTTGTTATATTAGGCAGATAGGCTGCAAGTCTCCATTTAAAATTAATTAGTATCATTATGTTCAACATAAAAGTGAATACAGTTATGATTTCGTGACAAGTGGTGAAATTATACAAGAATTATATAAAATAAATTGATTCTTACAGTCCCATTGTAATAAAAAGAATACAGTCTCTGAATTCATTCTAATCGCCGTCAATTCTTGAAATGTACTTTCCATACCCAGAAGCTTCTGATATGATTTTGTAATAAGTTTATCTTCTGTGGAAACTTTTTCCTGGAAATTTGAGGGAGTCGTTTAATATCCTTGGCCTTCGACTACAACAATTTCGAGTTAGTCTCTGATTTGCCTTTAAAATCTTTCCATTACAAATCATCCCATGTGCAATATTTTATTTCACGGTGAACCTACTTTACATATGGAAGTGGAGCCTAATTGAAGAACTATAAACTGCCATAATTTCATGAATTTGTCACAGCAGGACAATATCTTGTAGAAAATAAACTCACTTTTGTGCAGCATCGTTATTTTACATTTTTATATTGCATGGGTAGAGTATATTTTATCCAAGGTGGATTGATTTAAATCAAGTGGTTTTATTAAAAAAATCCACTGATTTAATCACTTTAAAGAAATAATTTACAGAATAATGTACACAAGAAATTTGTAGACATCCAAATCACTTTTTGTGATAGCTCATTAATCTCGTAATCATTTAAAGGTGTATATTAGGGTCTAAGAAAGGAAACAACATATATGTACTGATGGGGTGAAGAAGCTCATATGATAGGAAATCTAATATGTAAATGTAATCACACTTAAAATATCTTGATTTAAAAATCAATAATATGTAAAATAGCCAATATTTTGTGCAGAATAATATACAAAATACTAATCATATTACCAGGTAAACATGCTGTAAATAAGCATGGCAGCTGATATTTTGCAATCTCAAATAAAAGATCACCAAAATTAAGTTACAGAAACTATAAAGAAATATTTTAAGTTACAATTATAGAGGTAAAAAAAAAAGGTAAAGTGTTCCCCTGTGCATAGCACCACGCCATGAAGGCGTATAGGGGGTGTGAGGGTAACGCCCCACACTTTCTTGATCCGGTTGTGAGTGGGGGTGATGTGATCAGCATCACGCCCCTGACCGCCTTTATCCCCCAGGGTTTCCCCCAGGTACCCATGTTATTCGATGCTGGGTGGGCGCCAGGGCCGCTTTCACCGTTAGAAAAGTTCCCGGATTTGAACCGGCCGGGGATCGAACCGGGGACCTTGAGCATGGTAGTCAGACGCGTTACCGACTGAGCCACCGCGCTCGTCCAGAATGTCTTATATTCACTAGGAAAAAGTTACTCAAATTATTATTGGGCCTCCCCGATGGCGCAGTGGTATCGTCTTCTCCTTGTAATCAAGGGGTCCCGGGTTCGATACCCGGTGGAGGCACAAGTGGTTCGGATTCCACTTTAAACTGTAGGTCCAGTCCCGATTAGCCTTACTGTGCATAAAGTGGACTTAAAACAACAAACCAGTCAATCAAATTATTATTATAGTTCCATTAACACATTGAATAAACATTTTCATGGTAGATTTATAAACATGCTGCCAAAAGTTAAGCATGCGATGGTATAATCAACAAAAATGTAATAGTAAAGGTTTGATTAACACAAAATTACACATGAAGGTACCAAATGTGTTTGTGCATTAAAGAAAACAACAATTGTGTACAAAGATTTTTAAGAAATATTTGCTTTTTGAAAGTTATATGATGACTTTACATTTTGGGTCATTAACATAATAATGTTTAAAGGCAAACAAACCAAACAAAACTTACAGTAATATGGTATGTGACCAAAAGAAACTTACATTAATATGGTAATTGACCACCCCGGACCTTCAAACAAACTTTACAACGATTTTCCATGCTTTCAATGAGGTGATCAACCATCTCAGATGCAACCATTGGCCATTCCTCCATTAGGGCAGTTTCCAACTCTCTGATATTTGCTGGAGGAGGTAAACATGCAGAAAGAGCACGCCCAAGGGCATCCGAAAGATTTTCAATGGGATTAATGTTGGGGGAATATGCCGGCCACTCCATACAAGAAATGCCCTCACTTTCCAAGTACTTGTCAACGATGTTGGCTCGATGGGATGGGCATTATCATCCATAAGGGGGAAATCAGCACAAACTGCTGCAGTGTAGACTCTCACAATAGGGAATAGGATTTCATCCCGATACAACGCAGCAGTCACAGAACCGCCTTTACAGATGTGCAGGTCTGTGAGATATCCCATTGAATTTCCAGCTCACACCATGATATTGCCACCTCTGAATGTGTGATGTTCGATGATGTCCTTAGCCTGATTGCCTGTGCCTCATTCTCTCCAGACCCTTACATGCTTATCATCTGATTCCTGGGTAAATCTGGACTCGTCCGTGAACAAAAGATTGCACCAATCCGAGACAGTCCAATTGACATGTTGATGACACCACTTTAATCTTGCCCCTCTGGCTTGGATGGTTAGTGCAACACAAACACGAGGCACTCTGTCATTCAATCCCTTGATGTGGAGCCTTTGGCGAACAGAACTGACAGATATTGTCTTACCAAGTGCCATTGCAACCATGGATGTAACAGTTGTGGAGGTCGCTCGTTGATTCCGCTTGGCTACTATAGCAATATATCGATCATCAGAGTGGAGTGGTAAACCTTGGACGACGGGGCATAGGTCTCCGGACAACTATTTGACTTGTTTGGAATTGTTTCCATAATCGAGAATTTTCCGAATGATCAATGCCAAAGAAAACAGCGACATCTTTGATTGACTGTCTTGCTTCAATGCATCTGAGAGCATGCCAGCGTTCACTGTCTGTCATTCGTTTTCTTTCAGCCGTAGAAACAAGAATGTTATCAAAAATAATCCTACAAAAGTTATAAACACTTAATATCAGCTTTTAAATGCACCTCAAATCCTTCAGATTGCTGGTGTCTTCAACGAAAGTGTGATGATTCTTGCACGAAATTCTCGCATTTATGCTATTTCAAGAGCACAGACGAAGCACCTAAACCTCACATCAGGTTAAGTTTGCAGCAGGTTTTTGCATATGTAGATCCAAACGTGCGCACTAAATATAGTTCCGCTGAGACGGGTTCCATTCCCTACACAATTGTACACTTGCAACAAAACAGTAATTTAATGTGTACAGCCAGCCGCACACCGGATCCGACATGACGACTCATTTTGTTGCAAACCGACTCGAGGGAACGTTTAACATGGGGCTCTTATGAGCTGCCGCACACCGGACGAAACATTTGACTCGAGTCATACAAATAAGAACCTAAATTCCTGAAATGACAGATGTCATAGATCTTGTGTTTATACATTTACTTTAGATGCAATAATAATAAAAATCAATGCTTTTTTCAGGCGGTACGCAAGAGCATGCCATACTGGTAACCTTTATATGTGAGAATGAAACTAAAATAATTTTATTTTAAGGAAAGAAGTGTGTTTTTGTATATGTGTGCGTGTGAGTACATGTATGCATGATCATTAGACCTCGGATTTTTAGGTTCTAAAAATGTACTTTTAGGTTCCTAAAATGTATTTTAGGTTCCTAAAGTATGTTCTAAAAATCCTGAAATAGGTTCTAAAAATTCTAAAATAGGTTCAAAAAATCCTCTGTGTGATGTAACAATAATATAAAACCTTAAAAGTATACAAAAACCTAAGAAAAGGTTTGATTTGGGCACAATAACCTAAAATAGGTTCTAACAAGCAAATTAGGTTATTTTATCCACTATAAAACTTCATCAGTTGTTGCATTTTTTAATGAAACACTGATGTAACTTTTTATTTTTCATTTACCTGCAAAGGAAAAAATATGTTGAATACCTAAAATCCGAGGTCTAATGATCATTTAATATACCACAATATTTAGAGCAGTTCTTATGATAAACACAATAACATATAATAACAACAAACTAACTTGTACCGAATACTTTCTTTACAGAAAAAAAACACTAATAAGAATTATTAATATTTGTTTTATTTTGTCGGAAGCAAAGTGACTCGTCTTGTCGCTTTGTGTCCCATCATGTTGCGTATCATTGCTTTGTGACTCATGGTGTTGCATTGCATCATTTCAGATCTGGTGCGTGGTTGGCCTAATACCCAGACAAAATGATACACCCATTAGCAGGTATGGACTTGATTGGTTGCAATCGCTGTGCAGATGAACTTGAATCTGCAGATTCGTCAACTGGGCAGTCTGGTAGCACTGAAGAAATACAAAAGCTCAAGAGCGAGTCGAATGAGACTGAATATGTTGCAAAGCACGTGGAATCATTGATATCAGTGTTGCACATCCCACTATTTTAACCCTATTTTTATTGTGTTTCATTGCTATTCGTACTGTACAGTGGGGAGAATTTCTGAATCGAGGTCTCCTGTTCAGTGTCCGACTTTGCCCGAGTGTTATTTTGAGCATCATCTGAAGGAGAAAGCTCTTCAAAGTTAAACAACTTGTTTTAAATACATATTCCTCCTTAGAGCAACAAGACCAAAATAAAACAGTCCATGAGGTGATTTGCTGTCAATGCGCTCACAAACTGTCTCAGATGATGAATGATTTGCAGTTGAGTTTAGGAGTAGAAAACGATTGTTTGTTGTTTGAAGACAAAATAATCTCCGCAGTATTAAAAGATATCTGCTGTAAAAAATAAATGGACGAGACATGCGTCAACCTGGGTCGTACATTGATTCAACTGTGGGAGCGTGGAAACCCACCACCAGGACTGAAGCAACCAACGATGTGGGAGGGGGTTATTGGTTCATGCACTGGCGGCAATGAAGGCTTTGCTGAAGACGCATGTTTATTGTTCTGTGCAAAGAAAGGGAAGGGTGATTATCACCAAGAAATGGACAGACCAACGTTTGGCTCCTAGTTTAGTGAAGTGATTCATAAATTGAAACCAAACAGAGAAATAATAGCAGACAATTCACTACATTGTATATATCACCAATAACAAATCATGCTTTTTAGGTAGTATAAACTTGAAGGGCGTGTGTCTTATAGTAACGTATGTATTGCGTACGAAGCAACCAAGATTTTCATAAAGTTCTTTCTTTCGAAACGAACAATAACTCATTAAATTCAAAAGGGGCCTGTCATTTACTTTTACCTTTGCTTTTTTCTTTTCCGTGTGCTCGACATACACAGATGCCCTCGAGGATATTTCACGCAGTGTATATACAGTATCAGAAACAGATAAATGTATATTTACACATATTTTTTTTATTTGTTTTTATCAAACTGTTCAAATATGTTACAGGGCCAGAAGATGCTTTTCTATAAAAAAAAACATATATTTATGTGTATGGTGCCATAAACCATACAAGCAATTTTAAGTTGTTTTTTTTAAGTAGGTATAAAAAATAATCAAAAATTATTTTTTTAAAAAAAAATTATGATTTTTATCCACCCTGATTTTATCTAACATGCATTCCATACCTGTATCAAATTACTACATATATAGCAGTATTATTTTATTTAGCGATGAAATAATGCTGCAAAGATGTCAGCACTGTGTACATTTAATTCTTTCAAAGTACATGGAACAATGTAATCATCATTAAAGAGGAAAATAGCACCAAGTCTTCAATTTATTAGGTATCTCATGCAAACGATTCACAATACACTGTGTACATAATTCCCATACACAATTATCCCAATTGTCCTTACTAATCTGTTCATACACAGTAATATTAACATCTACTAACATAATGTACTTACTCTAACATCTGGTGTTATATCAGAAATATGACCAATAGATGACTGAAATGAAGAGGTATTACAATTCTTTCTTAAAAATCTTCCTATCCTTGCAACAGCTGATATGTACATATGTAGCCAATATGGAGCTTTTATCTTGTCAGTTCATCGTGCTTTTAATGAACTTGGTAGGTGCCCCTCCTGTGACTGGTTTCCAGTCATTTTCTTTTGCACCTCCATTACCTTACACATTAATGAAAGAGTGAAGACTACATTTAGTGGCATTCATTGGCCTTTATTGAGAAGTTTGTAAGAAGTTAAAGACTGCACATATCAAAACTTAGGTCCCAGCTACAACTCACCATCCAAAGAAGTTTCAGTATTTGTGGATTTCCATATCCAGCCTCTTGCAAATGATCTGCCTCCTATCTTTATGACACCAACCATTTACTCCAGAAAGATCAACATCCTTACACCATTGCCATCCAAAACAATCCTTGCTACCATCGATGTAACTTCCCTTTACACCAACATATATATTTCCCTCGTACTCTGGCTGCCCTCCATAGTGGAGTAGTTAGCACATTGTGTTATGACACCAAGTGCCCTTGGTTTGAATCCAGGCCTGGGCATGGATGTCGTTTGTGAGTGTCTCTTCATCAATTTCAACATATCATTCATTGTCAGGATTAGCCAAAAGTGACAGAAAATGAATTAAAATAAACCAAATGAATCAAAGCCCTCAACCTCCTCAGCAGCAGACGAAAACCCCCACAACCCCAGCACTAACTTCTTCATCCATCAAGCCACCTTGTCTTCATGTGCAACAGCTCCACCTTTGAAGACCAACATGACCTATAAATCCGAGACACAGCCATGGCCATTACAATGGCTCCATCCTGTGCCAACCTCTTCATGGTCAAACTCGAAGAAGAGTTCCTAAACCCAACCACTAAAACCCACTCATATGGTTCCATTTTATAGACAACATCTTAATGCTCTGGACACATGCAGAACCATCCCTATGCACTTTCCTGGACCAACTCGACCACTTCTGCTCCATCAAGTTCACCTGGGCCCACTGCACCATCCAAATTGCCATCCTGCATATGCACATTGAGGAAGGTCATTTGGAAATACCCATACATGCCAAATCCACCAAGCATCTGTAACACCTACACTTCTCCAGCTCCCACCCATTCCACGCCAAGAAAGCCATCCCATTCTATCTGTCCCTCAGGAGACAACACCTGAACACATAACCAATCTCCTGACTGAACTACAACTTCGGCCTTCATGAAACCTGGTCAACATTGGATATCCTTTACCTTCCACCCCAAAGGGACCTACCACACCTCAAACCTTCTCTGTGTCCTCACCTGGAACATGTGTGGTGTCTTTTTCCTGGGGGAATAATTCACAACCCTCAACATCAGGATCAACAACTGTCACTCCACCCACAACCTGGACTTAACCTTTGCCATCCATACCAACCATCACAATATGTCTTTCAATTATTGTTTCCGGGTAGCGATCATCCTCTCCTTATGCGAATCTGCCAACACGTCAGTATGAAAAGGATGAGAAGGACTACACATCAGCCATGAGTGCAACCTAACCATCACGTTAACAAAACTTCAATTTTTTTTCTACCACTGAAGATGTCACTCGCATCTGCGAAAATTTGAATTTTTCCAGTTTCTGGTGCATGTTTCCACTTTCCTTTTTTACTTGTTGCACACACACATACATGCATATATATTTATGTATGTATTGTATATTGTCTTCAATTAGAACACCATCTGATGTTTGTGTGTAAAATGTATTTTCAGATAGCAAGTGCCTTATCTTCATCAACACTAATGGAGTTTTACAATCTCTCTTTGTCCAACCTACTGAAGATAGAACCTGACGTCATGAGTTGTTCAATCAAGAGTGAACCAAATGAAGAATCAACCGAAGAAAACACTTGGCAGCCACCAGCATCATCATCATCAGTTATTCAATCTGAACCAGAGAAGGGACAAATGAAAGTCGAAGAGCCAAATGATTTTGCTCGTAGCTCCTTTCACATTTACTTGAACTCTTGTGCTGGGATGAATGCATTTTTGCAGGAGGATAGTAAAGATTTGGATACGATTGATGACATTGCAAAGTTTGTTGCTGTTAGATGCAAAAGTGATGAGAGTGACAATGTTAATGTAGACCCTGAAGATGTGAAGAGTGAACTCACAATTGAACATGAAGGTCCATCTGCAGAGACAGAAAGGTGAGTGCATGAAGTATATTCAAATTAATGAAATCGAGTACCACAATACTTGAATCATAATAATAAAATAATGTAACATGTGACTCCACGGCCCTGGAAGGGCCTTGGCACTTATCCTGACTTCCAGTCTCCCTCCCACAATCATACCTACAGGTGTGGTGATCTTTAACCGGTAATGGGGTGATGTGTGGTTGGCACATTGAACCCTCAGCCGTTGAAGGAGATATTTGGGACTTGGTTATGCTACTCACTCGTAGCTCCCCAATTTCGTCACGATGGTGGCTTGCCACTGGTCCCTGTACACAAACCGAGAATCCAGGCAGACTCCAACCCATGCTATCCCACAGATGGAGTCCAAAGCATATATGGACAGAGTTATGAATTCTTGCGTGTAGGGCTTAAACAATGAAGATGAGTGATGAAGTCACACTCACAATGAACACCCATGTCAATGTGTGCATGAGCACCCTTCTTTACTCTGCACACGTCAATATGGTAATCTAACTCTATCCAGACAGGTTTCAGTATGTTCTCTTCAATGGTTTGCACCTCAGCACTAATACAATAGAGTTCTTAGATGTTGGATCTTAATGAAAGTGTGTATGAAACTGATGTTGCGCACTCATGATCAACCTACTCTCGCAAGATGCTTATTCCACACCACGGGCAACCATTTTACAACTGGTCAGCATGTAACTTGTAGACAGAATTCAGAATTTAGAAGATACTTTTCTAACAGATAATTGTTTTTCTCTTCTTAGGGAGTGTTAGATTAAAAAGTGCTAAGACATTCATGTTGTTATGTTCAATGCCAATCATAATTTTACTTTATATTAGGTTAGGTGTGTTAGGTTTGATTAATTTTACTTTTTTTTTAGGATTCTAATATTTGGTTTTGTGCCATTTGCACTTACACAACTTTTCACTTTTGAGTGTGTATAGAACCAGGTTTTCAGATTTTAAAAAATGGTGAAAATATTCTGGAATACATTTTTCCTATGTGGATCACATTTTGGACCAAATGTCTGTGCTAATTGTGTTTTGTGTACCTTGAAGTGAATATTAGGTTAAAAAACACATCTAAGTTCACTGATTTAAAAGTATTCATCACTATAGTCTAGGGTGCATGTTCTCAAACTTTTTCATTTCACGGCACCCTTAGTGTTTGAAGATTTTCCCACGGTACCCAAATCAGAATGCATGCCTATCTAATATTTGCAACGCTCAGTTACTGTGGTTAGGTTGCTTGCCTTAAGTTCAGAAATAGACACATATTTACAATTCAGAAATATTTTATGTGTAAAAAGTACTAAATAAGCACATATTTGAAAACATCACATCATGATTGAATATATTGGAACATTTTGCGGTGCCCCTGTAAGCCAGCCTAGGTGTCCCAGGGTGCCGAGGTGCACACTTTGAAAACCACTGTTCTAGGAGAAACAATCGATCACTTGCCCCTAAGTTGTATCTCAATATTGTAAGATTAAATTGCTACTAAAATATAGCAAATAAAAAAAACCTGCAGATGCATCACAAGATTCAGCATTCCATTTTAGCTTCTATGCAAATATCAATTTTGCCAACAACAACCTTGGAAATGATACTTTTATTAGCTTGAAAGCTAATGTTTTGTAGCTACAACTCAAGGTGGTTAGTGTTGGCAAAACTTTACTTTTGTCCCAAAAAAAGAGCAATGCTATTTATATTGTAAACATGTTAAACAATTTTTTAATCAACAGCAAACTTGTTTTGAATTAATACAACAGAAGAAAACTTATTTCATGAGAAGATTGTTTCAGGAGGAATCTTGTTATATGCGACCAATTTCTTTAAACTTGGGAGTTGATTTTTTTTTCCATGCTTAGTGCAATATCATATATATATATATATATATATATATATATATATATATATATATATATATATATATATATATATATATATATATATATCTGTCTTGACTAGTTGGTGTAAAATTGTGGAAACACATTGTGGAGGTTATCAAATAAATCAAATGCAGTTTGCCAGTCCCTTTGCTGTGTGTTAACTATTTCACAAATATAAAATAAGTGGCACAAAAATTTGTGCAGTTTGAAACACTGAACAGGTTCTCTTCCACCTGGAAATAATTTTTGTTACATTTGAATGCAATGAGGCAAATTTCGTACAATTTTAGGTGAGATATCAGTAAAGATATCTTGCACAATACTGCACGATTCTGTAAATTGCGACTTTTCCTTGATCTGTGGTGAAAAATGGTTCACAAGTCTGGCACAAGTTTTTTTCCACTGACATGAATATGTTTTACACAGTTTCTCCTTAGTAATCTCATGGAGCAGTTTTGTTAGTCCCCCTGTTATAGTGTTTCATCAAGAATGAAACATCGTAGATTCAAATCCTGCCTTCTCCTGTTTCTTTTTTTCTTGTTATTTACCGAGTGCAAAGTGTTGTAATAATGTAATGTAAGATTATGTTATATCTTTAAGTATTTATGCATTCCCCAAGAAATGCTTCTGCTCAGCTTGTTTGATTTTTCTCTGGTGCAGCAACAGTACCCCAAAGATTTGTTTACTGGACATTGAAGCTCACTATTAGAACAGGCTACATGGTATAGCACACTACTTGGATATTGATGCTGTTAGCTGATATATCCCCCTTTAAATACTAAAAAATTGCGAAATCCACAACTTCAGAATTAGGCATATCTCAAAACAGCATCAAGCAAAAAATAAACTAAGTATGCCATCTTGTAGCTGAATAATTGTACTAATACATGGAAATGAAAAGAAAATAAAAAAAAAATGAGGCCTCTTTCCATTCCCGAGAAAAAAAAATATTAAGAAATATCAATGTAAATTATCAGACTTCCTCCCCTATCAGAATATGGGACAGCCCGTTCTCCTCCCTTTCTTTGTTCCCAGTGGAGCAGTCCATGCCTTGAGAAGTTGTGGAACATTTTTCTCCTTTGATGGATAGCGTAGTGGTAATGTCGCCTCCTTATAATCAAGGTGTTCTGGGTTTGATGCAAGGTTGAGGTACGAAATGTTCAGATCCCACTTTAAACTGCAAGTCCCCAGTCGCAATTAGCCTTAATGTGCATAAAGTGGGCTAAAAAAAAATTCTACCAAGCTCTATATAGAGTGGCATACCAAAGACTTTCGAAGGGGGGGAGGGGACTATACATTTTTTTAGTAGCCAGCCATCTCCTTGCAGTTTTTTCCTGCCTTTTAAATTCTTTTTTCTGGGAAAGAGGGGGTTTCTGATCCCCACCAGCCACCCCTCTGGACACGCCAATGTCTGTATTCCAATAAGAGTATGTTTGTAATAAATTCTGTATTAATGTACCAAATAAAACATAACTTTATTGTAAAAAAGTCTGTACTTGGCACTATTCTGTGTGTACGAGATTCCCAAAATATACCAATTTCAATTCAGGTAGGTCTAATTGCGAACCTTTGTGGCGCACTTGTTACCGCAGCATTCCACAGTGGCATGGGTCCCGAGTTTTTGAATCCTGGGCTGGAGATGATTGTTCTTCGTGAGTGTTGCTTGAGCAATTTCATAATATCATCACTCATCCTCATTGTTGTGATTTGCCAAAATTGGCAGAAAGGCAACATAGAATAACTTAGTATTAAGCAATCAGTCTCAAATAGACCTAGAGAAAGCAGGCTTAGAATATTTCCATCATCTTTAATATTGTTACTGCAAAGAACCAATGTGCTTTTATTATCATCATGGCAATTGTTTTAAGACATTTTAAAACATCAAATGCAAATATATATTTTAGGGTGCTTCACCTTGCAAGAATAATGGGGTACTCCAGATATGGAATGCCTTATACAATGCGTTTAAATAGTTGCACAACCCAAATTTTGACCGACTCTACAATGAAAACCATAAGAGAGATATATACTGCACTTGAAGGTATTGTTAGTGCTATACAAACAGTATTTTTATTTTCAAAAAATATTTCGTTCTTCATCATTTGTATCATTTTCAAATGTCGAATAATTGTGTTTTACTTACTAATTGGTAATTTTCATTGTGGAATTGTCATAAGAAAGTTTAAAACCATGTGAAGTAGTAGCACACTTTTTCTCAAATATCCTGTCATAAATTGTCTTGAACCCTTATCCAGGTGCGTGTCTCTCATCTTTTGAGAGTAAATTTGACCCCCAAACATAAAATATTATGTGTAATATAGTAAAATTCATGTGGATAATAGACAATCTTTATGTATTTAAATTTACCATTTTTAACAACTTAAAGTAGTTTTCAAATGTAAATAAGAGTGGCAATTAGTTTCATAATATAATATAAACAGACATTGTGTTTTCACCAGTACATAATCCTTCATTGCAATAGTGAAATCTAACTCTATTAACGAGGCAAGTATATAATAGTAAATACAAAAGAAAAAAAAATGATGATACACATCAAATGTTTGTGTAAATTTAGCAATGTCAAATTTAAAGAAGAAAATGCACATCTTTAATTAGAATATTTTTCATTGAAAAACTGAGGTCTAATGCATATCAATTTTCACGATCATTTTTTTAATACAACTAACTAAATGTGACGATTGTATTATTTTCCTACATCATACAGGGTGGCGCATGAAATGATTCCCCATTTTGTTTTTAGATAACACCTATATTATAAAGAAGCTTTCAACGAAACCTACATCACAAGAAGGTTACATTTTGGAAAAATATACTACTGCAATACATGTTCAATATGACCACCTTTGTTATTGGTAACCTCAGTCAAGGAAACACCAATGTTACCAATTACCTTACGACACATGAGTTCCATAATTCCACTGCAAGCTTGAACCATAAGTCTTCTCAGTTCCATTAAATATTATTTTCCTGTATTTTACGGTTATTACAAGAATAAGAAAACAGTTTTTCGTTGTGACGTTTCAGGAGAACACACGCTCCTTTCATCAGACATTTATTTTCATTTTGACTAAAGATACAGTTATAACAATGGTTAGCAATTTTTTAAACAAAAAGAATCCGTTATATAATAGATGTTGTCAATGTTACATTGTAAAAAAATATATCAAATAAAAATAAAACAGACTGCTTCTTTTCACAGTTAGGTTGCTATATTACAACAACGTAACATTGACAACATCCATAATATAACGGATTATTTTTGTTTGAAAAATTGCTAACGGTTGGTATAACTTTATCTTTATTCAAAATGAAAATAAATGTCTGATGAAGAAAGTGTGTGTTCTCCTGAAACGTCACAATCGAAAAACTGTTTTCTTATGCTTGTTATAACCGTAAACTACATGAAAATAATTCTACAATGCAAGCAATGTGTACATACAAGAAAAACTACCATTAAATATTGCTCCTTTTTTAGGAAAATCTTTTTCCCCACCATCCAAATGAAAGTGTGCCTATTCAGAAAACAAAAAGTAGTTCAGTGTTGCATTGTTATCCTCAGCCCAACCATTCTCTGCTGTTTCTTTTCATTTGTTTATTTTTATAACATGGAAATCTTTTACGTATATATTTAGGTATATATATTTTACGTATATAAACTTCTTGATATCCCTAGTTGTATTGTTTGCTGCTTTTCTAGCCGATTTGCTTAGACTCCTCTGCATAGCGACTCAAACAGCTTCAGTATCCTCAGGCAAAGGCAAACATGTTTCGAACGATCACGTTTCAATTCCAGTACTGGTCCTTCCATTTGAAACTTTTCATGCCGTTTGTGGATCGCCTTTCTAGAGGGTGCCCACCAAATATGGAAATGTGCATGAAAAAGCGTCTTAGTCACAACAGTGCTTTTTGTTTCAGAAAAAAATAGCACAGTTGCAGATCGCAGTTGCTTTGCAAGTCTTCCTTAGTCTGCCATGTTGTCTACCCTAGATCCCTAGTGGTAACACCTTGAATTATGCTTCACATTTCATGATCCAAATTTCCAATGGCTATTGTAACTGCTGTTGACACACATGATGCCATTCTTCATCTCAGATGTGAAAAAATAAAAAAAACAAATAGGGATAATTTTTTGTGCCACCCTGTATAATACGTCACATAAACTTGATTTTTTACTTTTGTTGCTTTGGTCTATTTGGCATCCTTTTCCTTAAATTCTCTCTGTATCATTTCTTGGTAGCAATTTGCATTTTCTACAATGATTCTTACAGTAGTGCCATTTATGAAAAGCTATAAAGTCTTGATAGCAGACTTGGTAATTTTGGCAGCTGCACATGGTCCAGGAAGCCAAAAAAATGTTAATACTTTGTGTACAAACATTCGAACATGGGCAGGAAACTTTTCCCAGTGAGTTATCTTGTCTTTTCCTAGTAAATAATGTCCATCTTCGTTCAGGATATTTTTCTCTTCATCACCACTTATCTCATAATTACTATCATGTTCTGTCTCTCTTACATGATCTCTTGCTACACGATCTGATTCTTGAGTCAGTTTTTCATCTTGAAACACTTCAGATGAAGTATGTTCATCCACGTTTGAAATATCCACTAACTGCCGCCATATGCACTCCACATGTCTTTTATACGCGATTGTTTTGATGGATTTCTTAAAAAATAAAACATCAAGTTTAAAATGTGGTCACCAAACACAGCAAGAAAAACCTGATAAAATGATTCACTCCTAAAGCACAGTAAGCAAAAGTTTTAAAAGCATTAGCTACAAAAAAATCACACACGTTAGCAGGCACACAGGGGTAAATTTGACCTCAGCAAATTTGGAACAGTTTCACCTTGTTTCAGTTACTCACATATTGAAGGAAGCGATCTTGACATGTGAATTAGACTAATTTAGGAAGGTACTAGGAGGCTTGCAGTGTCACCAGCCCACAAATGTTGGGGCATAAAAGGATCTACCTGGAGGTCAAATTTACCCCCACATGCCTACTTAAGGGTTAATAACCTATATCTCCTTCCAGGTTATCACTGGTATATATGTTAATATATCAATTAGAAATTAGATGTGCTCTTCAAAAAAAATTCTTAGATAATGCTACATATTTATATCTTTCACTCATTATGTTTCAAATCAAAATTTCAGACCCAAATCGCTTCAAATAGGATTTCTTTCTTGCAGCTCGACACTAGCAAGAACATTCAGCTCTATATCAAAGACCAGTGAAACTAATCTAGAATCTACAAGGGAAGGAGAATCTACAAAATCTTCAAACACTGAAGGTTCGACATGTAACAAATCATTTATATGGAAGGATGATCTTGAAAAACATTTACGAATTCATACTGGAGAGAGGCCCTACATGTGTTCAACATGTAACAAATCATTTACACAGAAGGAAGATCTTGCAAGACATTTAAGAATTCATACTGGAGAGAGACCCTTTGAGTGCTCAACATGTAACAAATCATTTATATGGAAGGAAAGTCTTGCAAAACATATAAGAATTCATACTGGGGAGAGACCCTTTGAGTGTTCAACATGTAACAAATCATATACACAGAAGGAATGTCTTACAAAACATTTAAGAATTCATACTGGAGAGAGGCCCTACATGTGTTCAACATGTAGCAAGTCATTTACACAGAAGGAAGATCTTGCAAGACATTTAAGAATTCATACTGGGGAGAGGCCCTTCATGTGTTCAACATGTAACAAATCATTTACGTTGAAGCATAATCTTGAAAAACATTTAAGAATTCATACTGGAGAGAGGCCCTTTGAGTGTTCAATATGTAACAAATCATTTATACAAAAGAAAAATCTTGCAAAACATTTAAGAATTCATACTGAAGAGAGGCCCTACATGTGTTCAACATGTAACAAATCATTTATACAGAAGGAATATCTTGCAAGACATTTAAGAATTCATACTGGAGAGAGACCCTTTGAGTGTTCAGCATGTAACAAATCATTTATGTGGAAGGAAAGTCTTGCAAAACACATAAGAATTCATACTGGGGAGAGACCCTTTGAGTGTTCAACATGTAAGAAATCATTTACACAGAAGGAAAATCTTGCAATACATTTAAGAATTCACACTGGAGAGAGGCCCTACATGTGTTCAACATGTAGCAAGTCATTTACACAGAATGAAGATCTTGCAAAACATTTAAGAATTCATAATGTGGAGAGGCCCTGCATGTGTTCAACATGTAACAAATTATTTGCACATAATACAGGTCTTGTAAGACATTTAAGAATTCATACTGGAGAGAGACCCTTTGAGTGTTCAACATGTAACAAATCATTTATACGGAAGGAAAATCTTGCAATACATTTAAGAATTCATACTGGAGAGAGGCCCTACATGTGTTCAACATGTAGCAAGTCATTCACGCAAAAGGATCATCTTGCAAGGCATTTAAGAATTCATACTGGAGAGAGGGCCTACGTGTGTTCAACATGTAACAAATTATTTACACGGAATATAGATCTTGTAAGACATTTAAGAATTCACACTGGAGAGAAGCCCTATTTGTGTGCAACATGTAACAAATCATTTGTACAGAAGGGAGATCTTAGACGACATTCAGGAATTCATACATCTTAAAAGTCCCATTTTTATTCAACATTTACTATATTTTTCAACAGAATCCAATTATTTCAAGATATTCAAGGTTTCATACTAGACACAAACCTTTTATGTTCTGGCATGTATTTTATGTGCAATAAATAATTTGAAAAATGAGAAATTAAAAAAGATTTTGTAATGTAAAGAATTTTGTCGCAATCCATTAGTTCATTCACCTTACTAAGTGGTTCTTTCATCAGACTGCAACTTACCTTCTTTGGCTGGGACCACTCAAGGATCAACAGCCACGATGCCACATAAAGCATGGACCCCTACTTCTCAGGCTGTCCTCATTGATGCTTCCAGCATGTAGGTACCAATTTCCTAGAAAGAGGAATTTTAAATTAGTTTTCGAGGCACCCAATATGTAGCATGACGGATAAAATCTAATTACAACTATGTGACGTTGTCTTAGAATTGTATATCTTCAGGTTAAGAAACAAAGTAAAAATTAACTCTTAATCATATTTAACAACTCTTATATATTTTAGATTATTAATACATTTTGTGAATGATACATAAGTTGAGTAACATGCAGGCTTCCATGAATCAGCTCTCTTTATATGTACATTATACTTCAATACTTCCAATACACAATTGATTAAACATTGGTTTACATCTCTTTTATGTCACACGCCGCTAACGACTTATATCTGTGGAACTTTAAAATAATATGTAAGTAAAAATACATACTATACGTTCCTATTTCTGATGAGAAGCAGTTCCTTTGTACTAAACACTATGCATTTCATAGACTAATAAAAACTATGACTTCACTTGTTATTAGGCCAATCTTTGCTATGTTCGTAAATGCATAAAACTGTGTTATACGTATATGCATAATTGAAAATAGCTTATCTTGTGCATGACTCCTGAGACATGGATTGCAAAACTGAAGTAAACTCTAAGTAAACATATTGAGAATATATTAATGGGACTCAAAACTGACTGAAAACGTACAAATTTAAAAATATTAAATTCGACTCACTGTTCAAGTAGTAAATGAACCTTTTTATGGAAATATTCATTTTCTATAGCAAGGTGATGTAAAAGTTTTCAGCTTACATAGGATTCTATTAGTTCCAAATTACATCAAAATCCAAGACAATGTAGTATTATACTAAAGAAAAAGATTCCAAGAAGTGTTAGAAGGTTATTTAGTTTCAAAGGAAAATAAATCATGTGAAGTCAACTCTTTGTTGTCCTCTATTTATGACATAGCATCTGCAGAAACTGTCAATGATCTTAATTTCCATCCTGTTGTCAAATAGTTTTCACTGCCTGTTTTTTTGTAACAAGACATATTTCGAAAGAGAAAACTCAAAATCTGGTTGTCAACAAGCTTTGGGATTACGACTACATATAGTGTTACGATTGCTGCGATGCTGCTAAATAAGCATTTTTGCAACAAGAAAGGCTGCCTAAAACTCTTCATGAAATAACATTGTGAATATTTGGGAGGGTCTCAACCAGTTATAGAACCTGGAAATCTCAGGTAATTTTATAAATATAAAATTCTCAGTGAAAATCATCAGCATACATTAATTTTGCATCACTGATTAATTGATATTACACTTCTGTTTGCTAAAAGTGTTCTGTTCACATACACAGACAATCTTACCACAGATACTGTCAAAAGGTTTTAAATGAAATAACAGAAGATTATTGTAAGATATTGTAATAATTCATGCATGCATGCATTGTGAACTTAAAGCACATATCATTTTTGCTTCACCTTTACACAAGCCGTAGTAATTTTTTGTGTGGCCACTCATCACTTGTATTATGCCAGTGGTGTATTCTTCATGTTACCTTATTTAACATTGGTAAACCAACTTTTTTCATACATATTTAAAAATTTATCTTTTACAAATTAGTAATTGCTCATTATTGATTATGCAAACTGTTGAAACAAGCTTCTAAATCAGAATATAAGTAACTTACTTAAAGAACTTCATTTGTGTGTGTCACTGATTGTCGCCCTTCTAGTCACCTGGTTTCTTGCCCAATTGTACACAAGGATGGTGAGGGAGCCAAATCATGTGGGTGTGTATAGAGATATGATCTGTGTGGTCAATTCCACCGCTCAAAACAGCATTGGCAGGAGAAACAGCTTGTTCTTTCCTGCTTTTTCTGTTCCACTTGTGTGGGGAAAGGGAAAAATATTCCTTGGTTCAGGAAAACGTTACGTCCCATTTAAGGTAAGAAAGAAGATTTTATGAATAATTTAGAATTTGCTGGAAAATTTGAAGTTGTTGAACTTCTGTTTTCTTTTTACTAGCATACCTGCATTGGTGTTTTATTTCTGTTTCATCTGATTAATCGCCGCCCCCTGTGCTGCAGTGGTTAGCACATTGCGCTACAATGCCAGGAGTCCCGGATTCAAATACCGGCCTGGGCATGGATGTTTGTGATTGTCCATTCACAAATATCGTCACTTACCCCAACTTCGCAAATTAGCTAGAAGTGGCACAAGAAGCGAAGTAAAATAAACCAAATCAATCAATCAAATATCTGATGATCTTGGTGGGATGTACAAGAAAGATATACAATATACAAGAATCATTATTATTCTTAGAAAATAAGTCTTCTTGGCACAATGTTTTAAATGTTTGATTTGTTTAAAACCTGTTTTTTTTTGTTCTTGCTTAAAACCCTGTTTATAACATTTAAAACTTGTCTGCAACAATAAAAACTGTTTTTTTTTCTTTAAGGAAGATAATTTGCCAACCCTGAACGTTATCCCATGGGTATTCATGAAGATAGGCTTCGTTGTTAACTGAATATACATATTTATCCACAAACAGATCTGTGTGCATATTGTACAAAATAACACAGATTGAATAAAAGGGCAAAGTTACAAAACATGCAAATAACCACAGACTATCGAATATCTAGAATATGAAGAAAAAAACTTTGGCCAAAAGTATTCACGCAGCTTCCCCACTATTCTCGGGACAGTGTTGCTAGATCAGACTTGAAATAATTGGGAGATTGTTCCTTGGGGAACCATAAGATCTGCAAGTAGTGGATGAACAAATTTCTCTGTGGGTTGGGGTGGACAGGTATACACATGGGGGGGGGGGGGGGCAAGGAGGGCAATTGCCTCCTAATCGAGGAGCGCCTCCAGGATCACTCAGCAACCCAACATTGTTGAGTAGCAAGAATCCTGGAGGCGCTTGCTACCTGGTTGTTGAAATGGAGCTACCGCATCTTCACTCAACATAAAATTCTCTCACTACTTCTGGTCAACATATTCGTCTGATGTCTGCTAGTTGCAAGTAAGATGGCGGAAATTAGGTGCGTTGAATACGATTTTGATGGATTAAGGTATTCAGTAATGGAGCAGAAAGATATTCACGACCGATTGCAAAAAGGTAACTAAAGTATATAGCTCTAAGTTTAATAATTTTTAAATAATTTCACCCAAGTGCACCTTCAGGCTGCGCATACAGTATACTTAAATAGTAGAATCTTTCCTGCCACTTTATTCTCGGAGTTATCACCAACGAAATACTGAAGTTAAATAATTTATGAACCCAGCACTGTTCACAACATTAAGTTCTTGCATAACGGTTAAGCATGCTCATTCAAATACGTGTCCATATTGTGGCTGAGTGTATTAAGTGGTCGGCTTGAGATCTCGCTACCCAAGTTCCTGGGCCCGAATCCCGGTATGGGCATGGATATCATTTGTGGATTTCCCTTCATGTATGTGTCCAACTTCTTTTACAAGGAAGATTGACATCATGTATCGAGACTATTTCCTGTGTGAAATATATTATATTATTAAGAAATGCAATGTTTAAGAAGAGAGTTTTTTTTTTTAATCAAAGGGTCGTATATTCCTGTTTAAACGCGTGCTCATGCAACCTTGTTTCTTTTTTTTTCTCAGCTTCAAAACAAACACAAGAGAATACTTGCTTGGAAAGGATCATATTTTTTTTAGCGAGTTTTCAGTTTTTTCTGTAGAAAAGATGGCTTATGCATGTATACATCCCATACATATGTGCATGCATTATTTTGACACAAACAACTGTGTAGTGTGTATAGGCAATAGAGGCATCATACATTCACATGTAAATACGTGCTAATGAGATGAAAGGATGATTTGAGCATCATACTATTTTGAGAATTATTTATCTTTCAACACAATTGAAAACTGTGTACATATTGTGTCAGTTTCCAAATGCTTGGTGCTAATAAATATGGTATGTCACACAAAAAATACTGTGGTAACATTTTGTTCATGTTGAAATAGGAAATTCACCCTGAACAAATTACATATTACAATGCATTCCTATGTTTATAAAAGTTGTTTGTATCACTTCTGCATGTTAACGTATGCCCCTTGTAACCCAGTGATAACAGTTATTAAATTTGCATTTCAAATTTTGACTTTGCAACTGCATTCTTCAAGAGATATGCTGGAGCTGCTGAATTGACAGGAGTGACTGACAGTTCCCTACAAGGTAGGTTAAATAAAGTGTGGACACTGGATAGAAATTTATGTGACTTTGTTAGTAGGTTCCATAACTTATATGACATTATGTATGAGTTACCAGAAGCTTGAATAAATTGCTTGCGTTAAGTGTGGTATAAAATGTATTTCAAAGTACATTTTGGAAAGCTGTGCACTTACTCACTAAACATATTCTTTTACAGTAAAAAAAAAGTATAAAAAACTTACGTGATTGAGTATAATGGTTGCAGACGACATTTCACGAAGCTACGCTTCGCTTCTTCAGGTCTCTTTTCAGTACATACAGTACTTCGTCTTATATGTAAAAAATCCAGGATTAGCTAAAGGGGGTGTTTGGATATGGAATTTAAAATTACATGAAGATAAAAATGCCATGAGGCTAAGAGATAATTCTAAAAGAACGGTGTGCCCATATTACCATACAGAATGAATGACTACTGTAGCGTGCAAATGCTACATCCCCTCCAATGAGAACTCCACAAATTCCGATGCAGCGTGAGTCACTTCCTGCGTGACATGAAATTTAACAGACTCTTCACTATTTTTTTCCCCACCATTTAAACAAGTGAATCCAAGCCTCATTCATGTTACCATCATCCCTATTTAGATTTTTCCCCCTATCAACACAAATATTTGCAGCCTCGTGAACGTTCATATCAGGTTGTTTATGAACTCTTTTTACAACTTCTCTTTTTCTAATCTTATGATTTAATTCTAAAACATGTTCAGAAAGCCCGGTCTTCGAAGATTGTTCCCTAATGTCCTTGTCATGCACGTCCCAACGAGTTCCCATGCTTCTTCCAGTTTGTCCAATATATGCTTTATTACAAGAGCAAGTTATCTTATACACAACATTCTCATCTGTGACTTCTTTTCGCCCCTTTCCAACCTTTTTGTATTCAGTAAAGTATTCCTCTATATTTCGGGGAGCTGTCATTCCCCCTTTTAACCTGAAGTCTTTTAGAATCTTATCAAATTTTTCGGACATCCCTTTTACATATGGGATGCCGACGTATTTAAATTATATTTCCCCTACCTCGTTATTCTTACTTATCCCATTCTTTCCACCTTCTTTATTCAAGACTTTATAAGTGCCCCCCTTCTTTATTTTCCTCATTTACTCAACTTTTAACCGTTTCTTAACCCCACCTTCATTATCCAATTTTCTTCTTTCTCTCTTTCCTCCCTACAATTACAATGCCTCCTGGCCCGAATGTAGAAGTTCATGTATAGATTATTCTTAATTCTGTTTGTGTGTTCAGAATCTTGGTGGATGTATCTGTCCCCTGCTAACTTCTTGTGGTAAATGCCAGTCTGAAACCTGCCATTTAACCGTTCAATCCTCATGTCCAAATCGTTAATTACTCCTTTGTTTTCTATCTCGCAAGTGAATTTTATTCTATCGTCTTGTTCTCCCATGATTTTGAAAATACGATCTAATATTTCTTTTTTCCCGATAACCAAGATGTCATCAACATATCTACAAAAATATTTAATATCATCATATTAATAACAGTTCATACAGGGGCAGATCGAACACCTACTCCGATAATCATAATGGGGGAGGTAGTAGTTTCAACTACCGTAACGGGAGAGGAAACTCCCCGGTACGTAGAAACAACAACCAGGCTAGCCAGGGTTGTGGTCCCACTTATGCACAAGTGGTGGCTGTGGATTGGAACCGATCACCTGAACAAGGCCCCACATTAAATCCAAACAGCCCTCCATTTAGAACTGGTATCCAGCCTACCAGATCTTTAAATGCTTAGGCTCCCCTCTTACAGAAGGTAGGCAAGGGGGAAGCTCCATTGATGCTGATGACAGAGAAACACAAATAAAGCAACTGGTGAATGATGACAATAAATATGAAATTTGTAGGGTTGATTTAAATTTTTATGAGGATTTTGAAGATAACGAGGAATATTATAGTACAAAAAACTTTTCATTGCCAGTAAATATCAGGAACAAAGTAAAATGTAGTTCATTTGTTAATGTAAGTTTCAATAATAAAGAATATAAGGCACTTGTAGACACGGGAGCAGAAATTTCTGTAATGGCTGAGTGTGTTTGGAGAGAAATAACAAGTGACATTTCAAGACCTACCTTGCTTAATACTGATAATATAATGCTGATAGATTACAGTGGGAAAAAGAGACAAAAATCACTAGGGAAATTCATTACAGATGTGAATATTGGAGGTAAAATAGTAACCGTACAATTTTTAATAGTCAGAGAACTACCAGCAAGAATTTTGATTGGGTTAGATTTACTTTTTGCACTAGAGGCTAAGCTAGACCTGAAGGAAAGAGAGTTGTTACTAAACACGGAACAAGGGAGAAAAGTAGTACCATTGTTACCCCTACCACTTGCTGAAGGCACTCAGGATTTAGATAATCCTTGTAACAAGGTAAACAGGCAACCTAGGTATACAGTACCAGTTGGGAATACTCATTGTAATATACGGGCCACATCCCAAGAACTCTTTCAAAAAGCACAAGATGCAGAAATTCTAAATCCTACAGAAGAGGATATACTTTTAGACATATTATTAGAATTTAATGATCTTTTTGATGATAAGCCTGGGTGTTGCAATAACTATGTGCATAAAATAGAGGTAGATACCGCAGAACCTTTGGTAGCGAAGACTTATCCCATACCGTATAACTATAAATCTCAAGTCAGGGAACACTTACAGAAACTTTTAGAGTGGGATATAATAGAATTTAGTGAATCTTGTCACCTCAACCCCCTGGTGGTAATACTGAAATCTGATGGGTCGCTACGCATTTGCACTGACATGCGTAATGTCAACTTGCACCAGAAATTAATTCAAACCAAGCCTATTAGGATAGATGAGGCTTTGCAAGGTTTTCAAGGCAAGAAATACATAACCACCATAGACATGTTTTCAGGTTTTTACCAGATTTTGATTACAGAGGAGTCTAAACCACTTACAGCGTTCAGTTTCGATGGTAAACTATACCAGTATAAAAGGTTAGTTTTTGGTTCTTCGAATGGAGTGCAAGCTTTTACTGAAGCTATGAATAGAACATTGGGGGATACACTTTCAGATAAGGTAATGACCTATGTAGATGATTTGTGTATTAGGACAGAGACTTTCGAAGAACACATAGAGCTCTTAAAAGAAGTATTTTCAAAGATTAGGGCTGCTAACATGACCATCAAACTGAAGAAAAGTTTATTTTGCAAAGAAAAAATAAACTATTTAGGCCATACAATTGATCAGAAAGGGATTCACATAAATCAAGATAGGATACAGTCAATAGTTGAACTTCCTAGACCTAGAACTAGGAAACAACTACAGAAAATTTTAGGTGCTTTTGGCTGGTTGAGAAAATTCATTCCCAGTTATTCAGAAATTTGTAAACCACTAACTGATTTGCTTAAGAAAGACAAAAAGTGGGAGTGGGGTAGAAAAGAAGAAAATAGTTTCTTATTAATGAAGGATGCCATAGCCAGGGATGCTACATTACATCACCCTGACATGCAAAAGGAATTTTTCATAGAGACAGATGCGAGTGGAATTGGCATAGGGGGATATATATTTCAATTTGATAACGGGGAGCCTCGTGTCATCTATTATGTAAGTAGAACATTGACACCATATGAGGAAAAGTACACTAGTACTGAACTAGAGTGTTTGAGTATAATCTTTTGCATTTCTAAATTTAGACAATATGTAGCTGGTACTAAATTTACAGTCATTTGTGACCACCATGCATTGCAGTGGCTAAACAGCTCAAAAAACTGGAATGCTAGGCTAACCAGGTGGTCTTTACAGTTGCAAGCCTACCAGTTTCAAGTACATTACTGCAAGGGCAAAGAAAATGGTCTGGCAGACCTGTTAAGCAGGACTTTTGAAAATAAAGAAACTGAAAACTTACATAACAATGCCACAACTGAACCATTCTGTAACGAGATACTTGACTTTTCTGTTGACTTCGTAGCTGCAGAGCAACAAAAGACCCCATACTTCTTCCTATCATACAGTTTTTAGATGGTGCGCACACAGAAAATTCAACCAGGTCTAGACATTGGTTTAAGTTTTACAAAATTTTGCCAAATAACTTGCTAGTTACTAGGGATTATCATTTTTTGAATGAATGGAAGCTCTGCATACCAGAATCATTTGTACCAGTAGTTCTTAGAGCTTACCATGACAATTTAGGACATTTTGGGGTAGATAAAATGATGAGAAGGATTTTAAAACTGTATAATTGGAGAAATATGAGGAAAGATGTCAGATCTTATGTTGCAGACTGCATTACATGTCAAAGTACTAAGGATAACACACCCACCTAGACAAACGCTGTTAATGCACAGTATGGAAGGTAGAGATATTGTTTTGTTCATAGATATTCAGGGCCCATTACCAAGGGGTAAGAGAGGTGAAAGGTTCTTACTAACTATTCAAAATGTAAAAACTAGGTTTCTAACCGCATACACATTACGTAACAGTACTACCGACAGCATACTACGGAAGCTAATTGATGTCTATTTTTTACATTTCGGAATCCCAAATTTAATAGTAAGTGACAATGGAGTTCAGTTCAAGGCAAATAAATATGTACAGTCATTAGCTTCTCTAGGCATAAAGGTTGCTTACACCCTGGTATACAAACCGAGCAGTAACCTAGTAGAGAGGATACACAAAGATTTGAACCGGCTTATGCGAGTGGTCTGTGAAGGCGCGCATAATGCTTGGCCAGAACATGTCACCAAAGTTGTTAACTTGTTGAATGGAAGTGTCATCCATTCCACTGGTTTTGCACCCATAGAGCTTCAGCTAAATTATCCCATCGACAACGCAGTAAAAACACACTTTGACTTGCCAGCTGGTGAAGAGATGAACTGGGAACATAAGCTGTACTTGGCTAGTATTAATACAACGGGTGAAAGGAACAAAAGCAATACCAAGATAAATGCACAATTGTCCCAAAGGCAAAATGTCTCTGTAGGTAACCTAATCTTTTTGAAAACACACTTTCTTAGTAGCTTATTGGATGCCATAACCAGGAAATACTGCAATACCTTCTCCGGTCCTTATTATTGCTATCAGGAGGAGAGAGAGTTGACGTGTTCACACTGTTGGACTGCTGTACCGGCCAGATGGTAACCAATCAGCATGTGGAAAACATGAAGCTGTGGCACTGTACCGAAGGTAAAAGGACATTGTACCTCAGGATGTTGAAGGGTAAGAGACCAGATCTTTTTCCACAGGATGTAAATGATACACATGTTACATAACACACGTAGTTTAAAAAGGGAAATCCTCTTAAAGGACTGGAGGCTGGGAGACTCTCTTACACTTGATTCTCAGGACGGTGTATAGAATCTTGTTCTTTATTTCTCCTTGAACCTAAAAATTGGTTCTTAAAAACAATATTTGGCTTATGTTTCATTTTCCAAACTTAAAAGCGTTACGCTGTTAAGTAAAGCACTTAAAATGAATTTTCAGCATAAAACCTACAATTTTTGTGAAAAAAAATTTACATTTACAACTTAGTAATAACAATTAAACTATAAATTACTTAAATATAAAGAGTTAAGCTTGTATTGCTTTATAAAATTGAATTACTGTGACATAAAAATCCAAATTTTGTCTGAACTACTACTTTTGCGGAGAACTTTAATTTTAAATCAGCCATAAAATGCTTAATTACAGTTGGATCTTTATGAAAACTAATTACTGGAGTCATAAATTGACTACCCTTGAAGGAAATTACAAAAAATCAACCAGGACTTGTATAATTTTATTTTTAAATATGCAGTATTTATACAAAGGTGTCGTATCGGAGGCTCGTAACCCGAGAAACTTCGAATTTATGTAAAAATTTTACTTTTATTTCATGATATCTACTTCAAATTTGTTTAATTATTTAATATAAGTGTTCAAGAAGTTTTGCAACCAACTACCAGTTAAAGTTAGTGAAAATCAGTGTTGCCAGCTAATTTTTTAGAAAATTTTTGGCGTTCCGAGGAATTATCTTCCCAAATCAATTTTCTTCGATGTACTGATTAAACCAGCATACCTGTGACTTGTGTAATCATACAGTATACTAGTTACTAAGTAACAATTCATTATAAACGGTTTTGCAACCATCAACTTTAATATTTTTCTCAGCATGCGCGCTTACCTGTACATGCTGAATGTGACGGATGACCTGATGATAGATAAGAATTTATAATGAAAGGGAGACCAACTTCTTCGTTTTATATATCTCCCTAGGGTTAACTTCTTGCTATAGAGAACCTCAAAAGATCAAAATTTCTATTCTCAAAGGAGACTAGAACCCAAAATTTATTTTTGCCACCATTTTGGAATACTTTTGATATACACCGGGTAACTTGGAAAGATTTTTTTTTGGTGTGGAAGTTAAAGAGTTAAAAAGAAAAACTGGAGCACACCGCGTGTCACCAGTCCTCCCAACAGCTCATAAGACGCTATGGCAGCGTGAGCTAAACATGATTTTAAATATGGGTTTTACTTAATCATTGCGGAATTCGACAGTTTTCATGCACGGAGCATATTTTATTTTACACTTTGCCTTCTTTAGGCTTTAAGGGATTTTTTTATCAACATATTATCTTGCTGTCAGATTCAAGGGGGGGACTCTTTTATATATACATGCGGTTGGGTTTGGACGTGTTCGGTTCCTGGATTCTATCAGCCACGTGACAGGTCGACATCTGGCTGCTAGAAGTTAGGGCCTAACTACGTAGTCCTCATAAAATAGCCCTGTGTGGCTAAAACATTGCAGCTATTACTTAAGAATAACTATGATTACAATTACACTCGACCAAAAAGCAAAAATTCGTACACATGCGTACACTTGTAATATAGATGTATTTTAATCTTTTGATTCGTGTTTTATGATGTAACTAACAGGAGGTGGTGTTAGGTCTTCTGTTTGTAATCATCTCATACATTTGTTCATATTAACTTCTTTATTATATTTAAACAATCATATCCTCTATTATTTTGATGTGTTTAAATTTTATGTCTCTTATCATTTTGTAATCCTAATTTTTGTAAACTTGTGTAAACAGGTGCAACACTATAAATGCACACACGACTCAGTAGGTCACCTTATCATTTTATTAATGTCTAGTTAGTACTGAAACTCATAATCTTGTTTATTAAGGATAGTTAGCACAGTCATAGTGCCATGTAATCTTTTTTTTTTACTTAGGAGAAGTAGTTGTGTTTATTTTTTCATTTGTTTGTCAATATCTACAGGAAAATGTTAAAATCAATTGATTATTGTTTGATCTATTTCTATGTTTTATCTAAAGGTGTATTTTGACTTATTATAGTTAATATTTGATAGGCTAGACAGACCAGACCAACCAAGGCATGGAACGGCCAGTGATGTATGATGAAGAAAATAAGTTGGGTCTGTATAGTAAAATAGTGATTAGGTTCTTATAATAACTAGTTTCATGCACCATTTAGCTTTGATCAGGAGAAAATGGAGTCTAGATCTCCATAATAATTATTCACTGTTTGCTTTTTATGTTGATAATGAGAATTTTTAAATTTTTGCATTTTAAGTGGCTTAAGTTGCATATTTTTACTTAATGTGAGGTATAAGACACTGAATAAATACACCTACCACATACACTTGCCGACAACACACAACAAGGATTTTTTGTGTTATAAGAGGGTCGTGTTAATTTTTGATTTGCCCAAGGAGGCCTATGCTTTACATAGCATAAAGAATGTGCCTATGATGCACACATAATTCCTGCCATAGAGTGGAAGATTTGACCATAGTGGCCATTATAGTTTTAAATATGCACATATAAGGGGCTACGTACCCGTGCATTAAATGCAGTTTAACCTGTAAAGTGTATATGTAATATGGTTTTATAATAAGTGTTAGTAAAGCCTTGAGCCCAGTAATGGAATTTGAAAAAAGCTAAAAACGATGAGATAAAGTTGAAGAGAAGGGTGCATGAAAAATAAAAAATAAAGGAAATTTTCTTATTTTAATATGTATATCGATAAATTTTTCAATTTTTAATTTCAAAACTAGCCAACAAATTTTTATATAATATCTTATTAAATCATGTATTGATTTTCATAATTATACTATCTATGTAGAAGCTACAAATTTTTTGTGTAATTTTCATTGCTCGTAAAAATGTAATCAAGAGACATAGTGGTCAAGTGCACGAAGACAAGGAACTTAAAGTGGTAAAGAGACTTGAAGTTGTGACATGTGAAGAAAGTACATGAACATAAATTAAGACTTTCAAATAAGCATATTCTAATGCCTTTGAACTTTCAAAGAATAAGATACTACAGCCAATAAGATGGCAGGAGAAGATGCACCAAGGAGACCCCAGACACATTTCTCCAGCCAGGCAGACCAGATGGCAAAAGAAGAGGCCAGGACGGGCTACTATTCCAAGATTACTAGGCAATGAGGGTGGCACACCATTATTACCAACCGTACTCCTGAGCCACTCGACGCCCGAGTTAGCAGTTGGAAGAGGGAAGAAGGTGCCATGGACACCAAATGAAGCAGTGAGGGCACAACTCACTTGCCAGAGAGCCAATCAGGAGGAGAAGCAGCAGCAGAGAACTACAGCGATGGGAGGAGGAAAGAGACAGGCAGACTTGCCAATAAGAGGCAGATGTGACCCGAACACTTAAGTCTACGGGTGCTAGGGTTACATTCTGACCTAAGCCAACATCGTTAGGCAAGAAACATCAGGAGTCCTGCATGAGATATTGCAACAGCCAGCTGAAAAATTTGCTTCACTACATTTCAGCAAATTTTATTCGGGAGCAGGGGGATGTATAACCGATGTACCAATTACCAGATGTACGAATTGCCATTAACATCGGTCTTTCCACGCATTCCCCCCAATGTTTCATTTTTCTGCTCTCTGAAAAAGACAGCTGCCTCAAGAAACCAGCATTCTTTCCCATGAAGCCCCTACTTCAAGATGAAGGAACCAGTGTGTCCCGCAATAAACTCTCATATCCATCCATATCCGTCCCGTCCAAATTCGGCTCACGTCAACATAAATTCAAGCCCAGATGGAACTTCCGGCATGTTAAAATTTAAAACCCCAATGAAGACTTTCCCCCTCGTCCTAAACAAGGACCCTCTGTTCTCACGAGAGTTGGCAGATGGCCAGGTCCAGAATCGAGACAATTGCTCTACACATGGCAATCTGGACGAGACATCATAACTTCCACGATCACACCCGCCAGTCTGGCTCAGTGACAGCGAAGTGACAAGAGTAAATAGTACGGAATCTTGAACTACAACCCTGCCAGAACATCTCTCTTCGCCTCGGTGAAGTCTGGCAGCCACAGAAGACATAACTTTAACGAAGTGTCCGAGTTGTGAGTGATATAAATTGAGTTGTGAGCAATAAAATTTAATTAGAATGAGATACTTTTCATTCTCGAGATCAGCTCTCAAACAAGGTGCTATTGTGTTTTTGTGCTACGCGATTATCACCCTTCAGTGTAAGAATTATCGCATTTAGGTGCAGATATGACCACGTGTGGGCGAAGTTAAAAGTTCGATGGCCAATAGAGTGAAGGACAATTCTTCCGGGAATGAAGGAAAAGGAGTAAGTAAGGACTTAACAGACACAGTTCGATATTCACAATTGATAGAGTTATGTAAGCCGACTGGCGAAAACTTGATGGTTATTCCCAATTTATTGCCAAGTTCCTGGAAAAGCTTAGATTTGAATGCAGATCCGCGATCGGTGTAAATATCCTGTGGGGTTCCGTAGTGTAACACTATTTCCTCATACACAAAATCAGCTGCTGTACTGGCCGTACAATCTGCAACTGGTTTGGCTATTAAATACCGCGTCCCAAAATCTGTTGCAGCGATTATGTATCGATGACGAAGATTGGATGAAGGAGGATATGGACCTGAAAAATCTAGACAAATCCGCTGGAATGGCTTCTGTGCGGGAAAGGTACACAATTCTCCTGCTGGTGGACCTGGACGGCGTTTATTCTGCTGGCACGTTATACATTCCCTAATTTTCCGTTGTATAAATAACTTCATATTTGGAAAATAAATTCTTGATAAGGCCACATTGTAACACTTGGTAAATCCAAGATGAGAACCTCCTATGGGTGAAGCGTGGAGTGTCTCAATGGCAGAATCACGTAACGTCATTGGAATGCATAATAATTTCTTGGTAGTAGCTCCTAATTTCTGCTGTCTATATAATAATCCATCTTCCAACACATGATGCCTCTGGATGGCTAAAGGTAATGTTCCATCGTCCCTGTCTGGGTCCTCCAAAACTTTAATAATTGGGCCAAAAAATGAATCCTGTCTCTGATGTTCCGCGACATCTGTGGTTGCATCAAATAATGTAAGTGTCCTGGGTTCGGGAATTTCTTCCTCAGTGTTGCCATCCTCTACGTTTTCTCCACATTCTCTGCTGAGGGGATCGGCGATGTTCTCCGTAGTTTTGACATGGATCGGAGTAAATGATAAATCCTCCAAAAGGTTACTCCATCGAAGAAGCTTTGAGCTCAAATTACGGGATGTCCTAATGTACGTAATTGCTTTATTGTCCATGTGTAAATCAAAATGGCGCCCAACAAGAAAAAATCTAAACGATTTGAGAGCATATAAAATTGCTGTTAATTCTTGCTCAATAACACTCAATCTTATTTCAGTGTCCGTCAATGTTCTACTGCAGTACGCACATGGCAAGTACTCTCCTTCTGCATTGGGCTGCATTAATACGCCACTGACCGCATGAGATGAAGCATCGGTGAAAACCTTGGTGTTCTTCGCTGGATCGTACGGTAACAAAACAGGTGCAGTAATTAGTGCTTCCTTTAATTTTTCAAATGCTAATTGTTGTTCAGGACCCCATGTAAATTTCTTGCCCTTACGAATTAAACCCTGTAATGGTGATGCAATATCAGAAAAATTCTTGACATATTTCCTCACGTAGCTGCAAAGACCTAAAAACATTTTAACCTTTTTTGTGGTGGTAGGAACTTTATAATTCTTAATAGATGACAGTATTCTATCGCTGATACGGTAACCATATCTGCCCACATTGTGGCCTAAGGCAATTGTCTCGTAATATCCAAATGAACATTTAAGTACAGCCAATTTTAATCCAGCAGATCGTAAACATTGAAACATTTTCTCTAAATTCACCAACATATCCTTAAATGTATTGGCAAAAACAAACATGTCATCGATATAAAAGGCAAAGTTATTGTCGTTCATCCCCGCTGTAGCAAGCTGAACACATTGGGTCATCGCCGCAGGAGAAGTCACATGTCCCATAGGTGTAAAATTCATGGCAAATTGTCCCCTGGCTGGTATAGTAAAGGCAGTATATTTTTTCGATTCTTTTGCTAATGGTATTTGAAAAAATCCTTGTTTCAAATCGGCACTACAGTAGTAGCTCTTACCGGCCATATTATGCAGTATTTCCTATCGAAACTGCATCGAAAACAGACCTAGCATTAAGTAATCGAAAATCCTGCACCATGCGATAAGCTCCTGATTTCTTCTTGACAAGAAAGACTGGTGAATCGTAGGGTGATGTTGTAGGACTGATGACCCCTGCTTCTAGCAAGTTGTCAATTTGCTGGTTAATTTCCTTACGCAGGTGTACAGGTATAGGGTAGGCTGGGACATGAAATTCCGAATCGTCCTTTAACTTTATACGATGCGTGTAATTAGTGGCACAACCAATGTCCTGTTCAGACCAAGAAAACACATCTACATACTTCTCTAATAATTGTCTAAGTTGCAACTTCTGATCGGGTTCTAATGCTGGATTTATGTCAAATTTAGTAATGTCGTGCACTGGTTTTGTCATGGTGCCAGTTTCCTTGGTCACCATAACGTTAGGTCCTTCGTCATCTGCAATATGACGTGAAGCTGGTACTGGATTTTGCCATGCCTCTGCGGTACCTAAGCGTGCCCCTTTCCTAATTTTAATTTTGTAAGAATTTGGGTTAGTAATCCAAATTAAAAATGACTCCGGATTTACAATGGCTCGAGGCACCATTAAGCCTGTGTCCATTTGAAACTGTAAATCTGGTTCCAAATAAGTTACATTTTGATTACTAGAATTTGTCAATTTGACAGGAATGCACAAATGAGATCTAGGTTTAATTCTAATTTGTCTGGAAGTTACAAATTCCGGCACATATAAATCCCTGATCAGACTAGCAACTTTAATGGATACGTCAAAGGTTTTTCTGTGTTCCGTCCTTAACTGGTTCCGCGGAGGAGTACCAAATCTCCTCAATGTGAGTCGATTTTGATCAAAGTCCAAATTTGCTTTATGAGCTTTTAAGAAATCATTTCCCAAGATTGTCCCATGTTCAAAATTTGGAATCATCCGAAAAGGATGGGTAAAATTGTGGCCGTTTATTGCAAATGTTAACAGGACAATCTCTTTAATTTCAATTTGTTCTTTTACTACTCCCCTTATGGCCGTATGGATCTTAAAACGTTTGGCAGTTGTAGGAATACCTCGATCACTGGTGACGGATACTTGGCTTCCGGAATCCACAAGAAACCTCTGACGTTGTCCCCCTAACACTGCGTTAATGTAAATTAATTCCTCATAGGGGAAAGTAGAGACTGATATCTGTTTGCCAATGAAATCTGCGTATACGTCTCTTCTATGGGCAGTCACTGTTCGTTTAAAGCCTCCGTGTTCTGAAAACAAGTGGCTGCTGTGTGATTAGGGTAGTTACAAATCGAGCAGCGTGGTCTCCCCCATTGCTCTTCCCTGTTTTCCTGGCCTCGCCCTGCTGGAGACGAGGAACCCCGCGAGTTCTGTCCGCGGAAGTTTCCACATCCTCGCCATTGTTGGGTATTACCATATTGCCTATTGCGATCTGAATTGTTGTTATTATTCGGGCGTCCATTCCTATACCCCTTATTGTTCTGTCGTCTATTATTGCTACCCCAGTAGGAACCTCTATAATTATTACCTGACTGATAGCTATCCCTAAAATAAGGTTCTCTAAATTGTTTTGGAGTAGATGAGTCGGTGCCAGGGTTCTGTTTTTGATCCTCCATGCTATCCAATCTCAAAGTGAGACTGGCTAATCTCGCTTCCAGACCAGTTTCCTGAGCCTGGACTTGAGCTTTGGTATTTTGAGGATTATTAGATAATTTTAATTGCTCAACCTCCTTTTGCAATGCTCTGAATTTTGCCTCAATGTCTGAAGTGGGTCGCGATTGTTCAGACTCAGCAGTAGCCAGATTATTACTCTGCAGTAAAATTTGCTGCTGTTGCAAAAGTGCTGGTGCATTATGCAAAGGAGAGAATAAACTGTCCCTTTGAGCTTCGTACCTCAGTTCCTTCAGCTTGCGCTGCCTCATCAAAAATTGGAGTTTCTCAAAGGATTTTAAATCTTTAAGCAACCCATGCACTGACTCATACTCTTTATGGTGGATATCTTTCATGTAATCCACCTGTAATCCTAATATAATGTGTTTGATCTGTTGTTGAACACTCATTTTGGGGTCTGCCTTAAGTAAAAGTAACTGTTTGTCCCGAACATAATTCGTAACTGGCTCAGTTTCCTTGTGTAATCTGTATAGAATTTGTTCCTCGATCTGGAATCGATCCAAGGACTCTGTAAATTCGTCTTTAAATTTTTGCCGTATCTCCTCGTAAGAAACGTCTTGATTTTCTGTACCATCTTTCCAAGTCTGGTACCATCGTAACGCTGGCCCGGCCAGAAGGGCTGGGAATAATTCCTGCTTACGGGTACTGTTCCATCCATTTAGTATGGCAAGGCTATCCACTTTATCTAAGAATTTTGATACATCTTCCCTGGCTATCCCTTGAAATGGGATACCCTCTAAAATAGTTGGGGGAACAAACTGCGACTGAGCCATCGTTGCGAATTGTGTTCGGCCTAAATCTCTAATATCCTGATCTTGTTGCTCTAATTGCTGTTCACATTTCTGTTTTTCTAATAATTGTCGGTGAAGGCCTCTAGTTAAAATTGGGCTACGTTTAAATTTGGGAGTGGAACTTGCAGCTGGACCGCTGACATCTAAATTAAAACTTGTAGTTCCTCGTGCTATATCTAATAATTGATCTAATGTTTCATCGAGTTCATCAGCAAGGTGAAAGCTCGACATCTATCATGGCACAAGTAAATTCTTCTCCCCCCATTAATTTTAAAACCTTGAAGCCCTATGTACTTTCAAAATAGAATATGGCAGGGACATACTAAAAAAAAACTAAACAAATGAGCAAAATTTTATGGTGGGTTTGAATTCTAAAACTGGTTAACAAACTCTTTTCAAAAAGGAAAAGGCCTCAAGCACTCCACTACGTGTCAAAATTTGGGGTGGGGTTTAAATTTTAAACTGGTTAACAAAAACTAATCTTTCCATTTCTGAAAAAAAAAATGAAAAGACCCGCTGATCTCCACCACGTGTCAAAATGGAGCTAGGGGGAAAATTTCAAAGCTAAAAACCAACTGTAACTCTTTTCATTTTCTGAAAAAAAATGAAAAGGTCCGCATCTCTACCACGTGTCATTCTAAAGAATGAAGGGATCTGAACCAGTTGTTTATGCAATTAATTGCTGGGGTGATGTAAATTGGTCATCATTCATCCTTGATGAGACCACTCGTCATTAGCATGGCGAGTTATCGCTTGGCAATGCGAAAGGTACAATATTACACTAGGAACTAGACTACAGAAAAGACAATGGTCACTCGTTGGGTTTTGCGAACCGTTGAACCTGTATCATGGCTGGGTGTAGGATAATTACCTGTCTATCTGAAGTCTTTAGCTGAATCGAAATAAGCGAAGTCCTCTGTGAGCTTCTCTCCTATGCTGACCAAAGCGTGCTTCCACTACTGACCTCCTGCCTTGCTGACCACACCTTCTCTCTCTCAAGTCAATCCCAAAAGTCAGTCACTTCCCAGCTTGTCTCACCTCTATATTCCCTGGCCATCGAGCTCTTCCTCGATGCCGAATCGTGTGATTATAAAAATTGCTACCATGCAAACCGCTGACACCATAACCAGAAGTATTACCTGTTTCCTGAATGCTCAGGAGGTTTGCATGGCACAACACAATGCATTGTAAACATGCCGAAGAGGCTTGAGACAGCTGAGAAAAACAAGTGAATGCCCTGGTCAACATGAAGCGTTCAGAGAGACTTAATAAAATAAACATACAACCTTAGGGATTGTTACGGTACTTCGGTAAGAAATGGTAGAGGATCAAAATCTCTGAATATATTCCATGAAAACATCCAAGGACTAAACACCGAAAATAAACTAATGCTAGAAACACTCCTAGCTGATAAGTTAGCAGATAAAAACATCGTCTGTTTCACTGAGCATTGGCTAAAACATGATGAAATATGTTGTGTAAATTTTCCAAACTTCATTTTAACTTCAAACTTTTCAAGAAGTAAATTCATGAGAGGTGGTGCATGCATATATAGTAAAATTGATATCGCAGTAGAGGAATGCAAAAAGTTTGCTCACCTTAACATTGAAAAACACTTTGAATCATGCATTGTCGAATTGCCAGAACTAAAATATATAATCATATGTGTATACAGAACGCCAGATAGGGATTTGAATATCTTTGTCAGTAACATGGAAGTTATTCTAAATCACTTTCAGCAGTCCAACAAAAAGGTAGCAGTGATAGGTGATCTAAATGTTGATTTTCTAAAAAAGAATTTAAATCATGAATTAAACATGCTTCTTAACATGTTCAACCTAGAAGCAATGGTTAAAGTACCTACCAGAGTAACAAAAAATACAAAAAGTCTCTGGACCAAATTCTATTGAACACACTAGTCGACCAATGCACAGTAGAGGTTTTTGACACTGGATTTTCAGATCACTTTGCACAGTCTTTCTAACTTCAACACCATTTTCACAAAGCAATAGCAATGTTAAAAAAATAAATGATTATACCACCAAAAGAGTTTTTAATGATGAAAATACAACTTACTTCAATCACTTACTCAGCAATGAAGATTGGAAACATATACGTATATGAGTGTAGCACAGTAAATGATGCTTTTGACAAATTTCAGTGCATATTTTCTTACTATTTTGATGTAGCCTTCCCAAAGAAGGAAGTTAAAGGGGCAACACAGAAAGAGAAACCTTGGATCACAAAAGGAATAAAGATAGCTAGTGATAGAATGAGATTCCTAAACAGGGCTAGGAGAAGCACAGCTGTAACAATTGATTTTGAAAAATACTTCAAGAAATACAAGTCAACATACAAACGTGTGTTACAAGCTGCATAGAAAGGGCATAATGGGAAACTAATTTCAGACTCTTCAAATAAATCCAGAGCAATGTGGGGCATAATAGAAAAAGAACTGCAGGGAAATTGCAAAAAACTAGAGAACATCACACTTTATCAAAATGACACAAACGTAAGCGATCCTTTGGTAGTGGCAAACTTTTTTAATAAATACCTAATCAATGTAAATAAGGATAAAGTCAAAACCAATCAAAACCCTGGTAAGGTTAAAATGAATACACATAGTGCATCAATGTTTCTACGCCCAGTTTCTGTTGAGGAACTGACAGACATCATCTTAAAAATGAAAAGCAAATGGTCAACTGGCTTGGATGAAATTCCATCCTCAATTATAAAGAAATGTCGCACCCATATCCTACACCCATTATGTTATCTAGTGAACTTATCCTTTGTTACTGGTGTGTTCCCAGATAAACTAAAACAAGCAAAAATCAAACCTGTGTATAAAAAAGGGGATAAGCTTAGTATAGATAATTACAGGCCCATAGCTCTGCTTTCACCCTTCTCAAAAATCATGGAAATTGCAATGAATTATCAAATTACAACTTTCTTAAATAAAAACAACATAATATCTAAATCACAACATGGTTTCCGTAAAGGCAAATCAACAACTACAGCAATATTTGAATACATTGAACATGTCAGACAACTCCTGGACAATAGGGAACAGTGTGTAGGTCTCTCTCTTGATTTATCAAAAGCTTTCGACACAGTATCGCATGACCAACTTCTGAAAAAATTAAATCACTATGGAATAAGGGGTATAGTAAACACTTGGTTTAGATCTTACCTGCAAAATTGCAGTCAAGCTGTAGAGATCTTACATGTAGAAGGGACAAATACCAATGCTTCTTCCCATATCTCTAGGCTAGGAGAAGTGACATGTGGTGTTCCTCAAGGCTCTATTCTAGGGCCAGTACTATTTACCATATACATAAATGCCCTGCCTTCAAAGTTACCCTCAGTTAAAACTATCTTATATGCAGATGACACGAGCACTGTGTTAACTGGCAAAAATGAACAAATTCTAAATTCAAATATAAAAAACACCTCAAACGAACTCTGCAAATGGTTTCCCACAAATAAGTTGACGTTAAATAAAAACAAAACTATAGCAATAAAATTCCATCATTCAAGAAATAAGAACAATGAAGAACCAGTAATAAAAATAAAGAAATGAACACATCAAATATACAAATTCCATAAAATTCCTGGGTATTTGGATACAGGAAAATCTCAACTGGGACATACATATAGAGCACCTAGCAGGGAAATTAAGCAAAACCATATATGGAATACGAACCTTAAGAACCATAATAAACAGGGAGACAATAAGAATAACATATTTCAGTCTTTTCCAGTCACAACTAACGTACGGAATTGTATTTTGGGGGAATGCTAGAAACAGTGCAAAAAATTTATTTTGCAGAAGAGAGTAGTACAAATTATGGCAGGAAAGAAAATAAATGAACCATGTAGGAAAATCTTCAGGGATCTTGGCATTCTACCATTACCTTGCCTATATATATTACATTTACTGTGCTATGTAAAAGAAGATATGTCTAGTTTCTCCAAACGTATCAAGGAAGTACATCAATACAACACAAGAAAAAATAACAATCTGGTTGTACAAACACATAATACCACTCTCCTTGAAAAGGGTCCTAAATTCGTAGGTATCCACCTGTATAATAAATTACCTCATCACATGAAAACAATGGAATTTAGTACCCAATTTAAGAGGGAATTCATAAAATTCTTATTACGACATTGTTTTTACTCAATAAATGAATTTCTAAATTTGTAAATATTAAATGACATGAATTGTCAACAAACAGTTTGCTTGTACAGAAAATGGAATTATACTATTTATATTACCATGTACAAAGTATTCACTATATGCTATTATTGTGCCTAAAAGATCATTAATCGTTTCTGTATATATATTGTATTCTTCCATGTTGTATAAGTTACATATTTACTTTTACATTTTATTTTTACACTAAAAATTTTTCTTCGCTTATTATTGTGCTTGCCTTAAATATTGTATGTAATTTCACTCTCATAGTGTATTCTTCCTTTATTTGGATTTCCTTCATGTAGAAGTTCTTCAAATCATTGCTGTAATTCTTGTCTATAATTGTATTAATATTTTATTAGTGTATTTGGATTTCCTTCATGTACCTACCTCTACACTCCTTTATGTACCTTCATGGCTTGGTGCAAAGTGCACGGAGAACTTTTTTTTCTTTTTTAATGGCCACCTCACTAGGTTGACCAGACGTCCTCTATTGTCCGGACATGTCCTCCTTTTTAGGTGTCTGTCCGGCGTCCGTGTGGATTTTTTAGAAATCGGTAAATGTCCTCCCTTTTGGAAAGAGTATAGCAAAGGCCATAGCAAATGTGCTGCCTAGAGAATGCTTCCACATGTAAAGATCATCATTTAAGGCATATCACTTTGGGTGTGTTAAGTATTCGAGCAATGCTCACCTAGCATCTGGAAGCTCAACATGATCACTTTCCCGACTGGGTCATTAGTAGGGTGTGGATTTATAGGAACTAAAAATCTCTGAAATAGGCACTTATAAAGGCAATATAAACTAAAAAGGCACGAAAATAGGCATTTAAAAGGCACCCTAAAATTAAGAAATACGTTAATATAGACAATGAATGTGAACTTATTTCAACTCTATTCTTACAATGCACAGACTGTATTCGCACTTCAGTTTATATATAAAAGTGTGATAACGATTAACAAACTATTAATATTAATACTCTTTTGTTCGAAATTCACATTTGCGGGGCAAAGTTCACAAAAACAGCTTGTGCAAACGACTGTGCGAATTTGAACAAATGATGAAAAAACAATTTGCATCATTGTAACAAAAATAATATTTTCAAACAATGTTCTAATTGAGACCCTCAAATCTGGTAAATACCAGATTTCAGTCAGTACAACATCAACATTCTTACATTCTTCTATCTAGGGAAAGCCAAAGGCAGGTAAAAAATCTGAAGTATGCAAAAATTGCAGAATAGCAATTTTTGGGCATGATTAATCAAAATAGGCACTAAACCCCAAAATAGGCATTTATAGGCACTATAGAAATGTGTTTTAGGACTAGAAACACCATGAAACAAACTTTAAACATTAAAGCCTATGTTTTACTACAAAGGAATATAAAAGGCAAATAGGCAAAATTCCGTGCCCTAATCATTAGTATTATTCTAACTCGTTGCTTCGACCTCTGAGACTGCTGGAACGCATGTAGTCTGTCAAGTTCCTTTTCGATTGATTGATTTGGTTTATTTTACTTCACTTTTCTGCCACTTTTGGTTAATTGCGAAGATGGGTATGAGTGATGATTTTGATACAGGGGGGGGCACTCACAAAGAAGATTCATGCCCAGTCTGGGATTCGAATTGGGTACTGCTGGCGTTGTGACGTAGTGTACTAACCACTCTGCCACGGGAGTCGGCCAATTCCTTTTCGAGTTATAGCCTACATACACGATACAGAAACGCGTAGTGAGAATTTTTATTATTAAGTAATATTTACTTTTATGAAATAACAAAGCGAAAGTGTAAATTCAACAATTATCTTGCAAGAAAATATCCAGCTCTTAAAGGATGGAAGAAACGAATATGAGGTAAAGTGTAAGGTGGCTGTCACTTTTCCCTGCTGTTAAAAGAGTGATAGAAATGTTCGTGGCATTAAAATCATATTTCTCTACCAAATCTAAACAACTTAAAAATTGTAATTCGGTGTTTAGAAATAAATTAAAGCTAATCTTACTTGTTACATTTGTATTAACTTGTGGGGAAATTTCATTCTAATATCCAAGAATTAGAAAAGGAGTAAAAATATGTTTCAAATTGTAGATATTCTTTGTCATTTGTTAAATAACAGATTAGGAGATTGCTTTCTTTGCTTAAAGATAAGAGGAAGTTATTTAAAGAGATCACCTGAAAAGTCTCTGTAAGCAAATTGTTGGTAAGATTTGTTTTATATTGATTAAATTATGAGTAATGGCAAATGTGTTGCCACTTTTTGCGGTGTCCTCTTTTTTATAACATTATGCTCCTTTTTCGCCTCCTCTGTCCTCTTTTTTTGAATGTGTGTGTCTGGTCACCCTACACCTCACTCCACACACTACCAGACTATTTCCTTTGGGGAATGCTGAAAAACAGTGTATACAAAAGCAATTCACACATGTTGGACGAACTGAAGCATTCTACACTACTGAAAAGTTGCGATCAATACACCGGCTGTGCTTGCTGCAACCACTGACAACATGAAAAGATAACACCCTGTGTTCTGAACAGAAATGTAGCCACTTCAATCATTTCATGTAATGTCACATGAGGAGCAAAGTAATGAGTAATTTTTATGATTTTGCAAATCTAATAGTTACTTACCAAAACAGTACTGGATGCTTCTTTTAAGGGATAGAAAAATTTTGATGCTGTTGCCCAAAGTTCATGCATGTATTAGCACAGTTTCATATTCCTACAATAAACAATATATTATCATTTCTGTAATAATAATAATTTCCTGAGTCAACCAATTCAACACCCTACATGTGGCATGAGCTAAGTTTTAACTCCAAAGTATATTACAAACCGTGAATTTCTTCAATGTTGGTCTTTGCACCATATTGTATTAATAGCTCCACAGCATCCTCATGCCCCGAGACACTGCTAACAGCTGCATCCAAAGAGTCCACCTTGCCCCTGTCTCCAGCAAAACTTTCACAGTGTCAATGAGCCCTCTCAATGCAGCGATGTGCAAAGCAGATGTTTTGTCTGTTGTTTTCTGGTTAACTTTGGCCCCTGCTTCCAGTAAAACTTTTACGACTTCCGTATGATCTCCGGCAGCAGCTAGATGGAAAGGAGTCATACTGTCTGAGTCTCCGTTGTCTACTCGGCAGCCTGAAATTACATTTTTTTTATTAGTAAACTCTGCAATAAACATTGTGGTGAATTGGGACTTGTTTATCCCGTTTCGCCACATTCTTCGGCCCACCCTGTATAGAGGAATTAGACCCGATGTGTGGGATTGTCAGTTCATGGAGAAACTTCGTTTGTTTCCCAAGAAACTCGCATGGGGGCGACGAGACTGCCACCTAGCGAGCTTCTCGGGGCAGACGTTTTCCTTGTTGGGCAAACTAGTGTTCTCTCCCAGCCGACCCCGATAACATCAACTCCAGTAACGGTGCTCCACAACGTGATAGCCGCCTGAGTCAATGTGGGCGTGACTCAGCTCTTATCTTCCCATACACCTGGGACGTCGACTAGACCGTGGAACCTTGCGAACATGGAGTTACGTATTTTTTTTAGAAAAAAGGGTTTAGTTTACCGGGTTACTTAATTCATATATTTTGAATCTTTCACCCCTTTTTTTCTCCCTTTTTTACTTAATAGTTTAGAAAACATCTAGACTTCAGTTACAATAATTTCCTATCGCCGGGGCTAATTCCTGCAAAACGTGTAAGTGGTTAAAAAGAAAAGGAATGATCATGGACATAGTTCTTGTAAACATAAGTGTTGTAAGAGATAGTGGGAACCAAAATAAAATGAAGGGTCGACGTTGATCGTCATTGTAAATATTTTTTTGTGAAAATCTGTCAAGGGGGGTAATTGCTAGGAGATTCTTGTGTGAAGCAGTTATTTATAGAGAACACGTTGTTACTATTGTTGTTTTAAGAAACCAAAGAAACTGCACTTGTTAAGGAAATAAAAAGCTATTGAGAAAATACCCAATCTTACTGTTCACGTAATTAAGCAGAGCGCTGGGCGCAGTTAGGATAAGTTCACCCTTCCCCCGTATAATTTTCTTGGGTAGCAGATATTTTTTTTTTTTTTTTTTGAAGGGGCCAAAAAGGCAGTTGCATGTTTTCAGCCATATACACGTTAGTTCGTCGGGAGTGGGACTAGACGAGCCCGCTACAAAACTCCAGACCAACTGGCGGTATATGCGAGAAGGGCTTGGAGCGACGCACTATTTAAATCTTAATAAATGGGATTTAATAGTTTTGACATTTGTCCATTTTGATTGTTTGATCCTTGGTTTTTCTCCCTACAGCTCACGAACCACCTGTGATAGAGAAACTAAACATATATATATATGTATTTTTTTGGGTGTATTTTTTTTATTATTTTCTTCATTACAGGGAGATAACCGAGAAAATGCACGTACTTCCAAAATAATAAAAAAATGGGTTGTGATGAATTGTCAAGAGCAACATCGAATTTGAACAAGACGTCACAACAAAAAAAGTAGTTATGTTGATACTGAATTTGATTGCTTGCTTAATAAACACTTAAAGATGAACCAATAACATTCTAAAGCAATATCTATTGTAGGGATGAACCAACATGAAAGTATCAATAGCTAATATTCTGTCATTTGATTGATTGATTTGCTTTATTTTACTTGCTTCTTGGGCTACTTTTGGCTAATTTGCAAAGATGAGGAATGATATGATGAAATTGATGAATGGACACTTACAAACATCCAAGTCCAGGCTGGGATTCCAACCCAGGACCCCTGGCATCGTAGCATGATGTGCTTACCACTCTGCCATGGGGGCTGGCTACTAATATTCTATCAATCCAATATAAAGTTGCAAGTGATTAGAATACTCTATTTGCCTCAATAACATATTTAACAAGGGAACTACAAGAAGAAACTGCATATTTACACATCAATTTATTACACTTCCACGTAGTGGTTTAAAAAATGACAAGACCACTCTCTCCAAAAGTGAGAGCACTGATCAGCAAAACCATCACAAAATTCACTGATATGACTATATCACCAGGTACAGATAGAGTACTAATGGAATGGAATCTGACCCTCTTAGCAATATGTATGAACATGATAATTAAGCATTGAGGCTAAGATACAAATTCGGAAATGCTTTACAATGGTGGTGGTGTACGAATACCGTGCAATCTGGTAGGATTGCTCACAAAGCAATAGACTGATACTAGTACACCACACATACACTAGATGGCAGGTGCATCCCGTATTTGTAGTGAAAGAATGCCATTCATCTGTTGTCAAGTGGAGAAACACATGGACAAGATGGAAGGTGACTATCATGGACAAAGATGGGACTGCATGGTTTTTGTGGAAAGAAGACATCATAACTGCAGAAATTCACAGATGTGTAACTGCAGGATGCTCCTAGAGAATATGGTTTACAATTGAATCACAAGAAAGTGAGTGCTGGTCATCTGTCAACATCATGAACTCCAAGCAACACTGACTTCGTGTCTGAATTTATTATGGTTGATAGGTGCATAACCTTTGATGAATTGGAGTATGAGACAGGCCTCGGGCAAGCAACCCTGTACAACATTATTCACGATGATTTGTACCTGAAAAAGATGTGTGCACATTGGGTTCCATGGGACTTCATGCAGACACAGAAGGACAAAAGAAAAGTGGAAGACTTTCAATGGCTACTGGAAATGCATAATGAAGATCCAGATTTCCTTGAGAAGCTGGTGACTGGTGATTAGTCATGGTGTCACTATTGCACACCATAGAAGAAATGCCAATTCATGCAATGGGAACATCCAGAAAGTATACATCCCAAGAAATTTCATGTTGCTCTACCTGCAGGCAAGCAGGTGACAAACCATCTTTTGGGACACTTCAGGCATACTGTGAGAGACTTACACAGAAGAGATGCAGGATTCAGAAATGGCAAAAAGGCAAGTGGTCGCAAGGAGTGTTGCTCCAACATGACAATGTGTGGTCCCACATCAGCAACACTACAACCAAAAACTTGGCATAACCGGGGTTCACTGTTATTTCTCACCTGCCATATTAACCAGACCTCGCTCCATCTGATTATGCTTTAATCGACAAGCATGAAGGACTCACTGTGAGGTCGAAAATTTGCAAACAATGAGAAACTGCAGGTAGCTGTTCAAGAATGGTTCCAGGACATCATATGAAGTTACCAGGAAGATGGCAATGGTGCATTGATCTTCGAGGGGAGTATATTGAGATATCCCATGTGAATTGGACCATTGCATAATAAATAAAGTACAAAGTCTACTATTATAAATCATTTCTGAATGCCTTTACTTTACTTAAAAATATTCACACAATCACATAGAGATAATTAGGGTGCAGTTGTGTCCCTACACCTGGATCCAATGGGATAGCTGAAACTATGCATATGAATGAACAAAAGGCATCTTTTGTTTGAATACATTCCCACATCTTAGTTTGAATACATGGCCAAGTTAATGTTAACAATATTCAGTAATAATAAAATACATCATATATTATTACATTTGAGGAACAGAAAATATGCACAGAAACTCAATTTAAATACATTTTACATTTATTGTTTCCAATCCCTAAAAGTACAGATCCAAATCTGCAGATTTGGAGAGGACTACTGTATTAAAGAATTTGTCATTAATTACAAAAAACACTTTTACTACACAACATTAGAGCAAAATACATGAAAACTTCACACCTTGCATTTGTAATTATCAGAATATCTGAACCTCACACGGTCAAAATTTTATGTGAAATACTTTTTGATCATGCCTTATAGTATACACAGGCCACATAGACCTCTCCAATGGCAAAGTGAAAATACTTTGTGCTTGCAATCAAGAGGTCTTGGATTGATGCTTGGTGCAGCACATTGTGCAGTGGTTTGAATCCCAATTTAGACTGTCGATTCAGTCCTGATTAGCCTGTCTGAGCATATTTAAAACAAACATTTGATCTGGTATTACACACAGTAAGATTAATGAGAATGTAAGTTTAACAAAAAGTAATAATTTAAAGGTACAGCTCTTCTATATAAGGTTTAAGAAAATGAAAACATTATTCAACAAACATTAACCGACTTAATAAAAACATTCAACACTTCGAGAAGAAAAAGAATAAAGCGCTCCAAAAAGAAAGTATAAAAGAAATCCTACATAAAAAGAAGATGAACAAAGGACATAACTATCCCATGTATGTTATTTTGGAAAAACAATTGTATTCTTCCATAAGTAATTGCATCATTCTTCCAATTATATTTATCTTTTTCTAATGAAGAATGCTGCTGTTGGCTACACTGGAAGCAGTTCCTCGTGGGCAGTATGTATTAGCAAGGTTTATCACTGAAGCGATACATGATACCCATTGCTAGTCACTTGAGGACCAGCTAATCAAATGCTGGCTTGTGCAGTGGGTCATGCCACTACAATGTAAAATGTTGTCAATGATTTCTTTCATCTCAAGTGAGGCACACACACACAGTAAAATAGAAGTAAAAAGTTTTTTGTAGGATTTGATGCAAAAATATATTAAAAAGTTGCACTCTGTAGGCTTGGAAGGAAATGAAGGAAAATATATAAAGTTCAGCCATTTTGATTGAAAGTGTATTTTAATATTACCAACTTTGACCTGAACTTCTCAAACACTTTCCTCAGACTTGATAGAGATTTCCTTCAGTTGGAGCCACACCTGGTTCAGTGTTTCAAACTTCACATGCATTTCTCCAATATCAATTTGAACATACAGAATTATAAATACTCTTCCGTGAATTTACGATTACTGTCTAATTGTGTTATACATTATCAATTTGTTGTTCTAACTTCATGGAAGGTGCAAGAATGGACAGCACAGGCTTTTTGCCTAGACAAGGGACCTGTTTCAAAGCTGGCTCTCGGCTTGCAGTGAAGTGCTATGTTGCGAAATTTATGAATTCTGGAGCTGGAATGTTTTCACAAGTTGCAAAGAGTACATAATATCTAAGCTTTTTTTTCTTGTTTAAAATGTTGATGGCCACTTATAGTTTCATTTCATGAAAGAATATTCCTTATTTTCACTTTGCCATTTGTTCAACTACTTTCCTTCAATCAGTTTAATGATTTTAGAACTCAAGAATTCATCAAACTCTCATGGTCATCTGACAGTGTGTTCTGACGCCACATATATTAATTATAAAACAAAATAATCAAGTGAAAACAGTGAGTATTCTCTGTGCCTGCATCAAAATGACCCAACATAAATTTCAGAAAGAACTTTAAGACATATGGTTGCAGGAAGTTGTGACTTTTTTAAGCCAATATAAGTGTTATTTGTAATAGTGATTACTCTGTACTTTTAGTGGCCAATTTTATATTTTGTCAATGCCACATGGACTTCACAAGAATATTGTAACAATTAAGAAATCTGCACACTATGTACATCAAAATAGTGAGAAAATATCAGCATAATTTTGCAACTGGAAGTATAAAGTATAAAGTAATAATTACTGACTGTTCCTACATGGACAATCTGTAAAGATTTCAGCCAAGAAAGACGAAAATAAAAAAAATGAAATACAGTTATGTTTGAATACTGAGATAGAGGCAGGAAGAATTTAACAAACACACAACAAGTTATCTTGGAAAATTCACATATCATCACAGTTTCAAAGAATGTATTGTAAGTTTAATAAGTACCTGCATCTATAAGCAACTTGAGAGTCTCCATGTGACCCTGCTCTGCAGCATAGTGTACAGCACATCTGCCGTATGCATCTGATGGTTGACATCACACCTTGGGGGAAGGTTCAACAGCTTGCTTGTTCTCTCTAAAATATGTACATACCACTTGTACAATGATGCCCAGGCATCATCGCTTTCATCTTTGCCTTCGCTATCTTCGGCTTCGTCGACCTCTAAGTCCCATTCTAATTTGTCCATTCCATCTGGTGTTTTCATGTCATCCATGTGGAAATTGTACTGATTCATTGGTGGAGATGCAGCATTCGAAGCATCACACATTGGTACACTGAAGAGATCTTGATTATTGACCGGCAGTGATAGTTTATCGTCATCCTTGTTATTGTTTACATCTCTCATCACATTCTCGTTCGCATGTTCCTCGTCAACATTAGCATCATCATGTACAAAAATAAAATAGCCTAAATTTTTCTCTGATTTGACGTCATCTGATAAATTATTTAACGTGCTTTGTACATCTAAACTCAAGTTTACATCGTGGCCTTGTTGTTCTGTATCACCTTTTGCACTGGAAAAGTAAGCACCGGCTTCGTCCGGTTGATTTTGATTAGAATTCGACATGGTATCCCCGTTGTTAACCACCCAACGGGGGATGTCGCAAACATCATCATGCATGCACACACTTTCCTCGCACACATGCACGTGATCACTCTTGGGCTTACATCCTTCTCTTCGTCTTCTGTGGTGCTTGTGATCGTGGTTGCTATCTTGCAATTTTGGGTGGCACGAGGCAAAGACATCACTTGCATCAAGAAGGACTTGCAATATGGCAGTATTCCCAAGCTGAGCTGCAGTTCCGAGAGGTGTTCTGCCACATTCACACTGGCTCCTGTAACAAAATGGTGCATTTCTTATCTGCGAACACAGTTCATGTGGGACAGAAAAAGAGTTTCATTATTGATTTTACCTGAAGAAACTTGGAAATGTTAACATGGTATGTAACTGCAAGAGTAGTTGTATTTGTACTATAACCAGCTCAGGAAAGTATGAACCCCTCTCAAGCAGAATTGTCTACACTTAAACCTAGCTCAACATGCCCATATGAGCTTTTTGCTCAAGTGTGGAACCTCTTCTAATCCAAGATTTTTGTAAAAAAGCCCTCATGGATTCCATGAGAAAGTATGAACCCCCCTCAGATTTATTTCCCCATACTTACAAAAGGCACTTCTGTGAGATTGTTGTCCATAATCCTGTCAAAAATATGCCCCTCTTGATATTTTTTTTGGCCACACTTAAAACTAGGCCAAGACACACACACACACACACACACACACACACACACACCCACACATATTTACTTCTGGTTTAAGTTCAATTGGATACCAGCTTCAATTTGCTTATCTAATATTAAAATATTATATGCAGAGACCCTCTAGAATTGCTCCGTGACTCTCTCATTTCTTACATCATAAACATATGATTTTTCTCCTATGAGAATAACACTGCATATGGTGTCATCAGGTAAAACCTCATGGAATTCACAGATAATTTTAATATTTGTTCTGTCATTCACCACAACCTGTTTCCTTCTTGAAGCATTGATTACAAACATGGGTCTCTGTGCTTTGAATTCATCTGGTGTGTAATACATGTCAGTATTGCCTGTAGTGACCCTCTTGAAAGCCGAAAAGGCCTCATATAATTTGAGGAAATCATCCTTGGACATGTCTAAATTGTAATTTTCTCTAGGAAAGACCTCATTTCTGCCATTTTTAAGATATATATGTTCTTGATGTTGCAGCTATCAAATTTACTTGAATTTTTTTCCTGATTATTGTGTCTTCCAGTCTGAAACAGTACCACTACAAAATCAGGCATGTCATATTGAATACTGGAGAATGAATTTGTAGCATCAAACTCATAATATGCACCAGTTGCGGGCTTCTGTACACATTGATATGTATAAAATTGCAGAGGAATCTGTGGATTTTTTTATTATATCTGCTTTGTATTTAAGAGCATAACTGGCCTCATATTCAACAACAGGGATTCTTAGCTCCATAGTCTGAATAATGCATTTGCCTGCATCTGGTAGGGTATTAGGCAGAGCTTCCCCTGTAGAGTTTATTGTACTGTACCTCATCAAAGCATTATTATCATTTGCAGCTCTTCTAAATGTGATTCTTAAACCACCCTTCCACATAATATCTTTGTAATCTGAGAAGAATCCTGGCAACAGGCGCATCGGGAACAGCACAGTGTGGTTCTTAGATAATATCTTATCACCAGCCTCAAATCCGCCTATTTTGTAGTAAGAAGCCTCGGTTTTGGATAATTTTAATGTGGCCAAAGCTGTGGAGGTAATGCCGGGACAATCCACTCTGTTTATAACAACGCCATGCTTTCTGATCTCAATTTCAGAGAATAGATGCGGCACAAAATTGTCTACAAGTCTTATATTTGAATTTGCCGGATAATCGGTACCATCGAGCTTTACAACATCAAATTTGATGTATAGATCTGCTCTGTGGGGGTGTATAAATCCATCCCCTACATCAAGATCAACCTCAATCTCTGTGTTGGGTTGATTTAAATTTGCAAATGTCCTCCTGTTTGGGGGGAATGATTGAAGCTCATAACTCTCAATATTTTCCATTTTCTTCTTGTATGTATTTTTATTTAAATGTTAATCTCTATGATTGCAGTTGTTGTGGCTCCAGCAAAATCAACTAATTCTTCTTTTTCATTAGTGACCATCAATTCAATATAATCTATTCTATTATGGCACACAGGAAAATATAATGTTGGGGATGGATTGTAGATAATAGGCTCCATGAATTCAGAATTAGGTTTGAATGTTGCAATGATCCCTGTTTGTTTATGAGTGCCTATGCCATTTGATTTGGTGATCATACCCTCAGCCACATTACAGTGAATATTCAGAGTTTCTATGGCCAAGAATTTGGGTATATTCATAGCAGTGTGTTTGATGCCTGGTTCAAGTTTTGTGTTGTTCTCAAAGCCCAACAGCTCTCCTATAGTAGCCAGATCCACTGTTTCTGTGGCAGATACAATCTCTACTCTGTGAGTGACAGAATTTTGAGTTAATACTACACCTCTGGGTAATTGAGCATTTAAAGTGGACAGATTATACTGCCCTGGAGTGATGACAATTTTTTCATCCCCTACTGCAATTGTGTTGTTGTGGTGTGTAATATTAGGGATCAGGTACATGCCATAAAATGCTCTGAGAGCTATTGTTTTGGGATATACAATGTCATCATGCAATTTGAGTTTCAATATTGAATTTTGGCTGGTGAGATGGAATACCCCCATGATGTTTCAGATACCACAAGGCTTTTTGAAAATCTTCAATTGATGGTTTATTTATTTGAGACATATATCTAAGAACAGATAAACACAAATGTCCGCAATTAACATCTTTGAAGTTTTGAACACGGGCATTATTGTAATAAAGATTAGCTGATTTTAGATATTTTATTAAATTTTCAGGTGGAACACCCCCAAATGAATCAAACACAAATGCCTCATTGTTTAAATATTTAAGATAACAAATCCAGTGAGTGCCTTGATTTTTGAACTCATCCAAATTAACAATGCCACACTCTTTGTTGAGTGGTTGTTCTGGTAAAGAATCAGACATGTACACACCTCTAAAATGTTTGATGCCCAATGGCTTGATTAAAGCTTCAATATCTTGGTTTGTAAGCGGCTCTTGTTTTTTTTAAACTTATTCATGGCTCTTTTAACACCTTTGCCCTGTTTCTCCATTGCCAGGTTATGGCGCTTCTGCTCATCTAATTCTGCCCTATTCTTCTTGGCATCTATTACTGTTTTTGCTATTGCAGCTGATCCCCCAGCCAAGCTCCCAACAGCCCCGAGAGCAGCTAAGATGGCAGGAATGGTAAATATAAATCTTCCCACATGTGATTTTTTTCTTGATTGCTGTAATTTTTTTAATTGGGGGGTGCTAAGTAACAATTTCATACCATGCCCCTTTGCAATACAATAATTTTTTTTCTTGCGCTGCTTTTTGGTTAAAAGGCTGTCAATAGTTTTAAGAGATTTGAGACCTGCATAAGGTATTTGATACATAACACCCTTGGCCTTCATTGTAGGTTTATTATATACATATTCACAACCCCCACCCCAGTTTTTGTTTGGTGCTCATAGCTATGGTGGTTCCCAATGCTGCTATTTTTTCACTCAAAGAAGCATCTTTGCTTACAAATCTACCAAATGCAGCCTCTTCTAATTTCTTGTCTGCAACATGTCTCTTATCAAGATCAGAATGTGTGTTGTATGCAATATCATGGTCTCTACAAGCAGCATCTAAAGGATTAACACCAGGATCACCTCTGTTTAATCTATGATCCAGTTTTGTGCCTGCACCACAATATTGATAGCCTGGAATGTGTAGTTCAAATGGCAGCTTGTTTATAATGTCATTAACCAAGCCCCGACCCTCAGAAATATTCCAAAATTTAGGTGGTAGAGTATTAATAATTTCTATAAGATATCCAATCCCCTTAGTGTCATTCACTATAAAATTAGACAATTTTGTGCTTATCATGTCCATAATTCCAACCTTTTCATTGTAAAAATTGTTGTTGCCAGCATTTTCCTCCCCAGCTATTACCAATAGCCTATCTACAAGTTTCCTGACATCATCAACCCACACAAATTCTTTAGGCAGGGTGTTGTATTGTTTGATTCCACTGCCAGTCTTGATTTGTGACCATATGGGCTTGATTAAATTATTATATTTTGCCCCACTGCTCGACTTGACTCTTTTTTGTGTGGGATCATTGTTCTGGTATAGAGCATCTGATTTTATTAATATTTCTTTGTAATCCTCATAATCTTGATCTGTATAGCTGCCAGGCCTCTTCCTGGTCATCAATTCCCACAATCCAGGTGTTCCGGAGTACTTAACAAAAGCACCTTTTTCTCCGAGACGAGATTCTGAATATACAATTATATCATCTCCCATAAATGTTACTCTGAAATTACCAATTCTATGTATGATGCTGCCATCAAGCTCTGTGTCAGCATATAAGCCAAAAACCTCATCTTTATTGTCTTTAGGTGTTGTTAAATATTTTTGAGCAAGAAGCCCCAATTCAATAGGATCCTGACTAGCCTCAATTCTTCTAGGAGCAATAGGACTAGGTGTATGAATACTAGAAAGTGGGGTGAATGGATAATCTAATATGTTCCTAGCAGCTACAGGTACAAGCTCTGTGATCAAATTTTGATTTTGCTCTGTAACAGTTTTGATATTCTTACCTAAATTATTAATAGCATCAATTACAGGCTGTTCTGTTTGTTTGTGTTTTTCATAGATTCCACGGTTCTCTGATTTCCATCCCTTAAATCTTTTTACAAGATAATCTCTTAATTTAAGATCATCAATAATTGGCCTTTTCATGGTTATTTATATATGTTTCAATGTCTAGAAAATTGTTAATTTTATTTCTATATTTACCAGTATTAGGTGTTCTTGTCATATCAATTGTGACAAACCCATAACTGTCCTGGTTCCAGCACCTGCTGCAAAACTTAGAAAAATCATTGTAGCTCAGGTCCCCACCTACATATTCATCATGTATGTGTTTGAGGTTGGTATGGTCTTGATGAAACACACATATAAAATTGCTGTTGTCTCGGATCAGTTGCTTGGGTATTTTTGAAAAAGTCTGTGCCAGGTAGAAGCAATCAATATTTTTGTGCCGGCCCTGTGTAAAAAAATTCCTAACCTTGTTTTGATTATCCAGTATAATGTCATCAAACACAACAACAGAATTATCGAGACATTCATGAAGTGGCTTAACATCTGGTTCAAAAGTGGCAATATCTAATCCATCATAAAGCTTCATCAGCTGCTGATATTTTAATTGTTCCAAGCTCTTAGAGAAGATATACAAGTGCCTGTTTTTCCAGTCTAACCAGTTGGGTGCCAATAAAAAATTATCAACCATTAGTGTAGTTTTACCACAAGCAGATGACCCAACAATAAGGCACCTAATATTATCAGGTAGCAATTTGCCATTTCTCTTATTTTGTTGTTCAGGTTCTGGCAGCCTCTTTATAACATCCCAGGTGCTCATATTATTATTTTGTTTGCATCGATCCAGCTGTGTTCTGGGAGTCCTAGCCATTTGACAAGTAACTTGTTGCCTTTTCTGCGGATATTTTTTTCTATGAGATATGTGTCAGGCTGTTTAGTTTTGCTGAGCTCTTGTTCATAGAACCTGCCTTTGAGAATTTCTCCTCGGTGATCCTTTATTATATATGTGTTAAGGGTCCCGGGTTTAACTTGAACCACTGTAAATAATTCTGTGCTCCAATTTCTTGTAAAGCCTCTCTTGAATAAGTGCTTATATTTGCTTATTCTTACTTGATCCCCCACCCTGTATTTGGCCTTTCTTGTTGTTGGCTGATATTTAGGATAATAAACAGTGCTGATCAATTTTTGCTCATCAGATGAAGTTACTTCAGAGGGTTTCATGTTGATTGTGGAATGGACAGAGTTGTTATATTTATGTAGAAGTTCTGGAAGAATATTAATCCATTTATAATTACCTTGAAGTGTAAATTGTTTATACATAAGATTTTTTAGGGTTCTGTTGAATCTCTCTACAATTGAGGCCTTGAGGTCACTGTAACTCGAATAATGTTGTATTGCCTGGCTTTTAATAAATTGTTGAAACATTGAATTATAAAATTCTTTGCCATTATCTGTTTGCAAATAGCGCGGGGATCTTCCACTCTGATTGATGATTGTTCTGATGGCTTCTGTAACACATTTTCCAGTCTTGGATTTGAGTGGCACAGCCCAGGCAAATTTTGAAAATGTGTCTATTACAGTGAGTAGATACTTGTGGCCCTTGTTGATTTTGTCTAAGTTTTTCAACTGCCCACTTGCCATTTCAATCAAGTCGCTTTGCCATAAATCATCTATGCCCTTTGTGACTACTGGGAGTCTCTTAAAATTATGTCTGGCCTGTCTGTGTAATTCATCAACAATAATTTCTCTAGACATAATATGTAAACAAGAATATTGCAACTATGGGGTGTTCAGCAGCTGATACTGCAGGATTTTCTAAATATAATTTGTCTCCAATATGTATTTTAAATTCCAAAGAGCCATCATCTTCAACATAGGCTGTTTCTAATGTATTGGGGTCTGTAAAATCCTGTAACTCTACACTGGTGATTTTCACTTTGTTATCAGCATTTGTTATTGATAAGGTAGGGTAGTGGTGTGCCTGTGGTTGAAGCCAATATTTGATCTTGATTGGTCTCAACGTGCCCCCAACAAAAAATTGGTAATAAAATTGTGCAGGGGACAGCATATATATTTTCCCACCTGGTGTAAATGGAGAATCATATTCTTTGTTGGGGATGCTGTACAATTCAAGAATTACTGTATGTTTTGGATTCTCGATTATGCCTGTTATTTCTTTTTCTGCTGTGAGCAATCTGCTTGTTACAGATTCAAGGTGCTCATTGATGGTCCTAACAACATCATCATGGCCCGGCTTGATTTTTATGTCCACAGCAAGTTTTTTGTATTGTTGCACAATTTCTTGAAGCTGGGTGGCAAAAACAGACAGAGCATTTGCTTGATTGGATTCCATGGTTCCTAGCTGTTGCTTGATATTAGCTACAATTTGTTGCAAATTTTCAACAACTGCCAATTTTGAATTTTGAGCTGTAAGATCATGGATTTGCCTTCTGATATCCTCAAACAGGGCATGCAGTTCATTAATATGTTGATTGGTTGGAAGAGTGGCCACTGTCTGGGTGAGATGTTTGATCTCTGCTTGGATATTTTTGATATCTTCTGATTTCAATATCCTATTCACTGCTCTCTTAATATTTTTAAGTTCCTGTGATGTAGGAAGATTTGACACAGTATTTTGTAAAAATTCAAGTGCCAATTTTACAGTGTTTAATTCAGAAGCATCAGCCACATTTTGCATAGCATTTTGGAGCAGGGCTATATCTGCCTGAGAGGGTGTAGATTGTTGTAAAATTTCAAGTTTTGTTTGGATATCATCTATCAAGTGATGAAAATGAGATAGTTCAGATTCAGTGTTGAGGTTTTCAAGCTTTGTGATTTGGTGCTGGACACTGACAAGGGTATCTACAATACCAGGCAATCTGGATTCAAGTACATTTGCCAAATCACTTTGCACTGCTGCTATTGTACCTTCAAGATGGGTTATGGAACTTTGAATTTTTCCAAAATCTTCATATGTTTCAAGTTGCAGCTTAATATTTGCTACACTCCGAGTTATTGCATTCAAAGCATCAGAAGATGGCAAATTGTTCATAAAATTTTCAAGTGTCTCAATTTTTTCTTTAACCTCGGCTATGGCATTGTTCAGAGGGTCCAGATTAGGTATTTGGAGTGACTGAATCTGTTCCTTCAGAGTGGAAATCACTAGATCAAAATCTTCTTGTGATTTTATGCTTTTGACAATTGTTTGGAGCTGTGCCTGGATATTATTTATCTGCTCTTCCAATTGCTGTTTCAATTGCTCAGAGTTGGTGGCTTGGGTCTTAAATTTGGCTTGAAGAGCTGCTACAGCTTCTTCTAAATTTTGAAAATTATCCAATGTGGCCAAATCAGTATATTTCTGAAGCAACAATTTGAGTTCAGAATCAATTTTAAGAAGAGGGTCCATGCATTGTGATTGCAAATTTGTAATTTCTAATTGAAGACTGGCATTGAGTGTGGTTTGTAAAGCTTGTAAATCACTTCTTAATTTCTTGACTCTGACATCAAGCATCAGAATCTCATCACTGTGATCTTCATGTCTTGTATGGCCAAAATGTCATTAGGCATTTTGTTTAGTAGTTATTTATTATAGAGTATCTGATTCTTAATTCTATAAAAAAGGGTATAAGCTTGTCATAAGATCCAGGGACCTCAATATATAAGCAGTCACCAGCAGAAACAGTATAAACAGTGCCAGAAACCATGTTTGAGTGCTTAATTCTATAAATATTTTTCCCTACTGAAATTTTAACATCACCCTCAGGAGTTGTAATAAATTGCAATTGCCCACCTACAGGTAATTGGTAATGATTTAAATTATTGTTAAATATGTACAATATTTTGCCTGTTTCATCATCAACATCTGTAAATATGCTGTTCAGATGAATAATTAACAAGCCACTCAGTTTAGACTGCATATCAGAAGAGGCTTGTGGTGTTGGCAGCTCCATAATAATATCCTGTTTTTTGAACCCAAATAAGTTCATAGGCATGTTTATTTATTTCAAATCATGCTCTGTAATTGGGCATTGATTCCCATTTTTCAAATCACAATGACCCCATGGTAAAGTATGTATGCCACATGATAAAATGCATCTCTTATCATCATGTGGGTCCAGGGCCACTTTTCTTACAACATTTGAAGTCAATAAGTGATCTTCACTCTGAATTCTGGATTCTGATGTTCTGATTAAATTCTGGGATTTGAGGCAATTTTCATAATCTTCAAATTGGAGCTCTTTTTCAACAGTCACTCTGCCAATACCCTTGGCTTTTTTGACAACAGCACTACATGTTTTAAAACTATACATCTTGGCACTTAACCCAGCAAATTTCACAATAACATCACCAAGTGTCTCATCTTTTAACTTGCCAGGCACCTTTTTGTTGTGGGGTTGAATATTCAAATAGCCTGGCAATTCACTGGTATCAAAATATTTAAACAATTCAGGCTGTGCCATATCTTGATAAACATCTTCTGTTTGAATATCAAGAACAAAACTATCCGTGTCCATGTACATTAATTTTACTCTATCACCATAAAAAGGTTTGAACACATCATAATACAATATTAGCATATGTAATTTGGACAATTCCAATATTGCAGCCCCTACATAAATAGGCTTATCAAACTTAATCTTTGTTTTTTTCATGTTGAAAAGTGCCATATTTTCATCATAAATTCTTCTGTAATTGAAATTAGGCTTTGCAACCAATTTTTTGCTCAGGCTGGGGTCAGTAATTATTTTAACATCGGTATGTTTTCTGACATTTTCAATAGTTTTGCTATACACAGAATTGACCATCAATTTAAACAAGGCCTTATCAAATTGGCTTTTTGCAGATGTTCGAAGCTCTGTGTTTGTATCAATGTATGGTTTCAACCATGCTGAGTGCCTGAACCTCAAAACTTTGCCAATTTTGGTCACTTGAACACCATGTTTCATCAGGAACTGGAGGTTTTTGTAATATATGACATAGCCCTGTTTTGGCTCCAGAGTCATCATGAGCTTCTTCTGTTTAGAGCCAGGTGAGCACTGAACCTCAGGAATTGGGGGCAAATCAGAAAATTTATTGTGCAAATCATCAGGAATTATCAGATCAACCTCTAAGAAGAGGCCATGGTCACGGTCATCAAAGTCCTGAAGATCCTCAATATTAAAATCTTCAACCCATTCAAGCCCTACATATGGCAGTTTTTGCATCATGCCATTACCATAGAGGCTGTTTGCATCTACATACTGTATATAATTTGATGGCCGTGCTGGATCATGATCAGGCATATATTTGTTATTTGCTCTGGCATATCTCTGAGAACATTGCACCATGCCTCCTCTTATACCTTTCTCCATAAACAGATACATATTTTGATCCTGGATCAGATCCAATGGCATTTTAGTGTTTAAAAACATTGCAGCCCATGCTAGGCCCGGGGCACTGAAAAAATACACTGGGTCCATTCATAATTTTGCATCGAAGATTTTCTGAATGCCTGCAATATATCAGCTAAGAGGGTCACATCAAGTTTCAAATATGCCATGTGATAATCACCAAATGTCTGGCATTTTAAATTGTTAAACATCAATTGGGCATGGTGATAATCCTCATCAGTGATTCCAGATCCTCTGATTTTGCTGTAAAACTCATGTTGTGGAGGCAAGGAACACTCATCAAATTTAGAAAAATCTGTAACATAATCATATGGATATACACCCTTCCGCCTAATTAATTTCAGATCCTGATTTGGAAACAATGCACATGTGATTTTGAATTGATCATCAGATAATTGAGTGGCCAGTGTAGCCAGGCTAGCAGATAAAATTCTGTAAGAATCAAGAAATCTTATGTGAATAGGAACACCATTAACTTTAATTATTTTGCTAATAGATATATATTTCTCATCATTTTCAGCTAAAATATTTAAATTCTGCTTCTCAAACCCCTCGTACCTGATCAAATGATGAAAATCATAATTGGATGCTCCATGGCAAAATATGGGGACAAATTTTGGTCTCTTGATCTTAATATTACAGCTATTACACAGGGCCATTAAGAATTTACCATCTGTATGAGAATGGTGTTTCACCTTGATATTTGTGTCTGAAAATTCAGAATCACATACCGGGCATTTTTCTGCATTGTTGAAATCCTCAATCTGTTTATCTGTTAAAGGCAACATGGGTTTTGATTTTAATAAGATGTTAGATGCTATGTCACGGCACTCATTTTCTATTCTATGTGCAAATATTTTGATGGCATCTGGCCCCATGTATGAATATTCTTTACTAACAACACCATCCTGTACAACCACATAACAAAAGCTGGAAGGTTCATGTAGCTGGTATGGTGTAATTGAAGATTCTTCAGGATCTGGATTGCAGGATGCAAGAGATTTGAGGATTGATTCAAAATCACAGGCAATATATGCTGGGTGTTCCAACAAGGCTTCAAACTTTTTGAATTTGCAATTCTCACTTGGATTGGGCATCACCATATGAACAGGTTTATGATTGCCACAATATTTCAGATGCTCAATTAACTTGTTTTTTGCAATTTCTGCATTTTTTTCCTGAACCCCATTCACCATTTTCCTGCCATCAAATACACATAAACATCTTCTGCACAACTTGAATATTGTATTGGATTTGTCTAGTTGTGTTCTCACTAAAGCTTCAAGATTATGTATCAGAGTGTAATGATATTTGCCATCCTCTTCAATTAAGAGCAGATCAATTGGAATAGCAGATTCATCATCAAATATACTGATTCTGAGAGGTTCTATCGAGCAATTGCCAGTGGAACAAATAAATACATTAATAGATAATTGTTTGCCATTGATATGCCTGGCCCTTTTTTCAAATTTATCAATATTCTGAACAGACATTGGATATTCTAAGCCCTTCATTGCATCGTCAAAAAGATGTTCATGTTGTTTGTAATAAGTTATTCTCTGAGGATTCCTTGAAACTGGATACAAAACAGGTAATATACACCACAAAAAGCATTTATCATCATTATTTTCAATATTAACCACGGCTTGTTTGTTTTTAATATTGGCAGGTAATGGCAGATATGTAGATCCTTGTAATGGAGTGAATTCAGAAATATTAACATATAACTTGTGTGGAGATCCACATAGGCTCCATCCAGACTCTTTTGCTGCAAATTCAGAGTGTTTAATGTTCAATTGTTCTATTAAACTGTTTATTATTGTGTCTGAATTTGCATTTGAGTATACAGGTACAGTTTCTGTTATGTGGGGCTGTGTAAATTTTGTGCCATTTGGTTTCTTATATTGAGTATACAATTTGAGGGACAGCTTATAAGAACCATTTTGTGCATTTAGAATTGCCTGCAGATCAGGTTTTTTACTGTTCAAAAAATTCTTAATGCCACATCTTGGCTCTGATACAAACCGATAATCCCTAAGTTGGGCATTAAAACTGCTATGGATGGGTTCATAGCGTGGCTGCTTTGCTGCTCTGGCATTAACAGGTGCTTCATGCTTCCTTTTCAGACCAGATGTGGATGGTTGTGGGGGCAATGTTGATGACTGTGTAGAACAAGTATCTTTATGTGTATATGTGAAGTATTGCATGCTGTATTTTCTATTGCATTTGGGGCATATTTTTGTGGGAGCTCTGTATTTGTCTGGGTCACAAATCTTTTGGTGCTTGGCCCAATTGGGGCTGGATATATTCTTATTGCATTGATTACAATATTTTTGACTTGGCATTTTTGTTGTTGTTTATTATATACAATTTCCTGGGATTCAAATCAAAATTCTATGCTGGATAAAAATATCAGTTGGGTTCAGCACTGTACTGTGTGTGTGTGTGTATGTGTGTATGTGTGTATACACTTAATATTTTTGGCTTTGGTATTTATATACAATTTCTTGGGGTTCAAATCAAAATTCTATGCTGGATAAAAATATCAGTTGGGTTCAGCACTGTACTGTGTGTGTGTGTGTGTATGTGTGTATGTGTGTATACACTTAATATTTTTGGCTTTGGTATTTATATACAATTTCTTGGGGTTCAAATCAAAACTCTATGCTGGATAAAAAATATCAGCTGGGTTCAGCACTGTACTGTGTGTGTGTGTGTGTGTGTGTGTGTGTGTGTGTGTGTGTGTATATGTGTGTATGTATATGTGTGTGTGTGTGTGTGTAAATATTTATGGCTTTGGTATTTATATAAAATTTCTTGGGGTTCAAATCAAAACTCTATACTGGGTAATAATTTGTTGCACAGCATGATGCAATATAAATAAACCAGAAATAGGCCACAACTTGGCCACAAATAGACCGGAAGTAGCCAAACCGGAAGTAGACCGGAAGTAGCCAAACCGGAAGTAGACCGGAAGTGGACCGGAAGTAGACCGGAAGTGAACCGGAAGTGGACCGGAAGTAGACCGGAAGTGGACCGGAAGTAGACCGGAAGTGGACCGGAAGTGGACCGGAAGTGGACCGGAAGTGGACCGGAAGTAGACCGGAAGTAGACCGGAAGTGAACCGGAAGTAAATATGGGTGGGTGGGTATGGGTGTGTGGGTGGGTATGTGGGTGGGTGATATACAAGTTGAGCCTGGTGCCCAATTGAACTTAAACCGGAAGTAAATATGTGTGTGTGTGTGTGTGTGTCTTGGCCTAGTTTTAAGTGTGGCCAAAAAAAATATCAAGAGGGGCATATTTTTGACAGGATTATGGACAACAATCTCACAGAAGTGCCTTTTGTAAGTATGGGGAAATAAATCTGAGGGGGGTTCATACTTTCTCATGGAATCCATGAGGGCTTTTTTACAAAAATCTTGGATTAGAAGAGGTTCCACACTTGAGCAAAAAGCTCATATGGGCATGTTGAGCTAGGTTTAAGTGTAGACAATTCTGCTTGAGAGGGGTTCATACTTTCCTGAGCTGGTTATAGTACAAATACAACTACTTGCAAGCATATGATGAAACAATAATGTGTTCTCGTAAACAATAATTTGAAACTGCCCATGAATTTGTCAATAATGAATTGTCTCTACAGAAACTTGCCCTAACATTAGTTGGTGCTCCCATGAAGATCTTAAAAATATCACATGCGGTGGTGTTCCAGGATTTTTTAGGGCAGGCAGTTACATATATTTTTTTTAGCAGTCAGTCCTTATTTTGCCATCTTTTCCTGCCTTTGACATTCTCTTTTCAACTTAATACTGGACCAAAAAGGGAGTTTTTACCCCCACCCCACCCCCTTGGGCATGCCACTGTCACATGTATAATGAAAAGAGGACAATCAATAACAGTCGATATTGGAATGCCATTGTTACATAGCTATGTTTTACATCATCCTACAGTCACTAGTTTGAAACATTATATGTATTTAAAATTTACCTCTACTAAAATGACCCTAATCTACAAAAAAATTAAAACAATTATTTTATGAATAAGCAACATAAGTGTTTTTTTACACTAACTTTATGTTTTTCTGGCTGGTGTTCATGTTTATCGTTTCAGTCTTCATCTGTGATAAGAATTTAGAATAATCTAAATTCTTAGATTTGTTCAATTTCAATACATCGAGTCAACAGGAAATGTTTTCTAGTTTTTAAAAAAACACCAATTTAATTGTGTTTATGTAGTTAAATGACTACAATCTGATATACTTTCTATGAATAACATACAAAATGGTTTCAACACAACTGTAAATGGGCAGGAGCATATAAGAAGCTGTGCAAGAACAATGGTGTAGTCCAGTCAGTATAATAAAAATTGAAATTAGTTTTGAAAATTTAAAGCTAGTGTTGTATATGAAATTGATGTCATTATATTATTTGCTTAGTGTACCACGTGTTTACAGTCAAAATCCATAAACCACGCAAATGTTAATGTTGGAATTGTTAATATAACTTTGTAACAAGCTGTCATTCCAAGAAAGAACAATTTTGATTCAATTTACACATGTCATTGTTGTAAAAACACAAACAGAAAATAGAGACTCAAATCTAACATTCTTATTTAATACAAGTTGTCAAAATGGTTCAGATATAAACATAATTTGTTTGAAAATATATGAATATCATATACATATCATTACAATGGCATAGATAATATCAACGATCAACATCACCCAGGAAAACTTTACAGTATTGACGTATGATTTTACAGAGTAAATATTCAATTGATTCATACATCCAGGATTCAAGAAAAATTCAAATAGTAATATTTATTTGCACAATGACATAAGAATTAAACATACCATGTTTTTTTATGTATGCAAAAATATTAAAAATATAAACTTATGGGCATGAGCTTGAAACAATCTACAGTTCAATATACAGAGACCAAAATAGTATATACTTTCAGCAAATCTGACAGTAGGCTTCATCTCAGAGCACTACATTTCCGCTTGATAAATATAAGATGATATTCTAACAAGTAATACTTCCTTATCATAAGAAATTTGAGATGTTTTGCAAATTTATGATGTGAAATCAAGAAGGAAAAAAAATCACATGCATAAGTCAAGCATTAGATATTCGAGGATCTGTATGAAATCAATAAAAGTTATTTGTCACAGTGGGGGTTAGAGCTCACACATGTTTTGGGCTTGCATTGTCTAGTGAAAAAAACTTTCTTCTGGAGGGCTCAAACATGCGTCATTCAGATCATGAATCTGTAACATTAACCACTCCCTTCAGCCACAGCTTTATATGATAGAGTTTACAAATCATGAAAGGTACTTTATTTCATCACTAATGAAGGGTATTTTATCTCACACTCTCTCTCTTTTTTAGATGCATTTGATTGAAAGGCTACTATAAGTTTTTTTTGTTTTTTTTACTTTCTGATGCCAGCAGAAATCTTTCTCGCAACCGTTATTTAGGCATCACCTCCAAGAAAGGCAATATATGATTCTCCAAGAACTTCAAGTGCAATCACATGTGCAATTCAAACATTTGGTCTTGAAATTTTTCATATTTGGATTTTTGTTCAAAATGCATTTACTTTCTGGGCCTATAGTGCCTTTTCCAGTGGTGTGAGCGCATGAATGTGCATTGTCACAAGAACCTGTTGACCAATCATTATCGAGTGTGTGCGGCTTGTATCCAAGTATTCTTTATACCAAAATTTTCCATATGCTTACTTACTATTAAGCCCATTTTTTATTTTTGGACCATCACGGAAAACGCTGGAAATATTCTCTAATTACTTCTTCGCTGAGACATGAAGTTCACAACAAACTATAGACCAAATATAATCAATTGTGTGAGGTTTGTATCTAAGTAATCTTTATATCAAGTCATCTATATATGTACTTTCTATTAAGCCCGTTCTTGATTTTTGCACCGTCATGAAAAATCCGGGAAATATTTTTATATTCTTACTTCTTCGCTGAGACAAGAAATTCACAAGGAACCATCGACCAAATATTATCGAGTGTGTGAGCTCTGTATGCAAGTAATCTTTATATAAAATCTAATATGTGATAGAAGATTTTATATATAGATTACTTATATACAAACCTCACATATTCGAAGGAAATTGGTCTATAGTTCCTTGTGAACTTCGTGTCTCAGCGAAGAAGTAAGAATTCAAAAAATATTTCCCGGGTTTTCCGTGGCTGTACAAAAATAAAACAATGGGCGTAAATAAAGTAATCATTTAAAAGATTTTATTTAGATATTACTTAGATACAAACCTCACATACTCGATAATCTTTGGTCCACAGTGTCTTGTGAATTTCGTGTCTCAGCGAAGAAGTAAGAATTAAAAATATTTTCCCGAATTTTGCTGATGGTACAAAAATAAAACGGGCTTAATAGAAACTAATTATATAGATGACTTTATATAAAGTTTACTAAGATACAAACCTCACACATTCAATAATACTTTGTCTATAGTTTCTTGTGAACTTCGTGTCTAAGCGAAGAAGTAAGAATTAAAAATATACCCTCGTTTTCCGTGGGTGTACTAAAATTAAAAAATGGGCTGAATACAAAGTAATTATATAAAAGATTTTACTTAAAGATTACTTAGATACAAACCTTACACACTCGATAATATTTGGTTGATGGTCTTTTGTGAATATCGTGTCTCAGCGAAGAATTATAAATTTTAAAATATTTCCCGGGTTTTCCGTGACGGTACAAAAAATAAAAAACGAGCTTAATAGGAAGCAAGATGACTTTATGTAAAGATTACTAAGATACAAACCTCACACACTCGCTTATATTTCGTCTATAGTTTGTTGTGAACTTCGTGATTCGGCGAAGAATTAAGAATTATAAAACATTTCCCTGGTTTTCCGTGACGGTACAAAAATAAAAAAATGTGCTTTAAAGAAAGTAATCAAATAGAATATTTTATATAAAGGTTACTTACATACAGACCTCACACGCTCGATAATATTTGGTCAATGGTTTCATGAGAATTTCGTGTCTCAGCAAAAAATTAAAATTTTAAAAATGTTTCTTGGATTTTACGTGACGGTACAAAAATCAGAAACGATCTTAAGAGGAAATAAATATATAGATGACTTTATGTAAAAATGACTTAGACAGAAACCCCACTTATTTGATATTTTTTGGTCTCTAGTTTCTTGTGAACATCGTGTCTCAGCGAAGAAGTAAGAATTCAAAAATATTTCATGGGTTTCCCTGAAGGTACGAAAATCAAAAACCAACTTCATGGAAAGTAATCACACAGAAAATTTAATTGTAAAAGTTACTAGATACAAACCTCACACCCTCGGTAATATTTGGTGAATAGTTGTTTGTGAACTTCGTGTCTCAACGAGGAAGCAAGAATTCAATAATATTCCCCGGATATTCCGTGACGGTACGAAAATCAAACACGGGCTTAATATAAAGTTATTATATAGATTAATTTATATAAAGATTACTTAGATACAAACCTCACACATTCGATTATTTTTGGTCTATAGTTTCTTGTGAACTTGGTGTCTCAGCGAAGGGGTAAGAATTCAAAAATATTTTCCTGTTTTTCCATGACTGTACAAAAATAAAAAACGGGCGTAATAAAACTTAATCATATAGAAAATTTTATATAAAGATTACTTAGTTACAAACATCACACACTGATAATGTTTGGTCAACAGCTTCTTGTGATTTTCGTGTCTCAACGAAGAAGTAAGAATTCAATAATTTTTCCCGGATTTTTCGTGACGGTACAGAAATATAAAACGGGCTTAATAGAAAGTAATCAGATAGATGATTTTATATAAAGATTACATAGATACAAACCTCACACACTAGATGATATTTGGTGTATAGTTTGTTGTGAACTTCGTGTCTCAGGGAACACGTAAGAATTGAAAAATATTTCTCGAGTTTCCCGTGACGTTACAAAAAACGAAAGTGGCCTTAATGAGAAAGTAATCAAATAGAAGATTTTTTTTAGAGATTACTTAGATACAAACTCTACACTTTCGATAAAATTTGGTTTATAGTTTCTTGTTAACTTCGAGTCTTAGCGAAGAATTAAGGATAATAAAAATATTTCACGGATTTTTCGTGACGTGACGAAAATAATGAACGGGTTTAATAAAAAGTAATCATAATGAAAATTTATATCAAGATTACTTAGATGCAAGCCTCACACATTTGATAATGTTTGCTCTATAGGGTGTTTTGAACTTCATTTCTCAGCAAAGAAGAAATAATTCAAAAGTATTTCCCGGGATTTCCGTGGCGGTACAGAAATCAAAAACAGTCCCAGTAGAAAGTAATCATATAGAAAATTTTATTTAGAGATTACTTAGATACAAGCTTCAGACATTCGATAAAATTTGGTTTATGGTTCCTTGTGAACTTCGTGCCTTACCGAATAATTAAGGATAATAAAAATATCATCCGGATTTTTCGGGACAGTACAAAAATAAAAACGGGCTTAATAAAAATTAATCACAATGAAAATTTATATACAAATTAATAAGATACAAACCTCACACTCGATAATTTTTGGTACACAGTTTCTTGTGAATTTCATGTCTCAGCGAAAAATTTGAAAATTTTTCCCGGAATTTTGCGTGACGGAACAAAAATCAGTAACCACCTTAAGAGGAAGTAAATATATAGAAGATTTATATAAAGATTAATTAGATAAATACCTATCACGATAATATTTGGTCCATACTTTCTTGTGAACTTCGTGTCTCAGCAATGAAATAAAAATTCGAAAATGTTTCCCGGATTTTTCTTGACGTTACAAATATCAAACACGGGCTTAATAGAAGGTAATTATATAGATGAATTTATATAAAGATTACTTAGATACAAACCTCACACATTCGATAATTTTTGGTCTATAGTTCCTTGTGAACTTTGTGTCTCAGCGCAGGGGTAAGAATTCAAAAACATTTCCCTGTTTTTCCATGACTGTACAAAAATAATAAACGGGTGTATGTAGTGTCAAAAATATGCCTTTGACTGCAATTCTGATTTCTCGACCAAACGACCGCCAAAAGCTCAAAAACTCACTTTCTCTCCCTGTTCCGCGCCTCATTTATTACGCTGACGATGTTTTACGGCGCAGAAAAGCCGTGATGAGTGAAAGATGAGCTCTCATCCTCTCATCCTTCGAGGATGAATGCACCTTATTGTAATTTTCCAAGTCCCTGGGCGACCAAATGTTTATATATCGTGAGCTTTGTAAACCTCTCTCGGGGAACACGATGTGCCACACACACACACACACACACACACACACATATGCGCGCGCTTGCTGGCGCCTCTTATTAATTTTTCCGTATTGTGACGCAAACAAACAAATAAATAATTGTTGTTTTTTTTTTTAGGATTCCTGGCCCCTATAACCTCGCCAGGGTGCGTGGTGCCCAACCAAAAAAAGTAAAAGGTTCTAACGGCTGCGGTTGTAGATAACCACACCTCTATAGAGTTTCACGTGTTTTTTTTTTTTCCCCCAAACTTCCATGAAACCCTACAGAGGACCTCCGTAATGCATGCAACGTGTACTAACGACTCTAGTGTTATTTGATGTTGTAATATTTTGGATATAGAGTTTTATCTATCCACAAATTATGCTCGACCGACAACAAAAGCTGTATTGTTGCACGTAGAATTTTTCAACCTTTTCGCGTATTATTTTTTATGGAATCACAAAGCACGAAACAAAAGCGTCTACTGTTTTCGTTTCAGGCATGGTTGAGTTTTTTGTGTGCTGGTTCTCACAGAGCTGGTGGGGATCGCCTGTTTCACACACCACACCCTCTGACGGGGCGTATGGAATAGAGAGACCGAGGAAATGATCGACAACACACATGCATGGGTGGAACTGTCAACGCCCGTTTATTTGCTATTTGTCCCCCACAGGATATTGCGCGCATCGAAAAGTCTTTTGTTGAAAAAAAAGTATAGCATTGTTCGTTTGTACCACATGCATGAGTGAATCGGTCAACGGGGGTTATTGCTAGGACATTGACTATAGCGCTTATTGTGTTTTCACCAAAAGGAGAGAGGAGGGGGTCGCGTGGGTTGTGGGGGTTCCTATATAACGTAGCAGTTTCTTCTTTTGTACATTATTATCATAGTGAACGTCAATCGTGGCAGTTCCGTATTTTTTAATTTTGTTTGTCTCGCATCGTGGAAGTTGTTTTTTTTTTTTAGTGAGCTACAAGTTATTTTGAAGTCTCTCTATCTTTTTTGAAAGGTAAGTTTTTATTTTTTTTATGATATATTTATATTTTGTTTTGCGTCTGACACACACATATTCAGAGGAGTCAAAAAAAAATTGACACACACACACACACACACACTTACATGTCCCATATTTTTTACCTCCTACAACAGAGTGCACACACACACACACACACACACACACACACACACACACACACACACACACACACACACACACACACACACACAAACACACACACACATGTACTGTTTGCGTCTAATATATATATATATATATGTGGAAGGAAAAAAAATGTCTAGCATTTTTCAATTTTTTTTTCCTTCTGTTTCAGTGCGCTTTCCCCTACCACCACCACAACCCCCCCCCAAAAAATTTCTCTGTATATATATATAAATAACAGAGGAAAAAATGGAATCGCAAGCAGGTCCCTCCGGTCTTTGCGGGAAAGTGGTATGTCGTAACTGTGCAAAGTTGATTTCTAAACCTAATATTGCTAGGCATTTGAAAAAATGTCGTCTACCGGAACATGATGTCGTAGTCCCCCCCCCGGCAAAGAAATCTCGCATTGATGTGCATGAAGGCGGCGGTGCTTTAAATAAAAGTGCACGCATCATGACGTATAAATCTAGAGGTGACGAAAAGTGTGACTCGAGCACCTTCCTCGACAACGTGAAATCCCTAGTAGTCGAACAATTACGTGATTGCATTGCTAATGTTGGAGTTAAAATTCATCTCGTCTTGACCCTGCTGTATGAGAAAGTTGTCTCGTCCAAGACGAGCACTTTCAGCTTTTACGTAGGGTGTGAAGGCTTACACGAAGGCAATCACGAGGATCTTGACGAGATAGTGACACGGCTTTTTGAGCATCTGGGAGAAAAACAAGAAGACTTTGAAGGTAGAGGAAGTGGATGGAGTCTTTGCGGACACAGCCACGTGTTAGAGCTTCGAGTGTGCAACTTCAACCCCTTACGCAGCGCTCAAAAAAACAAACAAACAAAAAAAAAAAGCAAAATGCAGTGTTAAACATACAAAGTAATGATCAGAAGAGTTTCCTATGGTCTGTCATCGCCGCATTATACCCAGCTAATAATGTTAACCCCGAACGCCTGTCCAATTACAAACGATACGAGAAGAAATACAAGAATGTCATGCGAGGAATTTCCTATCCTGTGCCCCTGAATGAGATCAATCAATTTTTAAAAAACTATAGAGAGGAAAAAAGAGAAGATATCGATATTTCTGTGTTTGGGGTTGACGATTGCGACAACATTCGTGTGTTAAGACCTGCTAGAAGCCAGCATAATGTAATTCGACTCTTGCTTGTAGATGGCCGTTACAGTTTGATACGGAATTTCTCACGATTAGTAGGAAGACAGATCAGCAAGGATCACGATAAGATCGACATTTGCGATCGATGCTTGAGAATTTTTCGCGTGGGAAAGAAGACGAAAGAACAGCACAAATGTTTTGGCTCTGTGAATGCAGAACCCGAAGATGTCATGCCGGAACCCGGAACCAAGATGAAATTTCAGAAACACCAGGCTCTTCTCCACCATCCCGCTATCCTTTATGCCGACTTTGAAAGCTTCCAAGTTCCCATGACGTCTTGCGACCCTGATCCCTCTACCTCAAGCACGATCCAAATTTTTCATCACGAGCCTTGCAGTTTCTCCATCTACGGAGAAAAATTGAATGATGTCATCTTGTATTGCGGACCCGATGCGGCAAAACATTTTGTTAAGAAGATAGCGGAATGCGCGAGAGAACTTGCACCCAGCCTGAAAGGCTCTTATGTTTCTCCACCTGCTCTCACGACGGAACAACAGCGGAGACATGACACGGCGACAAGATGCGCAGAGTGTGACCAGGCTTTCACCCCCGAAAATCACAAGGTCGTGCACCATGACCACCAGAATGGATTATTCCTGAGCACCATTTGTAATTCGTGCAATCTCCAGATTAAGGAGTCGCATTTTGTTGCCGTGTTTCTGCACTACACGGAGAAGTATGATACGCATCTGTTCGTCAAAGAGCTCTACAACATAACTTCTCAAATCAGGATCATTCCGAGAACAAGCGAGAAGTACATCGCGGTGAGAGTGTGGATCCCTCTCGAAGAAGGAGGAAGTGTGGAAGTTAGAATCCTGGATTCGTACAATTTCCTGTCCTCCAGCCTCGCCACCCTTGCATCTCAACTTGGGGACGAAGATCTTGTGGCCACCAAGCAAAAGTGTTCTTCGGGAGGAGATGAAAATTTGAATCTGTTGCGTCGCAAGGGTGTCTACCCCTACGAGTACTTCAACGATTTTGACAAATTTGACGAGACGGAACTTCCACCCCGGGAGGCATTTTATTCTCATCTCACGGAGGACGTCTGTTCCGAAGAGGACTACGAACACGCTCGTAGTGTGTGGACGGCCTTCAATTGCCAAACTTTTCGTGATTATCACGACCTGTATTTGAAATTGGACGTGACTCTCCTCATGGACATTTTCGAGTCGTTTCGCAAGAGATGCATCTCGATCTACAAGTTGGATCCTGCCTATTTCTTCACGACGCCGGGATTGACTTGGGAATCGATGATGAAATACACCAATGTGGAACTGGGACTCATCGCAGAGAAGGAACAGTATGCCTTCATGGAGAGTGCGATACGCGGTGGCATCGTCCAATGTCCCCGAAGGCATGCTCAGGCAAATAATCCTCGTACGCCTGGTTACGATGCATCGAAGTCCAACACCTACATCGTCTACTGGGATGTCAACAACCTGTACGGCCACTCCATGTCCCAGTGTCTTCCCATCAGCGACTACGCGTGGTTGACCGAAGAGGAACTCTCCTGCGAGGATTTTTTTCTCAACTGGAGCGAAGATAACGAATGGGGCTGTTTCTTGGAAGTGGATCTCGATTATCCCGAAACGCTGCACGAGAAACATCACGGATTGGCCCTGGCCCCTACCAAAGAGAAGCCACCTGGAGGATCATCGGAACCAAAACTCATACTAAGCATGGAGAACAAGACGAATTACGTTCTGCACTACCGACTCCTCCAATTTTACGTGCGTCACGGCTTGCAGCTGAAGAAAGTACACAGAGGATTGAAATTTAGGCAGAGTAGGTGGCTGGAACCCTACATAGCCGAGAACACACGATGCAGAGCGCAATCGACATCGCCTGCAGACAAGGATCTGTACAAACTGTTCAATAACGCCATCTACGGCAAGACGATGGAGAACGTGCGTAATTACATCGACGCAACGTTGGTCACGGATGAAAAGAAATTCGAAAAGATTGTCGCGTCCCCCTACTTCAAAAACTTCACTATTTTCGACGAGAATCTAGTATTCGTCGAGAAGAACAAGAAGCAAGTGGTGCTCAACAAGCCGATTGCCATAGGTGCCACCGTCCTTGAACTATCAAAATTGCACATGTACCAATCGTACTACGACCAGTTTCAACCTTTTTATGGAGATAACATCCAAATATGTTACATTGACACGGATAGCTTCATTTTTCTAATCCAAAACACACCCAGCCTCGAACGCGATCTGACTAAGATGAAGCATCTTTTTGATTTCAGTAACTTACCATCAGGCCATCACCTGCATTCGACGGAAAACAAAATGACCATAGGAAAGTTCAAAGACGAAGCGGCTGGTAATTACATCAGCGAATTTGCGGGGCTTCGTGCCAAAATGTACTGCGTCAAGATTGCAGATAAGAAAGAAATCAAGAAAGCGAAAGGGGTAGGAAAAATAAGTACCAGCAAATTCAACATGCAAGACTACAAAGAATGCCTGTTTCAAGGTAAAAGAAAACTCAGCACAGATCATCGCATTGCGAATAAATTACACGAGCTGTACACGACGCGCGTAACCAAGGTCGCATTGGATGCAAGAGACAATAAGTTACGTGTTCTCGATTGTCAAATCCACACGAGGGAGTGGGGCCACTGCAATGGAAGCGATAAATGTGACGTGTGTTAACTGTAACCCCATAGCCATGAAGTCCGCTGTGTCTTTTCCTCTCTAAACACAGACGGAGGAAAAGAGGAGCCCTCAGGCGATGAAAAGTTGAAACTCGTTATTATGTTGTTAAGGCTCGCTCTAAACACGAGGCTCATTAAATTCAACTTTTATTTTTTTTCTTCTTCATCGTGATGTAATGAGATAATTACATGTTCTCGAGCCTTTTGAATTTCATCGCCTGAGGGCTCCTCTTTTCCTCCGTCTGTTTTTGAAGAATGACAAAAGACAGCTCATGTAGAAATTTAATTTAAATAACAGGGACAATGAATCTTTTTGGTTTCCGTAAACAAGGCATCATGGACACTACACAACCAAATTCCAATAACCTCTTACCTTCCGTGTTATCTAAACTCAATGGTCTGTTGGTTATTCATCTCAATAGTATCTGGACGAAACTAAATGACGATGTGGGCAAGATATTTTATGTTTTTAATAACAATTTATATTTCTACGAGATTTCGATCGACGGGAAACTTCAAATCACCGTGAATCCGGAGAACGAAGGGCAAAATATTAAAATTTCTAGCGGCAAGAACATTTTTCGAATCAAGCACGACAAGATGCTTTCTAACATTACGTACGATGTTTCCGCAGGAGATTACCTGTACGTGGAACTCCTCGGAGATTACGACAAACTTATTCCTCTCTTCGTAGAATTACGAATCACCTATCCTATTATAAATAACCGTTAACCAAAAATGCCTAACGACATTTTCGGCAACACGAAGCGTGTAGACCACGCAGAAGAGATTCTTATGTTGGATATCCGTGTTAAGAAGTTGAGGAGGGATTTGATCTCTTTGCAGGAGACCTTAAACAAAAGTTTAGAGTCGGAGATCGCTACGCTCCAAACCCAATGTCTCGATCCCATTCTGAAAATCGATTCCGAACTGAAAACGCTCATAAAAAATTACGTCGACGTACCTTCTTACGACAACATTCAAAATATACAGTTGAGCGTGGATTCGCTTCAAAATGATTTGGCCAAATTACAGCAATTTCAATCGAAAAATGAAGATTTGGAAAAATTGAAACTCGAAATCGAAGAACGAACTTCAGCAATCGAAAAGAATTTCTCTGAACTTCAAACCGTCGTGAAGGATATAGATGTAGAACGCTTGCATGTCGTCGTTTCCAAATTACAAGAAGAATTCACCGGCACGTTGGTAGAAATTAAATCCAAGTTACAGACTTTGGAAGATACAATGACGAACCTACCTTCATCAGACGAACTGCAGGTCATCGGTAAAAGCGTCGCGAACATAAAAATTCAATTGGAGGCTTATCAAGATTTCGAACACATTCAAACCACCGTCGCTACGCTTCAGGCATCTCTGGAGTTGATCAACGAAGAAATTAAAAATATTCACGCTGAAGCAAGCGCGTTGACGAGCATTCAAGACACGTTAAGCACGGTCCAGCAGGAGATCGAATATTTAGAAAATTTGAACGTCGAAACGAATCTTGCTCATTTTCATCACGTACTGGACAACATACAGGGTGACTTGGAATCGTTACGGACGAGCGTGCCTTCGAGCAAAGATTTGGAAAAATTGAAAACGGCCGTGACGGCACTATCCGAATCGAGCGACATCAAAAGTTCGTTAAGCGATCTCGAGAGTAGGGTGGGCAATCTCCCCACCTCCAAAGAATTGCACGCTTTGAAAAGGAACATATCACGTATGCTGAAACGACTGGAAACGGAAACGGCGAACGTGGAACAGATTCGAGACGAAATCAGTTCGCTGGTGTCGACGCTGCCCACTTCGCAGAGCGTCGCGGATCTTCACACGCAGTTTATCGAGATGCGAAGCATCGTGAACGATCTTACCGAGAAGAGTTCGAAATTGAATCAAGTCGAGAACCTTCAGAACATCGTCGTCAACATCAGAGATCAAGTTGGAGTGCTGGAATCCACGCAGGAATCGACGCTGGCCTCTTTCGGTGCCAAGTTACAAGAACTCAACGAAAACTACAAGCAGTTGAACGTGGAAGTGAAAATCAAACCGTCGTTTTCTGCCGTAACGAATACCATAGTCGAACATTTGTTGCCCGTACAAAATACACTGGGACAGCTTCACAGCAACCTCGTTAGCGTCGACACTAAATTCGCTAAACTGCATTCTCTGCAAGCCATCGAAATCAACAGCGTTCCCAATCAACAGAGAATCTCCACGTTCGTCGAAGGTAACAAACTGTACATGTTGCATCCCTATCATCCGTATTACAAGTTTCTCCTCGATGGCACGATTCAGATAAACGAATTTTCGTACTGGTCTCACGGCAGAAAAGCTAGCGTCCCCACCATGACTTTGATATCGAATCGTGGTGTCCAGAAAGCAGGAAACATTCCTCTGGCACGTTGGAACGAAACGCGCAACATATATGAAGTACACGAAGACGAAGATCTTACAGTTTTCGACGTGAGTGCCGCCGATAAGCTGATCATTCAAAACACGAGCGAGGTGCCACCTTCTTTGAATCCCATCACGCTGGTGCTTCTCTTCAAACGTAATCTCTAAAAAAAAATGTCTAGGCAAGCCATAGTCCAAGAATTGCATAAACCTGCGCGCCGCAACTACAAACGTTTGGCGGTGGTGACCAAGGCCATCGATGACCTCTGGGAAAGTGACCTCGTGGAGATGAGCAGCGGCAAGTTAAAAAACGTGCATAAATTGAACAAGGGCAACAAGTACCTCCTCACAGTCATAGACACATTTTCGAAATTCGCATGGGCTCTACCTTTGAAGGCGAAAACGGGAACCTGCGTCACGGAAGCATTCAAGACAATTTTTCGCGAAAGCGGCGGCAGACGACCTAGGTTTCTGCACACTGACAAGGGGAAGGAATTTTACAATGCCGTATTCCAAAAGTTTATTCAAAAACATGGCATTCGACATTACTCGACCTTCAGTGACGTCAAGGCCAGCATCGTGGAAAGATTCAATCGCACTCTGAAATCGCGCATGTTTTCACGCTTCAGGGAAGCTACAAGTGGGTCACCATTCTTCCGGAACTCGTTAACGACTATAATCACACGGTGCACGGAACGATAGGCATGAAGCCAGCTGACGTTACCAAGGCCGACGAGCAACGATTAATTTCCAGCGTTTACTGTCCAAAGTACACGCCCACGACAAAAAAACCTAAATACAAAATTGGAGACCAGGTGAGGGTCAGTAAATTGAAGCGAACGTTTGACAGGGGTTTTACACGAAACTGGAGCACGGAACTTTTTACCGTGGTTCAAGTTCTACCCGGGAACCGCCACACGTATATAATAAAGGACAGTGGCGGTGAAATTTTATTGGGGCGCTTCTACGAGGAGGAACTCTCTAAAACGAAACACCCCGACACGTACCTCATCGAGAAAGTATTGCGTAGGAAAAGTGACAAACTGTTTGTCAAATGGCTGGGACTTCCGGAAAAGAGTTGGATCGACGCGAACGAAGTGATCTTGTGAGTACGTGGAACGTGGTGAAACGTCTACCTGATTCTGAAAGTCAAACGAAGAAAAAGAACGGCGAGTTGCTTCCCGACAGCATCCGCTGTCTGATCGTAGGTCCTTCAGGGTGTGGAAAAACAACACTGCTCGTGGACAATTTTCTCCTCGCACCTAATTGGTTAGATTGGAAGAACAGGCATCTGTACGTGTTCTCGAAAAGTTTGGAGCAATCCAAATACCAGCAACTGATGAAACTGTATGATGGTCTGGACATTGCAACGTTCGCTTCGGAAATAAAACCACTCGACGATTGTCGTGAAAATTCAGTCGTTGTGTTCGACGATGTCATCCTGGAAAATCAAAATGAAATTCGCAACTTTTTCACGCAGGGTCGTCACAAAGAAATAGATTGCTTTTACCTAGCTCAAACGTTTTCCAAAATTCCAAAACAGTTAGTACGCGACAACGCTAATTTCATATGTTTGTTTCGTCAAGATCTCACCAACCTCAAGCACGCATACGATGACTACGTAGGCGGAGACATGAGCTACAATCAATTTTCGGAATGCTGCTGCTCTTCTTGCTGGAACAGTGACGATTTCGGATTTGCGACGATCGACATGACGAAGAAACCCAACGACGGAAAATACAGAAACAAAATCAACGACTTTCTAAACGTTGCAACGTTGTGAGAAACGACGTATATAAATAACGTTATGACGAAACGAAAAATCGAAGACTTAAATCTCAAGCTTCGCGATTACCTCGCGAAGCGCTTCAAAGGTTGGAAATCCGAGAATCGCGGATTCTACGAAGAGAAGAAACGTCAAGATCAACCTGTGATCGATGCCATCAGCGATCTAGGTAAAGAAATTAAAGGTGTCACGGAACAAAATAAAAATTTGATCAACGAACTCGTACCACTTGCAGCTAAAAGTTACACCGTACCCACGCCCATTTCGAGCATTCCTTCGACGCCGTTCGAACTGAAGGAAGTACCACGACGTCAAGCCATAAGCAGCACGTCGTCTTCGGATAAAATCGAGTTGGGACCTTTGGCACGAGACTACCTGAGCACGGGCAAGTTCGACAAGGATGAAGTGTTCGGATTGTATCCGAGCATGGAAACCAACGAGGGTGTGGTGTGGAAGATTGGGAAATCGAAGGTGACCTTCGAAGGCAACGACATTAAAGTCAATTTAGGCGATAAGGATAGCTGGAACAGGTATCCGGGTACGGTGGGACTGTGGGAACTCGTTGCCAAAAAGCAGCCGAAGGATTACACCGACCAAGATTACCAGAGTTACAAGAAAATTTTGATCATGACGGATGCCTTGTACCAAAACAACGACGCCTCGCAGAATAGGGTGAAATCGAGCAGCGGCGAAAAGTACAGGAATCTCATCAAACCGATATGGAACCAGGTCAAAACAGGCAGCAGCGTCAAACTCTACAACACGTTACCCAAAGAATTCGTTTGGGTGAACAACGTGCGCAAGCTCATAGACAGGTTGTTGGTTATTGCAGGAGAGGAGAATGCAGGCAATCGTAATTTCTACAACGAGAAGGTTGGCATCGTGGACATGATCAGCACCAAACTTTCCAATTTCATCGTAAACGATGACAAGGGCATAGGGTACCTCATCAAAATCATCAACACGCTGCCTCCGAGATTCTGGAACGTGGCCGAAGGAAAGGGACTCGTGAACGACATCATCAACAAGTTACCTTTCGAGATGCATCTACCTGGCTACCAGTACTGCGGACCGGGTACCAAACTCGAGAAAAGATTGGAGAGAGGGGACAAGGGTGTGAATCCGTTGGACGCCGCATGCAAAGATCACGACATCGCTTACAACACCACTCGCACGGATCTGGATGCACGTCACGAAGCAGACAGAAAATTAGAGCACGCAGCTTTCGAAAGATTCGTCAGCAGAGACGCTTCGCTGGGAGAAAGAATTGCCGCACTGGGCACCACCATCGCCATGAACACGAAACAAAAACTTGGGTGGGGTATATAAATAACATAGAGTAAAAAACAACATGTCTCGTATAACCGATTTGCCGCACGAGCTGCTATGTCAAATATTCCAACAGGCAGTAAACAGAGATGTTAATAAACTTTTAATCATAGCAAGATCAACGCCGGAATTTCGCATCCCTTGTGAAATGGCTATCAAGGACGGTCTTCGGGAGATCAATGGCATGAGGTGCGGTGATCTCGACACTCTTCTTTCGGCTGCAGGGGAAAAATTAAACAAGAGAATGGACGAACTGCACGAGGCGAGGCAGGGAAGAAGACGATACACGGATGATTGGCGTAAGTCGAAGCAGAAAACTGAAGAAATCATCACGCACATCATCGCGTTTTCCGAAGCACGAACTTTCTTCCTCCGTTAAAAAGAAAATAAATAATAATATATATACGTGTCAAAACTTGATATATAAATGATACACATCGTGAAAAAAAGTATATATAAATAACACACACTGAAATTTCTTTGATATGACGACTGAAAAAATGAGTGACCTCCAAGCATTAAAACAAATGCTAAATTTGTCAGTAGAGTATGTAAAAATTCAGGAATTGGAAGTCGGTAAACCTTACGCGATAACTTCCGGTTCAATTGTTTCTACCCAGTATGGTCCCAGGGTGCGTCTGTTGCTCAACGCACAATACAGTCTATTTTTACCAGATCGATATGCTAACATGTTATCCGACGAGAAGCTATCTATTTTAATCGAAAACAAAACTCGAATTGTGTACAAGGGTACAAAGGAACTTCTTGGTAAGAAAACAAAGCACGTAATAGAATTTGTTTAACAACGCTGCGCGGAGTATATCCTTGAAAAAAAAATTACACGAAACAAAAAAAATCTCGGAACATTTATATATAAATAACATACCGTGAAAAAAAATTACACGAGAAAAATCTCAGAACATTTATATATATAAATAACATAGAGTGAAAAAAACAACAACATGAAGCCCAAGGGTGTTGTGTACCAGATACCATACTCCAATCTGAAAAATCTAGGTGCCCTAGATGGGTTACTCACCAAGAAACAACGCGAGAAGAAACGTTCTTGCTTGACGAAAGGACACGGAATGAAATTACTTCTCAGCACACCTCAATTGAGACGCTTGCAGCGTTCGCGGAAACAGCAAAAGATCGGAGGTTTCATATTAAGCATCCCGGCCATCCTGGCAGCATTGGGGGCCGTTGGAAGTTTGGCCGGCGGAAGCGCCGCCATCGCGAAAACCGTCATCGACTCGAAGAAGAACAAGGCGGAATTGGAAGAACAGAAACGTCACAACCTGGCCATGGAAAAGAAAGAGGGGAAGGGCGTGATGAAAAAGTTTAAAAAAAAGAAACAGCAGCACTCACCAACCGAGACATTGAATCTCTGATCGAACCGTTACAAATCAAACACTTTAGAGGGGTTTTCATGTCCGACTCGTTACCTTCGACCGTTAAAAATAGAGAATGCGGCGTAGTCAACTTGGACAGTCAAGAAAATCCAGGCACGCATTGGATATGTTACCACAAAAATAATGACAATAACAAAGCATTCGTTTTCGATTCTTTCGGAGGCATTCCACCTACAAATTTAGTCCATTATCTGAAAACAAACAAAACTTCTATATACTACAACGACGAACGCATTCAAGATTTCGGAGACGTGAACTGCGGTCATCTCTGCCTCTCCGTGCTCGCGTTTCTCTCTAAAATAAATAAGCCTACGATCGAAGATTTCCAGAAAGCATTGTGGAACCTCAAACACGATGGGCATGTTCCATCTCACGAGCGAATCTTCGATCTTGAAACTCACGCTGCACGACGACATCGTCTATCCTAAATCCGTGGCTCTGCGTGCATTCTACAGCATGTACCTCATACCTAACGTCACGCAGCACAACAACAAAATTAGCGTCGGAAGCGAACACGTCGTCGTCACGCCAGGTCAATACAATCTTTCCACTTTGCAAGCTCAATTACCCAAAGGCACGTACTTTTCTCAAAATTCGGTCACGCACAGAGTGGAAATCCTATCGGCAACGGAGACCGTGGACCTGGGCACCATGGGGGAACTTTTAGGTTTCGAGAACAACACAAAACTTGAAGCTGGCATCAAGCACACGGCAGCAAACATTCCTAAATTCTTGGCCATCGAGACTCTAAACGTACACTGCAACGTGGCGGAAGGCATGATCACGAAATCTTCGGACGGATTGTTAGGAAGTCACAAGCAGACGGGGATCATCGCCACCTTCAAACCCAGTTCCGAATTCATGGAACCGATCATCTACACACCCTCTTCGCCGATCTATTTTCCAGTATGTCGCAACCGCATAGACGACATAGAGTTGGTGGTGACGAACGAGAAAGGAGACGTGGTGGATTTCGCAGGTGCAACGACCACTGCCATCGTAGAGATCAATGTATAATAAATAACACACATAGTAAAAATGGAGCAAATCGAAAGTTACGAATTGCAATCTTTTCCTCCCAACCGTCGCACGTTCGCCAATCTCAACGAAGCGAGCAGGGAGATCGAATACGACGTGGACGTAGGCGACGGGTTCGTTCATCCTCACAGAGCGGACCTCTACCTTCAATTCGACGTGGTGAAGAAGGAAAGCGGAGACGCGTTTCCGCCCAATGCAAATTTGAAACTCGTGGACAACTTCGTGCCTCACCTGTTCTCGCAGGTGGAGGTGAGGAAACACAACACCGTCATAGACAGAATAGACTATCCAGGCATCACGTCAACGGCAGTGGGAACATTGAAATTATCCAAAACGGATGCAACATACTATCAAGCGGGAGGATTCGAGGCGGGGACCAAAATATCGACGAGAAGTCACACGGCGCTCTTTCCCATGCGTCTGCTGCCGGGATTCTTCTCGCACTACAAGGAGATCATGTGGAAGGGAGGACTGCGCGTCACCTTTCGAAGAGCGGCCAACGACAACGACGCACTGATGCGATACACCAACTTGAACGCCGACGGCACGCCGATAGCCAACACTTTACCCGAAGCGGCGAAATGCGTCATCCGGAGCATGGAGTTGAGGATGCCGATCGTGGAATACGAAACAAACTACACCCTCAAGTACAAAGCGGAGATCTTGAAGAGTCCGCAGGTGCCGATTCACTTTCACGGTTACCAGTGCGTGCAGAAGTTGGCGTCGGGAAGTCACATGGAATTCGACGTGACGACGCAGTTCAAGAACATACAGTTCGACATGCCAGATTTCGTCGTAGTGCTCTTTCAGACCGGGAGGGACAAGAATCAAGAAAAAGATTCCAGCAAATTCGACAACTGCAAGATCAAAAACATTTATCTGAAGAATGGAAGAAACGAAGTGTTCCCGCGCGAGAATTACAACCTCGACATGACCAAAGACGATTACCTCAAACTTTACGAAGCTTACACCTCTTTCAAACGTGTGACCGAGGGAAACGTGGACATGTACTACACGCCCAGCGAATTCATAACCCACAGACCCATGTCCGTCATCAATACCACGAAGAGGAAGCAAGTGGTGGTCAACGATCGCACCAACATCAAGGTCGTCTGCGAGTTCAACAGTCCGTTGCCCGAGGACACCGTATGCAGTGTCATCCTGGTCGCCGAGAAGTCCTTCGTCCACGACGTGAAGAACGAGAGGGTCACAGAGCAGTTTTAACAAGTTTTTAACATTTTTTCTTGCACAATAAGAAATTTTTGTACTAGCACAATCAGTTTCAATAGCACAATACGAAAATTTTCACTAGTTCAAGATCAGTTACAATATCAATTTCATCAGTTATCAGTTACAATATCTTTTTTCTCATCAGTTTTTGCACTATAGCATGAGACAATCAGAATTTTTGCACAAAAATTTTGTTGTTGTTGTTTTTACATGAGAAAATTAACAATAAAATTCTTTTTTATTGTTTCAGATGCTGTCGAACATCAAAAACACATACACACACACTAAGAAAAAAGCATGCAACTTTATTTGTAACACACACATACATTCTCCATCTTCATCAAAAAATATTATAATAAACATAATTATTTTTATCTATCTCACAATAAAACTCTATATCCAAAATATTACAACATCAAATAACACTAGAGTCGTTAGTACACGTTGCATGCATTACGGAGGTCCTCTGTAGGGTTTCATGGAAGTTTGGGGGAAAAAAAAAACACGTGAAACTCTATAGAGGTGTGGTTATCTACAACCGCAGCCGTTAGAACCTTTTACTTTTTTTGGTTGGGCACCACGCACCCTGGCGAGGTTATAGGGGCCAGGAATCCTAAAAAAAAAAAAACAATTATTTATTTGTTTGTTTGCGTCACAATACGGAAAAATTAATAAGAGGCGCCAGCACGCGCGCGCATATGTGTGTGTGTGTGTGTGTGTGTGTGTGTGTGTGTGGCACATCGTGTTCCCCGAGAGAGGTTTACAAAGCTCACGATATATAAACATTTGGTCGCCCAGGGACTTGGAAAATTACAATAAGGTGCATTCATCCTCGAAGGATGAGAGGATGAGAGCTCATCTTTCACTCATCACGGCTTTTCTGCGCCGTAAAACATCGTCAGCGTAATAAATGAGGCGCGGAACAGGGAGAGAAAGTGAGTTTTTGAGCTTTTGGCGGTCGCTTGGTCGAGAAATCAGAATTGCAGTCAAAGGCATATTTTTGACACTACTACCGGTGTAATAAAACGTAATCATATAGAAAATTTTACATAAAGATTACTTAGTTACAAACATCACACACTGATAATGTTTGGTCAACAGCTTCTTGTGATTTTCGTGTCTCAACGAAGAAGTAAGAATTCAAAAATGTTTTCCGGATTTTTCGTGACGGTACAAAAATATAAAAAGGGGTCAGTAGAAAGTAATTAGATAGATGATTTTATATAAAGATTACTTAGATACAAACCTCACACTCTAGACGATATTTGGTGTATAGATTGTTGTGAACTTCGTGTCTCAGGAAACACGTAAGAATTGAAAAAATTTCTCGAGTTTCCCGTGACGTTACAAAAAACGAAAGTGGCCTTAATGAGAAAGTAATGAAATTGAAGATTTTTTTTTAGAAATTACTTAGATACAAACTCTACACTTTCGATAAAATTTGGTTTATAGTTTCTTGTGAACTTCGAGTCTTAGCGAAGAATTAAGGATAATAAAAATATTTCACGGATTTTTCGTGACGTAACGAAAATAATGAACGGGCATAATAAAAAGTAATCATAATGAAAATTTTATATCAAGATTACTTAGATGCAAACCTTACACATTTGATAATGTTTGGTCTATAGGTTCTTTTGAACTTCATTTCTCAGCAAAGAAGAAATAATTCAAAAGTATTTCCCGGGATTTCCGTCGCGGTACATAAATCAAAAACGGTCCCAGTAGAAAATAATCATATAGAAAATTTTATTTAGAGATTACTTAGATACAAGCTTCAAACATTCGATAAAATTTGGTTTATAATTCCTTATGAACTTCGTGCCTCAGCGAATAATTAAGGATAATAAAAATATTTTTCGGGACAGTACAAAAATAAAAACGGGCTTAATAAAAATTAATCTTAATGAAAATTGATATAAAAATTAATTAGATACAAAAGTAGTTGTATCAAGCCGCTTGAGCAACTCCAAGTAAGCCGCAGTGTTGCCAACCCACCCCAAGAAAATTTCACCATATGATATTTTACAGGCGAAGCTAACCTACAAATAGGAGTTGGCAACACTGACTAGTTGCTTCACAAACCTTTTGTTTTTTTTAATATTTTGCTATATGATATTTCAGAGGCGAAGCTAACCTACAAGTTGGAGTTGACAGCGTAGCCTTCTAAGATGATAAGTATGCAGTAAGATGAAGAAGAAGAATTAATGACGCTAACTGGCAATAGTGGTGGTGACTTGTTACCCCCCTTCCCCCTGTTTTCTTTTTCTAGCATACTGATCTATTGCATGCTAACCAAACCTCTTAAGCAATATTGGGAGGCAGGCCACGGGTCCTCCACATGTATGTATGTATGTAATGCGATTTGGGGGAAGAGGGGGCCAAAATTTTGAACTTACAGCTGGAAAATGTTTCTATAACATGTTTTCGTTCGAGGCAAATTCATAGATAGATATTGTTAATAAATATTAATATTTTTGCTATTAATTGTAAATATATATACTTATTGTATTGTAGCAATTAGCGAAAAGCGACTGTTATCCGTATTTGAAAAATTACGCATCGCCTGTGGACATCTAGAAACTACAATTTCGTTCCCCCCTGCCTGCTAACAATGTTGACAGAATACAGAAATTTAACAATAGGTAGGCCTTGGAAAGCGGAAGTTATAAAGGGTCTTTCATTAAGAGTGATATTTTTTAATTTTTTTTAAAAAAATAAACTACTCAACGTATCAAAGTAAATTGTACTTTATTTTGAAGCTTAGACATTGGAGTTATGTTCTGAACAAAATATCGTTCAAATGTCCACCACGGCTTTGAACACACTGACTCACACGATGGCTCCACTGATCCTGATTTCAGTGGAAAAATCATCTTCTCAGACGAGGCGCATTGTCGTCTTAGTGGATTCGTCAATATGCAAAATTGTCGTCATTGGAGCGAGAAGAACCCATAAGTGGTCCATGAGGTGCCATTGCATTCAGAAAAACGCACTGTGTGGTGCGGTTTATGGCGTGGCGGCGTCATTGGACCTTATTTCTTTCGAGATGATGAGAGAAGAACCGTTACCATCAATGGCAACCGCTACAGATTCATGTAACGCGAATTTCTGTGGCCAGAACTTGAGACCATAGATATTGAAAACATGTGGTTCCAGCAGGATGGCGCTACGTGCCACACAGCTCATGCTACGCTCGATTTGCTGAGGGAGAAGTTTGGCGACCGGATCATCTCGATGTGTGAATTGGCCGCCACGTCGTGTGATTTAACACCCATGGATTTTTTGGTTGGGGCTACATCAAAGCCCAGGTCTATGCTGACAAGCCACGAACGTTGTTGGAACATTTGGAGGCGAACATTCGTCAGGCTATCGCAGACATAACGCCACTAATGTTGGACAGAGTGCTTAACAATTGGAGCCATCGTGTGCGTCAGTGTGTTCAAAGACGTGGTGGACATTTGAACGATATTTTGTTCAGAACATAACTGCAATGTCTAAGCTTCAAAATAAAGCACAATTTACTTTGATACGTTGAGTGGTTTATTTTTTATTCAAATTTTAAAAAGTATCACTCTTAATGAAAGACCCTATACTTCCCGTTTTTTCAATAGCTGAACGATGGAATTCCTCACCGACGTATACAATTTGTTTTGTTCATGTTTCAATGCAGACGATGCTATGTAGGTTACAGCAGTTTTTTTTGTTGTTTTTTTTTACATCAGCTCTGGCAACTGTTGAGAAATAGTGACGTCAGTTAACAGCATTGGTAGGAGTGATGTGATGCATTAGCTTGTGAATTTTCGAACTCGAAAGATGATGTGCCTAGAGCGGATTGTCTCGGATTTCTATTGGTCCACGTTGCGTTGGCTAACATATCACTCCTCGACCTCACTAAAATGGATAAAACTAAAAGCTCTAGTGTGGAAAGTTCTGTTTCATTTTGAACGTCGGTGAAAAAACATTTCAGCAGGATTTCCAAAAGTGAGTAACTTTGTTTCTTAGCTTGCATGGGTTGGCTTTGAGTTATAAATATGGCGTTGGTTTTGTGAGTCAAATTCTGAAAAACCTAACAGACGTAAGGGATTGTGGATGGAGGGTAACTTCCTGAAAAACCTAACAGCCCTTATGTATTGTGGAAGAAAATATACTCACAAAACATGCAAAAAAGAGAGAATATAGAAGGTGTTTCATGTCTCTCTCTGCTTTATATATTTGAAGCATGCATCTTGGTAGCTGGAATATTTTTTTCTTCCGTGTGCCGTTGTTGGTAGAAAATATGTGTGCGGGGGCATATTTCAAAAAATAAATGTGTTAAATTGTTAGAAGAAGGCAAGAAAATGGAGGAGAGTTGTGTGTGTTTGATATCTAGTGGAAGTACATAGTGATTCGAATCGTATTATTTAAAATATTTAGTTTTTTTTTTGCACGCTTATTGATATTAAACCTAAAATTAAATAAAATCCGGCAACTATATCCAATTATACTTATGGCTACAGCGAGCATTTGCAAAAAATGGCTTGAGATATTGTTTTTGTTACGTAAACAAAATGGCCGACTCGCAATGACTGTACCAATATGAACAGGCTATATAAATTGAGAGATGGATAGAAAAGTTAATTAAAATTTAATTTCATGATTGCAACACGGAACTTAAATATACATACATATAAATTAAATGTTTGGTGCTGATCACATCACACATTGCCAACTATGTATTGGACTTCCCATATGCAAAGATATGATTTTTTTTATTTGTGTTGTAGTGCAAATATGTCGTCTGGGGCCTCCCCTATGGCGCAGTGGTAGTGTTATTGCCTTGTAATCAAGGGGTCCCGGGTTCGATACTCGGTGGAGGCACAAGTGGTTCGGATCCCATTTAAAAAAAACTGTAGGTCCAGTCCCGATTAGCCTTACTGTGCATAAAGTGAACTTAAAAAAACAACAACTCAAATGTTGTCTGGTTCGGGACCTGGACCTACAGTCTAAAAATATTATGGTATTATTCCTGCAATTATTTGCAATCTTGGCCAGAGAAGAAAAAGTGATATTTTTTTTAATATCGAGCCTATATTTAAAATTATACATGTGCGCATGCGCGCGAGGGGTGAATTTTATTTTTTTGATCGGGTGGGTTGTAAGGTGACTGAACATGTAGGAAAAGTACTAGTATATACATAGATAAAAGTTACATGGGTCTAGGCTTCATAGGAGCCAAGAAAATCAATGTCTTGGAAAACGTCTTAAGACAAATATCTTAATCTTTAAGAAAGTCGACTTCCGGTATCTTAAGATGTTACTTCCGGTCTGTCAAGAAAATTTTCTTAAGACAAAAATCTTAAGACGTTTTCCAAGACATTGATTTTCTTGGCTCCTAATTGAGCTAGGATGATGATTTTAGTTTTGTTGGATAGGATTCGACGAGAACTATTCGACTAGCAAATAAAATCGATTCTACCCCCTCAAGTTTCGGAAATACAGACATTTTTATTTTTTTGAGAAACTTGATTTGCCGACTTAGTTTTTACCCTAATTCGAAAATTTTAATAGCATTCGATAAAAAAATTAGAAGTACTCTACAACTTATTGGAGGGATGATGACTAGTGCTTGCTGTTTTCGAGTTATTTTAAATTTAAATTTCAAGATGTAATTTCTAAGATGTCTTGTAAATCATAAACTATGGGTTGTAGAAAACCCATTCTTGTTTTATCTGCTATTGCTCGACGAATACTATAAACATAAATAATGCTTATGGCTTGATTTAAAAAATGGCGACCGGAAATAACTCTGTTTTTCTGAAATTATGATTTATACTTCATACGCCAAGAGGGCTGAGGGTTAGAAAAAAAGAGATTGTTTGGTAGAAAAACTTAAAATAGAATTATGTACACATAATATTTTTGTGTTTTCTATACACAAACAATTATTTTTTCATTTATTTACAGGATTGATTAAGGAGCAAGAATAGCATATACATAAAATAACACATACCAAACCCAGCACCATCGTGAATTAGCCTTCCAAGGTTTTTTTATTGCAAAGCATTTATTTTGTGGCACTCTACTAAATATATATAAAATAACATACCACACAAATATTTTTTCAACAAGATGCAATCGGTAAAAATTTGCCCTATGTGTGAAACTAGTGTTTGAAATAAAAATTTCGAAAGACACCGCCGTACCTGTGTACCTGGTAAGCATGTGACCGCTACAGAACCATGTCCCAGGTGCGGTAAACATATTACTATTGGTCATCTGAAAAGGTATATAACAACATGCAAAGTCTTCGGAGCACCTGTTCCACGCTCGACCAAGAGAAAAGCGAATGCCGACTTGCCGCCATCCGCCAAACGCGTCAAGCCTGTGGCGAAAGCGAACCAGTCTGCTTTCGAGGGTTTGTTAGAGGACTTTGTCCTCACTTCGGAGGGCTCATGTGACGTGCGTAGCTTTTTGGAGAACGTGCAAACCAAAATTATTTCCATACTCAGCGATGCGCTTGCAACGCACTCCACCAAATTCTACGCATTGCTATGTTGCCAGTACAAAAAGCCGTCTGATGAAATTTATAGCTTCTACCACAATACTAAGGCGAAGACGCTGCATCTGGCGGATGTCGACAACCTAAAGGCCATCTACAACGAGTTTGCCGAGGAGCTGGTGGCCAAGCAGGAGGAACATCAAGCTGTGGGCTCAGGAGGTTCGCTGTGTGGCGAGCCTCACGAGCTGTGTATCAAACTTATCAAGTTTGTGCCTGTCTCCGCATCCAGCTACGTCCCCTTACCACGTACCATTTTGGCAAAGAAGGCTGTCCTGAATATTCAGAACAGTGACGCCAAGTGCTTTCTCTGGTCGGTGCTTGCAGCGTTGCACCCTGTCCACCGAAAAAAACAACCACACCGAGTTAACTACTACAAGCAGTACGAGCCAGAGCTGGAAGATGCGATGGTTGGGATCGACTACCCGGTGGAGGTCTCGGATATTCGCAAGTTCGAGGCTCGTACACACAACCCGCAGTTGGCTATCAATGTTTATGACCTCACTGAGAAAAATGTTGTGTACCCTATTCGGGTGAGCGATGTAGACAACAATGATGCTCGAGAAATCCATCTTCTGCTCATCAAGGACGAGACCCATCACCACTACACCCTCATCCGTTTCCTCTCCAGACTTGTTTCTAGCCAAACAAGCAAACAAAAACACCGCATAGAAGTTTGTCGCAGGTGCTTGTCAATGTTCCACGGACAGGATCAACGCAGTTATCAACATGTTCGAGGCTCCAACATCGCTGCCGAGAAGTTCGCTCGCCACAAGCTCTACTGCAGTAAAAACGAGATAGGGGTGGCAGTCTTGCCCAAACCTGGCACTGTAGAAATATTTCACATGCACAGTGCGATGGTAGAGCACCCTGCTATCATCATCGCCGATTTAGAGGCCTTCCCTAAACCTATCTCCACATGCGATCCCAATCCCAAAGTTTCCTCTACTACCCCTCACCAACTCCACGAGGCCTCGAGTAATGCTTATGTTGTGGTGTGGCGAGACCGACTTGTTGACCCCGAGTCCTATGTGTATCGCGGTCCCGACGCAGTCAAACATTTTCTAGAAAGGATGGTTGTGGAAGCCAACGAGATAGGGGAGTTCCTGTTGACCCCCAAGTCTATGAAACGGCTGTCTCCAGACGACAAAATCAAGCACGAGAAGGCTACTACCTGTCCTGTGTTCACCCGGAAGTTTAGCACCAACAACCGTAAAGTTCAACATCATGATCACTTCAACGGTAGATACATTGGTCCTTGGTGCAACCGGTGTAATTTGTTGGCCCGGGACCCGCGCTTCATCCCTGTGTTTTTCCACAATGGCTCGGGGTACGACTTTCACCATCTGGTGCCACATCTTGGGTACGACGACATGCGAATCAACGTCCTGGCGCAGAACGAGGAGCGTTATATTAGCTTTAGCAAGTTGGTGCGAATACCAGAAGCGGGCTCTTCCATCGAACTTCGTTTCCTCGACTCCCTGAGGTTCCTCCCGGCCAGCCTCGAAGCCCTGGCGAAAAAGCTCAGCGACGAGCAAATGCTCATCACCTCTGCCAATTTTCCAAACTTGGACGCCGGTCTCTTCAGGCGTAAGGGGGTCTACCCCTACGAATACATCACCGACTTTACCAAGTTTGCGGAGAAGTCGCTGCCTCCTCGAGCGAAGTTCTACAGCAAGCTGCGAGGCTCAGGCATCTCTGAGGACGACTACAACCATGCTCAGTCCATGTGGCGCGAGCTGGATTGCCAAAATCTTGGGGACTACCACGATGCCTACCTAAAACTCGATGTGACGCTCCTCACGTCACATCGATGTGGTCCAGGCGTTTCGTGCAACTGCGAAGACCATCTACAAGCTGAACCCTGCATATTTCTACAGTCTTCTTGGACTGGCATGGTCGGCCATGCTCCTTGTTACAAAAGTTAGGCTTGAGCTTCTTTCGGACGTGGACATGATGCTGTTTGTAGAACGTGCCGTCCGGGGTGGAATGGTCCAGGTGTCACAGCGACACTCGCACGCCAACAATCACCACATAGCTACCGGTTACGACACCTCGCAACCGTCCAGCTACATCATGTACACAGACGTCAACAACCTCTGCGGACACTCCATGATGCTGCCACTCCCCTCCGGAGGGTTCAGGCTGGCTGATCTCTCCAAATTATGATGTTGAAGGTTTCAGCGATGTGGAATGCGGTGTTTTTTTTTGCCGAAGTGGACCTTGAGTTCTACGAGGAGCTGCAGGATTTGTTCTGCGACCTTCCGCCAGCCCCAGAATTCAAATGCCCGCCTGGCTCGAACCAACCAAAGCTCGTCATGGACTTCAAGCCCAAAGAGAGTTATGTTATGCACTACCAAAACCTCTGGTCTTTGATGGAGCAAGGGGTTACCGTCTGCACAGTACATCGAGTTCTTATGTTCGAGCATTCTCCATGGTTGAGGCCATACATCGAGCTCAACACCAAACACCGCACAGTCGCTACTTCTGATTTCGATCGCGATTTCGTCAAGTTAATGAACAACGCAGTGTTTGGGAAAACGATGGAGAATGTGCGAAATCGTGTGGATGTGAGGCTAATATAAAAAAAGCACAATGTCGCAAGCTTGTAGCAAGCCCGTTATTCAAGTCACGTACTATTTACAATGAGCAGGTTGCTCTGGTGCATATGAGGAAGAGCGAGGTGATGCTCAACAAGCCAATCTATGTTGGTGCCTCAGTATTAGACCTAAGCAAGCTTCACATGTTTCAAATATATTATGGGATACTACGCCAGCACTATAACGACAATATCAGCGTACTCTACACGGATACAGATAGTTTGGTGTACCACGTTCGCACGGACGATGCATATAGGGATATAGCCACGGTACTAACTTTTGTGAACCTTTTTGACACGTCAGGCTATTCCGAACCGAACCGATACAAAATCCTGGCTCGCAACAAAAAGGTGCCTGGCAAACTCAAAGACGAGAAGGACGGAGATGTAATTCTTGAGTTTGCCGGTCTTCGCGCCAAAGCCTATGCTATTCGGGCAGAGGGTTCCATCACAAAAAAGCTAAGGGTGTGGGCAGGCAGGTCGTCCAAGAGCACCTCAAGTTCGAGGATTACGTCGAGACTCATAAAACTAGGACGCCAATTCTAGGAGTGGAGCAGCGCAGTGTCGACCATGTGTTGACAACCAACAAGGTGAGAAAGGTTGCCCTGGACGCACGCGACGACAAGAGGTGTGTTCTGAAATGTTGGATTCACACGCTCCCGTGGGGCTACCATCGTCTAAATACTAGTAAGACATGCCTCAAATGTAGTAAATAGTATGTATGTATGAAAAAAACAACAACTCATGTAACAGAAGTTCCAATTTAATATAGCCAAGATACTAAAACAAACATGGGTCTGCGAGCTATGAACTCATTGGGGTTATAGTACACGTCCACGTTGCCGGAGGTCACTCTCTTGTAAGCTGGGTATGCCTCGTACAGTTTCAGGTAGTCGTTGTTTGCAATGTTCAGGTTGTAGTTCTCACGCGGGAATATCTCGTTCCTGCCATTTTTGAGGTAGATGTTCTTGATTTAGCAATTGTCGAACTGGCTCGAATGTTTTTCTTGGTTGTTGTCCTCCCCTGTCTGGAAGAGCACGACCACAAACTCTGGCATATCGTACCGGATGTTGTTAAACTGTGTGGTCACGTCAAATTCAAAATGGTTGCCGGAAGCAGGTTTCTGCACGCATTGGTAAGCGAAAAATTGGATGGGTACTTGGGGATTCTTCAAAATGTCTGCTTTGTACTTGAGAGCGTAGTTAGTTTCGTATTCCACTACGGGCATGCGCAGCTCCATGGACTGGATGATGCACTTGGCAGGATCGGGTAGTGTGTTGGGAAGTGCTGAACCGTCTGCACTCAAGGTGCTGTAACGCATCAGCGCATTGTTGTCGTTGGCGCTTCTGCAAAAAGTGATGCGCAAACAACTCTTCCACATAATCTCTGTGTAGTCGGAGAAGAAGCCAGGAAGCAGGCGCATGGGAAACAGTACTGTGTGACTTTGAGTTTTGATTTTTGCACCTCCTTCGAATCCCCCCGCCTGGTAGTATGCTGCATCGGTCTTGGAGAGTTTCAGTGTTCCCACAGCTGTAGAGGTAATCCCGGGGTAGTCAACCCTATCGATGACGGTGCCATGCTTTCTAACTTCCACCTGCGAGAACAGGTACGGCACCAAAATTATCTACAAGTCTTAAATTTGCATTGGCAAGAAATGCTTCGCCGTTGTCTTTTTTCACATCAAACTTGATATACAAATCAGCTCTGTGAGGGTGAATAAGCTCATCCCCGATGTCCATGTCGTATTCTATCTCTCGATTCGCTTCATTGAGGTTGGCAAACGTGCGACGATTGGGAGGGAAGGACTGCAACTCGTAACTTTCGATTTGATCCATGATGGTTATTTATTATATGTTAATCTCCACGACGGCAATGGTCGTGGCTCCTGCAAAATCAACCACCTCCCCTTTCTCGTTGGTAATTGCCAATTCTATGTTGTCTATGCGATTACGAGATACAGGAAAGTATATCAGTGGGGAGGGTGTGTAGATAATTGGCTCCATGAACTAAGAGTTTGGTTTGAACGTAGCGATAATACCTGTCTGCTTGTGACTCCCTGGGATGCCGTCCGAGGATTTGGTGATCATACCTTCTGCCACATTGCAATGTATGTTCAGAGTCTCGATGGCTAGAAATTTAGGAATGTTAGCACCGATGTGCTTGATGCCAGGTTCGAGCTTTGTGTTGTTCTCGAATCCCAAAAGCTCTCCAATGGTACCCAGGTCTACGGTTTCCGTGGAAGACACTAGTTCCATCCTGTGAGTTACAGAATTTTGCGACAGCAGTACACTTCTTGGCAATTGAGCCTGCAAGGTAGACACGTTGTACTGGCCAGGGGTAATGCTGATTTTTTCGCTGCCAATTTTGATGGTATTGTTGTGTACCGTCCCATTAGGTATCGGGTACATGCTGTAGAATGCACGAAGAGCAATAGATTTAGGATAGATGATATCGTCATGCAATGTAAGTTTCAGAAGCGAAGTCTCGCTTGTGAGATGGAATACTCCCATAGTGCTTTAGGTGCCACAATGCTTTCTGGAAATCCTCGATCATTGGGTTATTTAATTGCGAGAGGAAGACAAGCATGGAAACGCAGAGATGTCCACAGTTCACATCGCTGAAACCCTGGATGTGTTCGTCATTGTAGTAGAGGTTGGCAACACTGAGATACTTTACCAACACAGCAGGTGGCATGCCTCCGAATGAATCGAAAACAAATGGTTTCTTGTTGGCTTTGAGGTAGCATATCCAATGTGTACCTGGATTTTCGTAACTGTCTAGGTTAACCACACCACACTCTTTTTTCTTTACAACAGAAGGTACAGAATCAGACATGGAAACGCCCCTGAAGTGCTTGACCCCCAACAATTCGATCAGAGATTCAATATCGAAGTTGGACAGGGGCTCTTCTTTTTTTTAAACTTTTTCAAAGCTTCGAGGTTGTTCATTCGCTTTTTGGTCACACGTTTCCCCTTCTTCTCCATAGCCAGGTTGTGGCGTTTCTGCTCTTCCAACTCGGGCTTATTCTTTTTTGCATCAATGACGGTCTTGGCAATGGCGGCACTGCCTCCTGCCAAGCTGCCTACAGTGCCCAAAGCTGCCAAGATAGCCGGGATGCTGAATATGAAACCTCCAGTCTTCTGCTGCTTTTGCAAACCTTGTAACCTCCTCAACTGAGGAATGCTAAGCAGCAATTTCATTCCATGACCTTTTGCCAAGCAGGAATGTTTCTTCTCGCGCTGCTTTTTGGTGAGCATTCCATCAAGAGCTCCGAGAGACTTGAGGTTTGCGTAGGGTATTTGGTAAACAACACCTTTGGGCTTCATGGTGATAGTATGTTATTTATATATATCGTGAAAAGGTAAGGCTTTGCCCCCCCTAATGCAATGAAGTGATGATAGGTTGGTTATACAAGTTGCTTTTTTTCACAAGGGTTATTTATTTACAGCCTCCACCCCAATTTTCGTTTTGTGTTCATGGCGATGGTCGTACCCAATGCAGCAACCCGTTCACCTAGCGAGGCATCTCTGCTGACGAGTCTCCCGAAAGCTGCATGCTCCAACTTCCTGTCAGTATCATGACGTGCGTCGAGATCTGTGTGAGTATTGTAGGCAATGTCGTGGTCCTTGCATGCTGCGTCCAGGGGGTTCACACCCTTGTCTCCTTTCTCCAGTCGCTGTTCGAGTTTCGTACCCGGACCGCAGTACTGGTAACCTGGCAGGTGCATCTCGAAGGGTAGCTTGTTGATAATATCGTTCACCAAACCTCGACCCTCGGCTACATTCCAGAATTTGGGAGGCAGGGTGTTGATGATTTTGATGAGGTACCCTATACCTTTGCTGTCGTTGACAATGAAGTTGCTAAGCTTGGTGCTAATCATGTCCAAGATGCCCACCTTCTCGTTGTAGAAGTTGCGATTGCCTGCAGTTTCTTCGCCTGCGATAACCAGCAATCGATCTACAAGCTTCCTTACGTCGTCTACCCAAACAAACTCTTTAGGTAGGGTATTGTAGAGTTTGACACCGCTGCGAGTCTTGAGCTGGGTCCATATTGGCTTGATGAGGTTCCTGTACTTTTCTCCACTGCTAGATTTCACGCGATTCTGTGTTGCATCGTTGTTTTGGTACAGGGCGTCCGTCATGATCAAAATTTCCGTGTAACTTTGGTAATCCTCGTCTGCATAATCTTTAGGTTGCTTCTTAGTGATAAGTTCCCACAATCCCACGATGCCGGGATACCTAGTCCAGCTGTTCTTCTCGCCCAAATTAACTTTTACATCGTCACCCTCGAACGTGACTTTCGATTTTCCAATTTTCCAAACTACACCCTCGTTATGTTCCATGGTCAGGTACAATCCGAATACCTCGTCTTTTTCGAATTTCCCTGTGCTTAGGTAATCCCTCGCCAACGGACCCAGCTCGACTAGCTTGTCCGAAGAGGTACTGAATAGGGCCTGACATCTCGGAGATGGAGCAAGTTCGAACGGAGTAGTGTGAATGCTGGATATCGGTGTAGGTATGGTATAATTTCGAGCAGTGAGTGGCACAAGCTCGTTGATTAACTCTTTGTTTTGCTCGGTGACATCTTTGATTTCTTTACCAAGTCCACTGATGGCATCGATGATAAGTTCGTCCTGACGCTTTTTCTCTTCGTAAATTCCATTATTCTCGGCTTTCCAACCCTTAAACCGTTTTGCCAGGAAGCTACGCAGCTTCAGGTTGTCGTCTGCAAGTTAGCGTTTCATTTTTTTTTGTGTGTAGTTATTTATAATAGATCAAGACGTATCTTGTAACGTTGCAACGTTAAGAAAATTATTAATTTTGTTTCTGTATTTTCCGTTATTGGGTTTCCTCGTCATGTCTATTGTGACAAATCCGAAATCATCTTGGTTCCAGCATGAAGAGCAAAATTTGGAAAACTGATTGTAGTTTATGTCCCCACCTACATAATCATCGTAAGCGTGTTTTAAATTGATGTAGTCTTGACGTAACAAACAAATGAAATTAGCATTGTTTCGGAGTAGCTGCTTGAGGATTTTGGAAAAAGTCTGAGCAAGGTAGAAGCAGTTCATGCCTCTGTGCCGACCCTCAGTAAAATAAATTGCGAATTTCGTTCTGGTTCTCCAGGATCACATCGTCCAAAACCACCACAGAGACAGCAGTCTAGTGGTATCACTTCAGGAGCAAATATAGCTATGCCTAGTCCCTCGAACAGTTTAGACAGTTGGCGATACTTCGATTACTCCAAACTTTTGGAGAAAACATACAGGTGGCTGTTCCTACAGTTTAACCAGTTGGGGGCAAAAAGAAAATTATCAATAAGTAACATTGTTTTTCCACATCCAGAAGGTCCAACAATAAGGCAGCGAATGTAGAAGCTCGCCGTTTTTCCTATCCTGACGTTCCGATCGAAAATCTGGCAGTCGCCGGACCACATCCCAAGCACCCGCTACACAATCACCTCGTTTGCATCGATCCAACTTTTTTCCTCGAGTCCCAGCCATTTCACCAACAGTTTGTCACCTTTTCTACGTAATACTTTTTCAATAAGATACGTGTCGGGGTATTTTGTTTTAGAAAGTTCCTCTTCGTAAAATCTTCCTTTCAGAATTTCGTCGCAATTATCTTTTATTATATACGTGTGACGGTTTCCGGGTAAGACTCGAACTACGGTGAAAAGTTCCGTACTCCAATTTTTTGTGAAGCCTTTTTCGAACGCACGCTTAAATTTACTGATTCTCACCTGATCTCCAATTTTGTATTTCGATTTCTTGCTTGTAAATTTGTACTTTGGGCAATAAACCGTAGAAATTAAACGTCGCTCGTCAGATTTGTTGACGTCAGCTGGTTTCATGTTTATCGTGCGATGCAAACTGTGATTATAGCTGTTAACGAGTTCCGGAAGCATGTCGAGCCACTTGTAATTCCCCTGAAGCGTGAACTGTTTCCACATGCTTGTTTTGGCAGTTCGGTTGAAACGTTCCACTATGCTGGCTTTGATGTGACTAAAGGTGGAATAATGTTGAATATTTTGTTTTTGAATAAATTGCTGAAAGACAGAGTTGTAGAATTCTGTTCCGTTGACTGTTTGAAGAAATTGAGGTCGCACGCCACTTTAATCGAAAATAGTTTTGAATGCTTCCACTACACAGGTTCCTGTTTTTGCCTTGAGGGGTAAAGCCCACGCAAATTTTGAAAATGTGTCTATAACGGTGAGAAGATACTTGTATCCCTTGTTGATTTTATGTAAATTTTTTAAGTTGCCACTGCTCATTTCCACAAGGTCAGCCCCCCACAGGTCGTCTATGCCTTTGGTCACTACCGCCAGTCGTTTATAGTTTCGCCGTGCAGGTTTGTGCAGGTCGTTCACAATAGCCTGGCTAGACATTGTGTGAAAATAAGAATATAGCTTGGATGGGATTTCTGGCCGCAGACAATGCCGGGTTTTCTATGTACAGCTTATCACCTATTTCTATGTCGATAATTTGAGTGGCATCTTCGGCATAGACAGTCTCGCGAGTTTCGGGGTGGGTGAAATCGACCAACTCCACTCCTCTTATTTTAGGCTTGCCACTGATGTTCGTCACGGTCATGGTTGGGTAGTGGGTTGCGTGATACAAAGACCAGTATGAAACCTTGACGAACTGAAGTGTGCCAGCGAGGAAAAACTGGTGATAGGCTTTGGCAGGAGTCAGCATGTAGAGTTTGGCACCCGGATGGAAGAACGAGGAAAATTCCCTGCTTGGAATGCTGTACAGTTCGATGACAACAGTTTGTCGATGCTGGCGTTCAGAGTGTTTACATTGGTTCGAACCTCGCTCTCCACATCCTCCAATCTACCGTTCACCGATTCCAGATGCTCCTCGATAGCACGGACAACAGTGTCGTAATCGGGCTTGATCTTCACATCGACAATTAGCCTCTTGAATGTTTCGTTTAACTCCTGTAGTTGGGTACTGAAATTGGTTATGGCCGATTCCTGGCTCGCCTCGATGCTGCCAATTTGCTCTTTCACATTGGCGATAATCTGCTGCAGACTTTCCACGAGTGTAAACTTGGAGCTCTGGGTTGCGAGGTCGTGGACCTGGGTTCTAATTTCCGCAAACAAGCCATGTAGCTCGCTTATGTTCTGGTTGGTGGGTAAGGTTGCAACAGATTCCCGAAGCAATTCAATTTCGGTTTGGATGTTTTGATGTCGTTGGATTTGAGTATTCGGTTGAGAGCCCTCTTCACGCTTTTCAATTCCTGCGAGGTATCGCATCCAAATCTGAGGCGGCAGCAGCAGCGCGTATGCCTTCTTGTAATTGTGTTATGTCGTCTTGGGTGGGGGTGGATTGTTGCAAAGTTTCCAACTTAGCCTGTATGTCGTCGATCAAGTGATGAAAATGCGACAACGCTGATTCGGTGTTTAGATTTTGCAACTTGGTGATCTGCTGTTGGACGCTGGCCAGAGTATCCCTGATGCCAGGCAGTTTGGATTCCAGTGCTTCGAGTACGTTTGCCAGATCATTTCTAATAACAGCAAGAGCATCCTCAATATGGGTTATGGTGCCTTGCAGCTTCCCGAAATCCTCGTAGGTCTCAAGTTGAAGATTTATGTTGGCCACGCTACGGGCAATGGCATTCAGCTCGCTGGACGAAGGTAGATTGTCGATGAAGTCCTGTAGCGTTTGGAGTTTAGTTTTGACTTCGTTGATGGCTGCATGCAAAGCATCCGTTTGAAGCTCAGCCTTGATGCTTTCCAACGTAGGAATTTCGAACGATTGAAACTGTTCGTGCAATTTGGCAATACTGGCATTCACGCGATCGTAGTCATCTTGAGTCTTGATGCTCTGGATAATGTTTTGCAGTTCAGTCTGGATGGTGCTCGTTTGGTCTTGCAAGTGTCGCTTCAGCTGTTCCACGTCAGAAGTTTGCCTCACAAGTTCGTTCTGCAGCTTGCCTACACTTAGTGCCAGGTTCTCGAGGTTGTCTATTGACGCGATGTCGGTGTACTTTTGCAGCAGCGATTTAAGCTCGGCGTCAATTTTGAGTACGGGGTCCAGGCACTGAGACTGCAGGCTAGCTATTTCTGACTGGAGGCTGGAGTTGAGCGTAGACTGCAGGGCCTGCAGGTCGCTTCGCAACTTCTTGACCCTGACGTCGAGCATGAGTAGCTCGTCGCCGTGGTCCTCGCGTTTGGTGTGAACAAAAATATCGTTAGGCATTGTTGCTATGTTTATTGATTATATAGTAGGTGATTTTCATTACTATGATAAGAGGGATGAGTTTATCGTAGTCGTCCAAGATCTCCACGTACAGGCGATCGCCAGCAGACACATCGTACATTGTAGTCGCATCCATCCTATCATGCTTGATGCAATAGATGTTCTTGCCAGAGGAAACCTTGGCCTCCCCTTTGTTCTGGGGGTTCATGTCGAACTGCAGTTTGCCGGAGATGGGGAAGCGGTAATAATTCAAGTTGTTGTTGAATACATAGAAAGTTTTGCCCACATCTTCGTCATACTGGGTAAAAATGCTATTCAAGTGTATAATTAACAGACCGTTAAGTTTAGATAGCATGGAAGGCAGGAGTTCGTTGAAACTCGATGATGACGTGGGCTAGACGGGCACTTCCATAGCTTGCTTCCTGAAGCCAAACAGGTTCATAGGCATGGTTATTTTATAGAAACATTTTTAGCAGTAAGGTTAAAATTGGCCAGTGAGGAATTCCATCGTTCAGCTATTGAAAAAACGGGAAGTATAACTTCCGCTTCCCAAGGCCTACCTATTGTTAAATTTCAGTATTCTGTCAACATTGTTAGCAGGCAGGGGGGAACGAAATTGTAGTTTCTAGATGTCCACAGGCGATGCGTAATTTTTCAAATACGGATAACAGTCGCTTTTCGCTAATTGCTACAATACAATAAGTATATATATTTACAATTAATAGCAAAAATATTAATATTTATTAACAATATCTATCTATGAATTTGCCTCGAACGAAAACATGTTATAGAAACATTTTCCAGCTGTAAGTTCAAAATTTTGGCCCCCTCTTCCCCCAAATCGCATTACATACATACATACATACATGTGGAGGACCCGTGGCCTGCCTCCCAATATTGCTTAAGAGGTTTGGTTAGCATGCTATAGATCAGTTTGCTAGAAAATACAGAGGAGAAGAAGGGGGGAAGAAGAAAAGGAGGAAGCATTAACACTGCACCGCCAGTTAGCGTCATTAATTCTTCTTCTTCATCTTATTGCATACTTATCATCTTAGAAGGCTACGCTGTCAACTCCAACTTGTAGATTAGCTTCGCCTGTGAAATATCATACAGCAAAATGTTTAAAAAACAAAAAGTTTGTGAAATATGGAGGACCCGTGGCCTGCCTCCCAATATTGCTTAAGCTGTTTGGTTAGCATGCAATAGATCAGTATGCTAGAAAAAGAAAACAGGGGGAAGGGGGGTAACAAGTCACCACCACCACTATTGCCAGTTAGCGTCATTAATTCTTCTTCTTCATCTTACTGCATACTTATCATCTTAGAATGCTACGCTGTCAACTCCAACTTGTAGGTTAGCTTCGCCTCTGAAATATCATATAGCAAAATATTTAAAAAAAAAACAAAAGGTTTGTGAAGCAACTAGTCAGTGTTGCCAACTCCTATTTGTAGGTTAGCTTCGGCTGTAAAATATCATATGGTGAAATTTTCTTGGGGTGGGTTGGCAACACTGCGGCTCACTTGGAGTTGCTCAAGTGGCTTGATACAACTACTTACAAACTTCACACTCGATAATGTTAGGTCCACAGTTTCTTGTGAATTTCGTGTCTCAGTGAAGACGTAAGAATTAAAAATATTTCCCCGATTATTCGTGACGGTACAAAAATAAAAAAACGGGCTTAATATTAAGTAATTAGGTAGGTGACTTTATATAAAGCTAAATTAGATCCAAACCTCACACATTCGATAATATTTGTTCTATAGTTTCTTGCAAACTTCGTGTCTCAGCGAAGAAGTTAGAATTCAAAAATATTTAATGGGTTTTCCGTGACGGTTCAAAAATAAAAATAAAAATGGGCTTAATAGAAAGTAATCACATAGTAGATTTTATCTAATGATCACTTAGATACAAACCTCACACACTCGACCATAATTGTTCGACTGTTTCTTGTGAATTTCGTGTCTCAGCGAAGAGGTAAGAATTCAAAAATATTTTCCGGGTTTTCCGTGACTGTACAAAAATTAAAAACGGACTTAATAGAAACTAATCGCATAGAAGATTTTATATAAAGATCACTTAGATACAATCCTCTCACACTCGATAATATTTGGTCCATTGTTTGTTTTGAATTTCGTGTCTGAGCAAAGAAGTAAGACTTATAGAATATTTCCAGGGTTTTCCGTGACGGCACAAAAATCGAAAATGGGCTAAATAGAAAGTAACCATATAGGAAATTTTATATAAAGATTACTTAGATACAAACTGCACACTCTCCATATTGATTATTCAACAGTTTCTTGTGACTTTCGTATCTCAGAAAAAAATTATGAATTAAAAAGTATTTCCCGGGTTTTGCGTGACGGTAGAAAAATAAAAAAATGGGCTTAATAGAAAGTAATCAAATAGATTACTTTATTTAAAAATTACTTAGATATAAACCTCAGACACTCGATAATATTTGGTCGATGGTTTCTTGTAAATTTCGTGTCTCAGCGAAGAAGTAAGAATTCAAAAATATGTCCCGTGTTTTCCGTGGCGGTACAAAAAATCAAAAAAGTGCTTTATAGAAATTGAACACATAGAAGATTTTATATAAAGGTTACTTACATACAAATCTCACACACTCGATAGTATTTGGTCGATGGTTTCTTGTGAATTTTTTTGTCCCAGCGAAAAATTAAAAATTTAAAAATTTTTCACGGAATTTTTGTGACGGTACAAAAATCAGAAACGGTCTTAAGAGGAAGTAAATATATAGAAGATTTTATATAAAGATTACTTAGATACAGACCTCACACATTTGATAATATTTGGTCTATAGTTTCTTGTGAACTTCGTCTCTCAGCGATGAAGTAAGAATTCATGAATATTTCATGCGTTTTTCGTGACGGTACGAAAATCAGAAACGGGCTCAATATAAAGTTATTGTATAGATGACTTTACATAAAGATTACTGAGATACAAACTTCACACATTCGACAATTTTTGGTCTATAATTTCTTGTGATTTTCATGTCTCAACGGAGAAGTAAGAATTCGAAAATCTTTCCCGGATTTTTCGTGACTGACAAATATCAAACATGGGATTTATTGAAAGTAATTACATAGATGACTTGATATAAAGATTACTTAGATACAAACCTCACACATTCGACATTTTTTGGTGTATATTTTGTTGTGAACTTCGTGTCTCAACGTAGAAGTAAAAATTCAAAATTATTTCCCGCGTTTTCCGTGGCGGTACAAAAATAAAAAACAATCTGTATGGAAAGTAATCACATAGAAGATTTTATATAAAGATTGCTCACACACTTGATAATATTTGGTGTATAGTTTCTTGTGAACTTCGTGTCTCAGCAAAGAAGTAAGAATTTAAAAAAAAATTTCGGGTTTTCCATGGCGGTACAAGAATAAAAGAAATTGGCGTAATATGAAGTAATCAGATAGATGATTTTATATAGAGATTACTTAGATACAAACCTCACACACTCGATACTATTTGGTCTATAGTGTCTTGATAATTTCGTATCTCAGCGAAGAAATAAGAATTTAAAAATATTTCCCGGATTTTTCGTGACTGAACACAAATAATAAACGGGCTTAATTGAAAGTAATTATATAGATGACTTTATATATAGATTACTTAGATACAAATCTCACACATTTGATAATATTTGGTCTAAAGTTTGTTGTAAACTTCGTGTCTCAGCGAAGATGTAACATTTAAATAATATTTCCCGGGTTTTCCGCCACGGTACAAAAATAAAAAATGGACTTCATACGAAGTACGAGTCCATATCATTATTTTGAAGGATTAAAGAGCTATAAAACTCACTGATATAATAACATTTTGTTCATGGGGTCGATGGAATTTGTACATAGAAGTGAAAAAAAAATTGTAAATTATTTTGGGTTTTTCCGCGACTATACAAATAAAAAATTAGCGAAATAGAAAGTACTCATTTAGGCCATTTTTTAAACGTTAAACAGATATAAACCTCACACATTCGTTAATATTTGGTCCATATTTTCTTGTGAAGTGCGTGTCTTTGAGAGAAATGTGAAATTTATACAATGTTTCCCAGGTCTTTCGTGACTTTACGAAAACTGGAAAAGGACTGGATACAAAGTACATGTCTATAAAATTGTGTTGATGAATTGAGGAGCTCTAATCTCAATAATATAATAATATTTTGTCCATGTATTCACAAGAATTAGTACATTGATGTGAAAAATCCAAAATTTGAAAACTTATTTTCGGGTTTTCCGTAATGGTACGAAAATAATAGAGGGGCTTATTGTAAAGTACTCATTCTAGTTCTTTTATTCAGGCATTCAGCAGACAAAAACCTCACACATTCTATAAAATTTTGTCCAGTTTTTCATGTGAATTGCTGCCTCCAAGAAATAAATTTAAATTTCAAAATTTGGGTGGGGGTTAAGAACGGTATAAAAATCGGAAATTCACTTATAAGTAGTGTGTATAAAGTTTAATTTTTTAAAAAATAGTACAATAGTAGCATAATATTCTTCTATGCAACTCGAGCCGGTACAAAAATATATGGTTGCCATGTACAAATTTTCCCGCCTTTTTTCTGGCTGTTTCTGACGGGTACAGAATTTGTAAAGAGTGGTACAAAATGGTACATAAATAGTACAATATTTTGATGTGGATAACTTAGCCGAAACCGATGATGAGGTTGAGACATTACCCTGTAACCCCAAAATTAATTTTTGATTTTCGACGGTAAATTGAGTGGTACAAAAATTATGTTTAGCATTTTGGAGTAGTACAATAATAGTAAAAAATTGGCAAATGAGGTTTTGATGATACAAAAATATGGGGTTACAAAGTAACGGAGCCGCCAACACTGCCGTAGCTTGTGCTTCATCCGTGACTGTCCGCAGTCATTCACTACATGGTCTGTCCAAGACTGTACCTGTCTCCTCGAATTTGGTTAATAACTGTGCCACTGCAACATGTGACACAGGGTGACGTTCTGGATGACGCAGGTTGAAATCGGCAGCCACTGCACGGGCACTCCTCCCACCCCACAGTTTGACGATCGGGATGCATTCATCAGTTGTTAATGGCATGGTTCAGCACCTGCAACAAACATCACTTTCAGTTGCCAATAACTTTTCACAAAATGAAGTTACATGAAATCTGATTTCAAATTTGACATCCTGATGAAATTCTAGCCTATAGTCATGTATCACATGACCCACTTATCATTTTAAATAAAAAAGTTGAATTCATGATGGCGGCCGTCCGCTTGACATACTCCAAAAGGTGTCCCCCTAGGCCTATTATGTATCGCCCATATCAAATTTCACAAAAATACATCAATGCGAGTTTTACAAGAAGTGTTAAGGGACTTCTAATACACCCTGTATATCTTAGATTTTTCGTGTTGTCCCCTGTTTGCGAGAAAAAAACTGTTGCCATGACTTATGACTTAACCGTCGTATATATTATACAGATATGTATGCTTATCATTGTTTTTAATATTGTGAATGAATTCAATTTTTATAGATGTTCACAAAATATTTCCGGTGGTAATTTTAGGTGACTCATCCGGTATATCAGAGGTTTATAATAAGAGAGAAAATGTGGTGAGTAGTACAGAAAATAGAGATGCATTTGCTAGTGATACTTCAAAAATCGACATTTCAAATATTCGACAAGAAATCAATCACAGTGGTTGGTTCCAGTGACGTATGTAAATTAGGTAAAATAAGTTTTTTGTTTTAGGAATTTTCATGTCAACTACTGCAATCAACTGTTCAACAGAGTCCTCTCTCTCACTCCTTAAATGACTTAGAACTATTTACAATCATCTCTGTTGCAAGATCGAGTTCCAAGTCTTAATGTCCTTTCCATGGACGCTGACATTACATAACAACTAGACTATGGAAATAAATGTTGATTGATTGACTTGTTTTATTTTAAGTAAGTTGTCGCATTTTATGGTTGCCATTGATGTACTACTAGTGAATGTAAAGTATACTTGTGAGGTAATGCATGAATTCCAACAATGGTAATGTAAATTATTATTTGCAATCATTAGAATAAAATATTAATTACATGTTGATTTGTCACCCAGTGAAGGTGTTTCGGATCCCACTTTAGAATGTAGGACCAGTCCCGATTAGCCTTTCTGTGCATGAAGCAGACTTAAAACAACAATTCAATATTTAATGAAAAGACAAGGTTGCCAAACAAAAAAAATCACAGACTATAAAATATCAAGTACCAAAATGTGTTTTAAACACTTGTAAAAAAATCATGTTTAAAACACATTTTTTAAACATTTGTAAAAAACAAAGCCGTGTGTTTTAAACACTTTTGTTTTAAACATGCCAACCGTGGAGTCAGGTTAATGTGTACGTGCTGCTGTGCTCCTGGAAAATCTCGTAATTAGTGGGGAAAAACTCTGAAAACCTGCCACAAATACCACACATACTTTCATAAATATCTCGGAAGATAATGTAGTTGAAAAACAGGTAACAGTAAGGTGTAAAGCTCCTATCACACGGAACTGGATTTCTAGTTGGAATGCCCTAGTTGGCGATGAACTGACTTTCTAGGTAGAACTTATGGCGGCCTGGCTGACTGCTTGACTGGTTTTGAGGAATAGGACCATAGAGGAGTTAGGGAGTAGAGGATTACCCCACATTTAAACCTCGCTGCGCTTTGAAATTGCATTTCCATCGGTGGCCAGTAGATGGCGCGGCCGTCTTCTTTTGCTGTTTCCAGCACAAATTGGGGGGAGAGCTCTTTCGGTGACAGTCACGTGGGTTTCAAACGTCCTTATTGGTCAGATCTCTTGTACCCAACGAAGCCGCGACTCCTGTGCACCCTACCCCCGCGAGAGGAGAGGGGGAGAGTTGACCATGCTTCCTTATGGCCCGAGGTGGAGGGAAGAAGGGAAAGCTGCGCGGGGACTTCCCGTCCCAAGGTTTTTTCCTTGTGGTCGATCTATTCGCGATTAAAATTACCACCTGAGCGCTAGTGTCGCTTCCAATATGGCCGCTCTAAGTAGGATAGATCTTTGTTTACATTCAGCAGTAGTACAAAAGAGCAGCGTGTTGTCATGACTGGTATGGTAGAAAACGTTTAAATTACGCATTATTTTTAAATATTGCGAATGCGATGTGAATTCCAGGTACTCTAACAAACGTGAAGCTGTACTGAGAACGAAGCATTTAATTATGATAGGCAAAAATAACACGGAAAATGCAGACGAAACTATGTATACGAACTGGTTGTCCAAAGCAGTGCTGTATCATCTGCACGTCATGTAATTGGTGTTCTCGGAAATTATTTGAAAATAAAGGAATTGAAATTGGCCTGTACTTGAAATGCTGGGACAGGAGAAAATTGCGAACATATCGTTGCAGTTCTTTCTCGAAAGAGAAAGGCTGGTTTAATAATAATATTCACGATTTCATTACCAGGCTATACTCACTGAAAAAGGACATCGTACTGAATGAAACAGTAACATTAGCATATCCACTTTTTTCTGGTTACATTTGACATTAATTCATTCTCAAACTATTTTTATCTTCCCTCTTAATCGACTTGCACCTGTTCCAAATTTGACACATACGTAACACCGGTAATACATGTATGTATTGGTTAAGACGCTTCATGATTTTTCGAAAAAAAAAGCTTTATTTATAAAGTACAATTTAAAACTTTACTTTCATGGAAATATATATTTATCTCTCGATAAATAAAGTAAGCAGACTCGTGCATTCTTCGTAATTTCCTTGCCGAATTACAGTGTTATATCCCCCATACCAATCTTCTGTCAATTACGTTTTCCCTGATTTATTAACAAATTTCATTTTCTTGATTCCACGGGGTGGAAACACATGAAAACTTTTAATTTGTTCTGACCCATAAAACTATTTAGAGCAAAAAAACAACAAAAAAAAACCTGAACAGTAGACCTTACTTTCTCGCATATTCACCATGCTTTAAACGACTTCAACACAACGTATCCTACTTAGAGTACTTCCTGAAAATCCCGGCAGATGGCATATCTGTTAATTTTAATCGCGAATAGCTCTGCGTTTGGGTGTGCGATGCGTGTCATCCACCACAAACTCTTCCGAATCTTTACGTGAAAATAAGGTTGCCTTTGCCTGTCCTGTGTAATTGATAATAGCTTCCCTGAGTGCTTATTTTAAGGCGAAATTGGTAATGTAAAATGTAGGGATTTTCAACTGGCGCCTGAATTTTCAAATTCAGTTCTCAATATATATGCATACACACACACACCCCCGTTTGTGAGATGTAGATGCGAGGAAAATCAACTTTTCACAGGCGTTCCGAGGTACCTCTCCGATTGCAATCTGACATGTCTTAAATGATAGTTTTTGATGTGGTTTACTAGAAAAAATCTGACTTTGGCGTGTCAGGCTTATTTTAAACCCCAAAAATAGAAATTTAGAACCGAGGTATTTTACAAACCTAAAATCTGCATTCAGAGGAAAAATTTGAATTGTGTATAGAATGTGTATGGGGTTTGTTACACCTACTTTAAGAGGTAATTCTTGCGTGTATGGAATTTCGAGGTAAAATTTGAATTTTCAAATTGTTTATGGAACTTCGAGGAAAATTTCAAATTATTGTCGTTGTGTATGCACATCGAGGTATTCACCTGTGTATCGACTTCCGAGGAATTTCCATTTGTACATATGGCAATACAAGAAACTGAGTATTAATGGCTCCAGAGGAGAGTAAGGGCGTTGAACCCCCCCCCCCTTCCCCACCCGTTTGACGACTTCTTTATGATAAGGTATTCATGTTTTCAGGATTCCAACACAGAAACCTAAAAACTGGAGAATCTGGAATTTCAAGCAATTTGAATAAATTACAAATCTCGTGCAAATATCCTGGAAAATCTTCTAATTGATAAATGTAATACCATTTGAGCGCATCAGAGGCACTAGAATATGATTCTTCCTACGACTAATAAGTAATATTCATTACAATTAATAAGCATTAATAATTTCAACTGCAATAACTTACTTTACACAAGCTACTTTGAGGACATAGACTTTAGTTTCTCATTACACATTATTTAACATCGTGTACATTTGTAAAATTCTGTTTGCCAAAAACTGAAATCATATAGTTTTTCTATATGATTTGTTTGACATTTTATTTTTTGAACTGTAATACAGTTAGAACAGATGTTTTATTTCAATAAATTTTTCTACCTTTGTCTTTAATTAAATGCAAATATATGTCGCTTTATAATTTGTTTCTTGAGTCGTATGAGAAAGTAATAATTAGGGATGATCCGATGTAAGTTTATGCTACTATCAGTAAACCATAAAATTTACTGATTTTGATAAACAAATAAATTTACTGATATTGATAACCAATATTATAGTGATCCAATGTAAAATTGCAAACTTTCCTTGAAGAACATGAGCAGTTCATACACCTCTTAGTTATTGTGTATAACCAGGTGACCCCAATGGGTTTTGTCTTTGAAAAGGAAACAGGTATTTAGAATTTTTTCCAAAGGTACGGCACATGAAAATATTAACAAATATTTTAATTTTTCACTAAATTACTGGTCATTGATAAATATGTATGACTGATAAAATTACCTGTAATTTTCGTGATAAACGGATATGCCTATATTGGGCCTCCCCTATGGCGCAGTGGTCCCGTTTTCGATTCCCGGTGGAGGCACATAGTGGTTCGGATTCCACTTTAAACTGTAGGTCTAGTCCCGATTAGCCTTACTGTGCATAAAGTGGACTTAAAACACCAAGTCAAGCAATCAAACGGGTATACCTATATCAGCTAATACTGATAGGATACTAATTAATCTGCAACACTCTTAATGTTAGTAATGTAAGATGAGGTGAGGGTATTATGGTTGTAAGGCAAAATGTAAAGGGCTTTATAACATGAATTTACAGTATTAATGAACAATGTATCAGGCATTCTGAAAAAAAAAAAAAAACGTTTCTGAAAACTAGGGGAAATGTCACGGAAAATGGACTTGAAATTTATGTGGGAACCTTCATACACTCCTATAACTTCATACCGAGGTACTTTTTTTATGTTTGACAATACGAGGAATGTTCGTCATATTTGTGTATGTTCAAGCTATTACTAATATGGGAATTAATGCATATTGAGGTATTCAAGTGTGTAGAACTTCCGAGGAAAATTCATACACTCGCATAACTTCATATCGAGGTACTATTTGTGTTTGACAATACGAGGAATGTTTGTCATATCTGTGTATGTTCAAGCTATTACTAATATGGGCGTGAATGCATATTGAGGTATTCATGTGTGTAGAACTTCCGAGGAAAATTCATACACTCGCATAACTTCATACAGAGGTACTTTTTGTGTTTAACAATACGAGGAATGTTTGTCATATCTGTGTATGTTGAAGCTATTACTAATATGGGAGTGAATGCATATTGAGGTATTCAAGTGTGTAGAACTTCCGAGGAAAATTCATACACTCGCATAACTTCATATCGAGGTACTATTTGTGTTTGACAATACGAGGAATGCTTGTCATATCTGTGTATGTTCAAGCTATTACTAATATGGGCGTGAATGCATATTAAGGTATTAGTGTGTGTAGACTTCTGAGGAAAATTTATACACTCGTATAACTTCATATCGAGGTACTATTTGTGTTTGACAATGCGAGGAATATTTATTAGTTTAAGCGATTACTAATGTGTGCGTGAATTCATGGTGAAGGTGAACTAGTTTGATGGGAATGCTACAACAAAACTGAAATTGTCTCATTATGTGGTGAAAAGACTTATCTACTGATGTGGGATACTATAACAATTGGAGAAAATATGTTTGGTTCGGTATATTTTGCTTCACATTTGTCACTTTTGGCAAATTAGAAAGATGAAGATGAATAACAATATGATGAAATTGATGACCAGATGTTCATAAAGGGTATCCATGCCGTGATTCCAACCCGGAATCCCTGGCGTAGTAGCACGCTGATTATTTGATCATGTAGAATCTATAGGTCTAAGAAGCAAAGACAAACTTCCAAATTTCATTACCCCCATGTGAACTGGGGATTACATTGTATACATGGGAAGAAGTGCATAATTTTCTGCACAAATACAAGTTGTCGTTTTTCTAGGTTTCCCGCAAATATAAATGTAGTCACTGGCGTACACAAGGTTTTTTTCGGTAGGGGCTGGAATTTTGCAGGTATGTACCACATAGCTGATTTCTAGTGGGCGCGGCATTCGCAATATATTTTGTATTTTTAGAAGTTTCCATTCTCAAAACTGGCAATCGGGACGCATTTTAATGGATGTGTGCATTTACCACATTGTTTTTACAGAGTTCTCTACTACTTTCATTTAAAAATGTTGATTTTCTAAAACTTTTGGAAGGATCTGTAGCCCCATCAGCCTCCCTCTGTGTACGCCAGTGTATGCAGTATCTCATTTAGTATAAACATCCTGCGAACTGTTTTATTAAGTGTGATACACATAGTTTATTGGAATGTACACGGATACTATTAATAATATTTTGTAAATTCTGCAGCACAATTAAAGCAAATATGCACATTTATCTATTCTTTCTTCTGACCGTCCGTCCTTACTGAAACAATATTTAACCAACAACAGCGCTTTTTCAACATTTGGCAGCCCGATATTGGTTCTTCTACCTGTGAAGAAGATGGTGAGTCACACGCCTCCTGTTTCTCCGAAGGCAACGTCACTCTGATGGACAGACCAAGTTTTACCAACATAATTTCGAGAGATGTTGGAATTAGGCAGTTTTCATGCGCCATTTTCTTTGAACGGTACTGCATCTTATTTTGTTTAGGAGATAATGTTTTTAAAATTCAATTCATTATTAATAAAATGGTATGGTTTATTGAACTGTATACACAAGGAAAGTTTCTAAAAGTAACTTCTTGAGATAATTATACTTATAATGTTTATGCTGTGAGCTCTGTCTATTAGTTATTTTGTGTTTTACATTTAGTTTTGAGTCAGGAGATAAAGTTATTGAAATTATGGCGAAACTTGAGGATGATGCACGCAGTTTTCTTGTTCTCCGTATAAAGCAAACTAAATCGTTTTTTAACTCTGCTCTTTTCAGCAATAAACTTTTCAATCATAAATATTTTAATAATCAAAATGAGAACCAAACGTTGTTATAAGTGAGGAAAACAATTGTCAATGTCACAATCACATTATAAGTTTTTGCTTAATTTTAATAATAACTAAGGTGCAAAATTTGGAGGGGAGGCAGGGAGGAATTTCCCCATTAACAATTTTTTCTCTATGCACCTCCCCCCACCCTCCACCAATCTGCAGTGATTTTACACCCTGATAAGAACGTATGAAAATTTGTTACACCTTAAATTTATTATCGGGTGCTTGTATATTATTCTGGATCATAGCTTTATCATTATTCATTAGATATGTACAAGTCGGTGGTGAAGCGTGGTCTTGATAGGAAGGCAAGCAAGGCAGCGCTTAGATTATCGCTTCCAAAAATGTGTCAGGCACGTATCTAGAAATATTTTTTTCGGGGGAGGGGGTATCCGAACCAAGTGTCTCATAAGTAGTAGTAATAATATAAATATTTAAATTAGTATGTTTATGTAATTTATAAGTCTCATATTTATAATAATATGTAAATTAATTAATAATTAATATTGTACTTTTATTATTACATGAATGTGTAAAAAAAGGTAGAAAAATAATAGAGATATAACAGCTCCTATTCATCGCAAATTTTGTAGCTATATAAACAACAGCTCTGGCAAGTGATGTCAAGAAGGTAAAAAAAATATATATTTATTGAATAACAAAACCAATTGTCACAGATTTCCTAGAAAAGGATGGACATTTAAATAATAAGAATGCATGTCCTCCTCTCTCAACAACCATGTTTCCATTTATTCAAAATTTTTGTTAAGTTATTGATATAATAAAATACTTGTACTATTAAAAATATTAATTTTAGTTTTGGTAAATTCACAACACACATACAAAAAGATAACACTCACTTCAACCGTGCGTTATTTATTAACTACAAATGGAGGATCATTCCGAAAAGGTCTGAAACTAACAGAAAGTGATACTAACCTCGTTGCATTGCTTGTATTACTATATCTTCACCAGTGGGGTCACCGACACTGCGACGCTCAAGTCCTTGCTAACCAACTAACTCTCTAGCCTTCTTGAACCCGAAGGTTCATGACTGCAGTAACATACGCCTTCCATCTGTCCCTATTCTGAGCCAGATCTATATACTCTTTACTATCCCTGCCAATTTCCTTTTCTCAACATTATCCCTCTATCTTCGTATGTATCTTCCTACTGGTCTCTTACCATCAGGTATCCCAACAAGAATTCTGTAAACTTTTCTTTCCTCTCCCATTCGTGCCACATGGCCTGCCGACCTAAGTCTTCTTGATTTATTAATTCTAATAATATCTGGACATGAATACAAATTTTGTAACCTTCTCCACTCACCTGTCTCCTCATCCTTTTTTGGCCCAAATATTTTCAATTTATGTTCCTCTTTCAATGTAAGGGACCAAGTTTCGCATACATATAATAGTACAGGCAGTGTTACTGTTTTGTATATTTTAACTTTTAGTTTCTTAGATATTAAACGAGAAGACAAAAGTTTATGAAGAGAAAGGTAACATGCATTTCGTGAATTAAGCCTGCTTTTTATTTTATCTTTAATATAATTTTCATTTGTTAGGATTACTTGGATTTGGAAACAGGTTCAAACGAGTTGTTAGCCTATCAATAATTAGATTTTGATTATTACCTAACATTTGGTTTCAGCCTGTAAGCATATATTTAGTTTTTTCTTTGCTAATTTCCAAACCTAATTCCTTAACTGCTTTGAAAAATATTTGAGCATTATTCTTATTTGTATTTACATCATCCCCCAGTAAGTCTACATCATCTGCATATGCTAACAGCTGAGCCACGTCCTTGCTAATTATGGATATAAATAAATTAAATATAGCAATTTTGGCGGGAAAAAAAAAATTTCTTTTTGACAGTTGTTAGAAGAGCAGTACATTTAAAGTACACTGATTGAGGGTCAGACCGTCCTTTAAATAAACTAAACTAAACTAGGCATGTTCGGACAGGTCTACAAAAATTCAGGTCAGCATACTCAAAACACCAGGCCAGCATACTCAGGAATATAGCCTTGCTCTTTGTGTATGACTGTACGAGGAACGTATGCCCTTTCTGCGAATATTTAAGTAACTATCAGTATGGACGTGAATCAACTTGAGGTATAGACTTCCGAGGAAAATTCGTGCACTCCTCAGGTTTAAAGGCGATCTCCCACATAGCCATATGTCTATGACTAGTGGAAAACATTATGGGTTCTATTTCAGATGGGAGATCCAAAATTTAGGTGTTGATCATGTAATGTAAAGAAAATCTAGATTTGAGTTTCGTTTAAAGTCCACTGTCATGCACAGATTGACTAATTGGGACTGGACCTACACCACAGTTTAAAATGGTACTAGCCACTATGTGCCTGCCTCCACCAGTTATCTAACCCGGAACTCCTCGATTACAAAGCGCCGGCGTTACTACTACGTCACCACGGAGGCCACAAAGAAAATCTAGAAATAGTAACTACTAACCACTCTAGTGACAAAAGCTGAATTATCGGCGATTAATTAATTCTCAAAGGACCCTACTGATTTGAACAAAGACATACTTTTTTTTTATTTATAACATTTTTATTCGAACACGTCTTGAGTAGAACTAATTGGATACTACAATGATCGACAATGAAAATCTACATATATTTCGGAGATTTCCGAGAATGCATTTTATTTTGAAATGGAAGTTGCAGTAGCATAGTAAAGCGCCTTCTACACGATTAAAAAAATCACGAACAAGTCCTCGAATTGAACGCTAAAAGGAAATACCGTCAGAGAAAACGGCATTTTACTCATTGGATTCAAGGTTCGGTCAAATAATTTCTATTTAGGAATATTTCTAATCAGTGGTGGCAATTGGGTTCCAAAACTGCGGAGGCACAGGCTATATACTTCCCTTTGTAGATACGATTTAGCATAGTGCGGGTGCAAAAGTGACGAAAAGGGAGAAGCAACTGCCCCCTCACCCCCCTAATCGCCGCCAATGGTTCTAATTAACTTAATCCGAGCCTATCGACCAGTCAGAGCACATTCTATTGAAATCGATTATCAGAAAGCGACCTGTAGATCACGAATGTAGTTGTAATAGCGGCCGCGTGAGAGGTAAACAATGTATCACTTCACATTTTTAAAATACGATAACTATTCAACCAAGAGGAATAACGTTTCGTATAAATTGAATTTAGGTACAAATCAATGGCGTTTCTTAAATACATACTTTTTAGCGTTTACTCTACACGTACAGAAGAATATTTTTATATTTTCAATTGCAAACAAACTGCACTGATCCAGCCCCTGTTTTGCTGGAAGATCTCGCAGACAGTGATCGAGCTACATTATGGCGCCACCACCCTTTCCATATCGCTTGGCACACTTACCAGATACGCTTATGGTAGAGATCGGCTGCAAAGCACCATGATCGCTTGATTCACTGTTCGTTACGAAGTTCTAATTACACGTCTTAGAAAGTCAGGCGAATTTATGAAGGATATTTAAAAGTACATTCTTGAATGTTCTATTTCGCTTACATGGGAGTTGTTTAAGGTTCCCCACACAGCTATTTTTGTTCTTTGATTTTTGGGCTGTTTTCAGTACAAGTCGTCATAGCAATGAGAACAAGTGAAATATTCGTTCGAGACTGCAAGAATCAACAGAATTGGCTCTTTTGGTACGAATCGTACAGTGGGATGAATAATTATTGCATAGCAAGTTGTGAATCAGCACGTTTATTCTGTCTCTTATTTTAACGCAATGAGATTTTCTGGAATTGAAACAAAATTTCAAACAAGCTACTGAAAAAATCCAGTCTTAAATAAACATATGATTTAACAGAAAATATAATGAAAATAATCGTGGACAATTTGCCGAGCAATACTTGTGCATTCCGCTGTACAAGCGCTAAGAGCTAGTTCCGAATGAGCCAGCTGCTCCCTGGCGCCAAAATGTCGGAAATAGTCTCAAGCAGACCCTCAGTCAGCACACGTATAACTAATTCGCTTTCTGATGAACTCCCACTTATATACAAGACCAGTGGCGTGGTCAGCGATGGAAGGTTCGGGCAATATATATTTTGTTAAATTTGGGAAGAAATTGTCGATTTTTACAATATATTTAGTAACAACGTTCTTGCTCGCTTCACATTCTAAACATTTGTTTCCAAGGTTATAGTCATTACTTTCAAATTGACACTCAGTTTCCCAAGAAATATATTTAGTAAAAAATTCTTCCTGGAAGTGCGCAGTGCGAACCGTTCTATAACAGTCACATCAATCTCATTCTTCCTTAGAAAGAACAAGGGTCTTAAATTAAGTTTCTCAGTTTCAAGAAAATGTTGCTCACTCCACTCGCAATGCGCTATACATGTCTCATTTACATTTTTCTTTCGCTTTGCTCGAAACATGTACAATTGTTTTATGACGGTCATGATCACCTTTTCCTCTTAAAAAATATTTCTGATATGAATAAGTCTTTGCTAAGGTGAGATGTAAAGGGGCTACCAATACTATTCTCGACCCGAGCATATGAATCTATCCAACTTTCATTTCTGTTACTATCATATTAAAACCAAAAGTAAAAACGTTTTAGACGTTCTTGTATAATAACAAAATTGTCATGGATTACTAATTCCACTAATGATGATGAACTTTAAGTGGCTTTTCTCTGTATTATTTGCTTTGCCTCACATAGGAATCATAACAAATACCCTCATATCCCTGAAAGTGGTTTTTGCCCAAGGCTGATAAATTTCTGCGGAAGCCCTTGTACTTGCTTTTAAGTTAATGTTGTTGTAATGATTGTGGTTCCTATATATTCCGTTCTTCTCAGTTCTTGCGCATATTACTGTGTGCTAACGGCAACTCAAATTCTAAACGTAAAATAATAGTTACTTTGAATAAATTTGTAATAAGTAAGAACAAGCTATAGAGCTTCAAATTTTGAGTAGATTCTTGACTTGCAATACTGGATTTGGAAAGTCAGAACTTGTCCTCTATTGCCACAGAGTCTAGAGGCTATTACAAACTTGTTAATGAGTTCCTGATGTTTAGAAAATTTGAGTTTTCAGTTTTTTCAGTGAAATACAGATGCTCTACATGGCCATGAAAAGGTATACTCTATATTTCACCAGCATTTTGAACACCAGAGCCTATGAAAGGGTTCTTCGTTGAGTGCTTTGAGTCCCATCGTCGCCTGTTTCAGACTTTCTCAATAAGGGCCAGATCGCCCTTATTAAGTTTCTCCGAATTGTATTCACTCTGCTGCATCAACACCCAAATTTTGGAACTCTGACTTGAGTTCGAAGCCGAGACCGCTGATAGTACGCGGGTACATGCAAACTACCACCCCGTAGACTTCTTGACGCGAAGCGGTGCTCATTACTCAGCCAAAGGAGGGAAGGGGAGACATAATCTAAGCTGGTAAAATATTGGTAAAACATCGAGCTAGTTGTTGCAATGTTACCATTGTTAACCTTATAATCATAGTCCCATCTCTTTATTTTTGACTAGAGAGGTGAGAAATCCCTCCCAACCTGGTAATTTCCATTACAATTGCTGGGGTGTAAAGGGTGGTTCTTCCACGTAGTACGCCCCATTGTCAACCTCACTTCCACGTAGTACACCCTGGACTGTAGACTAACGAGGCTCTGGCGACTGGCCTCATGGCCAGTATAATTCTGTGTCTTGTCCTGTGTTTTGTCCTTATGTGTGCTGAGTGCCCATTTACAGCCTCAACTTTTAACCAGTCAGAAAATTTTAAGATTTTACTTGTGCAATGTTGGAGTTATTTGTAACGGGGAAGGGCTGGACCCCGTATAATGTGACGGGTGCAAGGTAGACTAGGTGCTGACGCACCCAAAATTTTACAATAAAAAAAACCATTACAATAGCTGGAGTGACAGTGTGTACCTTGGAAGTGTCAATCCTATAGTGCGCGTCAAATCTCCTGCATATGGCGATAGCCAACAGCAGCGCACTGCAGCGGTGCCATGTCGAAATCTCACACGGAAAGAGACAGCGTGGTCGAGCGAAACGCCTTGTCACGGAGAGCACGGAACATTAGATAATATAACATATAATAAACATAATGGGAGAAAAGAACATACCTGATTAGGGACTGCATAATTCTTTCAATATTCTCAAGGTGGAAGTTGTAGAGCCTTTGTAAGATATTTTGTCCCGTAAAGAGTACGTTATCTTTTTGGTACTAGAAAATTCGCCACGATCGTAAATTTCAAAGACTGTTCTACGAACTACGTCTTTTTTCAAAGTCATCTAAATTTGTCGTTCTTTTCGGTATATTAATGTGCTTTCTAGTCTAGGTTATTGAAACATTGGAGCAGGCCCCGATCCACATTGTTTTGCCCCCGAACATATCCGAGAAACGGTAGCTTGATTCACACCACACGCTTGAGCTGTTAGATCCTGGCACTTCTTAAAGTCAATTTTACTTCTTTGTTCGTCACTCGAACACTTTTTTTTTTTTTAAATGTACACCTGAAAAATCACCTGTCGTGCCTGGCTTCGTACAACACTGTATTTTTCCCTCTTCTCTCGCCATCACTACTACTTGGTTTACTCAACGACATGCTGCACACACCCACTAAACACATGAAAAAAAACAACGAACAATGACGGTATCCTCTTCGTCAACTTCTTCTGCCATCACTGGGAACGAACGTGCCCTGTTCCCTTAGCTAATCGGAAAGTTTCAGAATGCAACAGGAACGAAGGGAGAGCAAAAAGGATACAATGCAAATACGTTTATAATAACATTGCTTCTACAGAGGGAACGGTATAAGCTACAATCACGCTTGTTTTTCGTACATACTCGCAAATTCATTATCTTTCCATCTGTTGAACTACTGACACTTGAAATAATCTATTTATATCCGAGCGCCAGGTACACGATTTAGTAGCGAGGTGAAACAGCTTCTGAACTACGCAACGCTGCACGTCCGTGATTCGCTGGTGCTGTTCAGTCGTTCAAGGTCATATGCAGGAGATTTGACGCGCACTCTAGTACTGCCTGAAAATGAGTTGTAGATACCAGATTTCACAATACAGGCCACATCGAAGATAAAGAAAATAACGGAGGTACCGTTCCGATATATCGATATTTCTTCGTTGCCAATACTTCTGGTTCTGCTAATTCCATTGGTATTACCAGCAGATCTAATAAGTATCACGTTTCTTATACGGTATATATTTATTTTGCAATCAGACAACGGCTAGTACTTCTACCCTGAGGTTTTCGTAACAATACCTTCCCCCACACAAACACAATTACACATATGCATTTAATATACAGATTGGCCCAAAAGTTCGCACCATAGGCGTATGACAATAAATGTGAAATGTTTGCAATTTCTTCTTGCAGGTAACTACTGAACAGCGGGTATAAGAGCGACCACAAGGAAATAACCTTCGGCGAAAATTCTCCCCGCGCATTCCCCTCCATCGTTTCAACTCAGCATGCTCCACTCTGCCCCTCCACGAGGGAGTACGATGCACAGGAGTCGCGAGTCTGCCCAGGCCTTTTTCCTTGTGGATCCACAAGCCATTCTGCTACAGTCCATACCAGCTAACTGTAGACCAGGCGAACGAGAACAAGTCTCTGCGCAAGTAGTGACACGAGACGGCTCCACCAATGTGCAGTGAGAGAAACTGGATTGTGTAATCGGCAACGGGAATTTTCCCGATTTCCTCCAGCGTTGCAAACTTTTGAAAAGGATAATACCGAATGCACATGGCAAACGGACCGTATTTTTGTCTCCAGGTCCATCCGATTGGTTCAAGAATTTCTTATGGAAATATTAGGGATAAAACTGCACGAGCAAATTTTCACAAGCCCTGCATTTAGCGTACGGACTAAGGTCTGGACCGTACGTCCGTACATGTACGCTCAGGACCGTACGGTTGGCAACGCTGCGCTTTCACCACTCCATATTCCTCCTCTTCCTCTGCCAATATGCGCGGCCCTGCTCTACAGTTAGCTGGTATGGACTTTATGTGGATTGAAGGCTACTCCTACAGAGAGGGGGGGGGCAGGGGGCACCCGAATCGAGACAAACAGCGCCTGCGTGAGCGAATTTCATCTAAGTGCCGTGCTATTTCGCAGACTTGGTTACCCATAGAGTCAGGGTGCAAAATCACTGAAGACTGGTGGAGTAGAGGATAATCTAAATCTACATACACACACACATATGTATTATACATATATTATATATATATAATTAGAAATTTATAATGTTATTAGCCGGTCCCTGTGGCGTCGCGCTACGTCGCCAAGGGCCCTGGGTTCGAATATTGGCCTGGGCATGAATGTTTGAAAGTGTCCATTCATCAATTTCATCATATTATAGCTCATTCCCATTTTCGCAAATTAGCCAAAAGTGGCACAAAAAGCGATGTAAAATAAAGCAAATCAATCAAACAATCAATTATAATGTTATTAAATATAAAAGTCAATTACTAGATAGTTAAAATACATTATTAAATGCATATAAAGTACCTTTATATGCATTTGTTATTTATAAAGTAGCAAACTAATTCCTGTATTAACTAGTTAAAGATGTCAATATAAATTACGAAATGCTTTATTTTTAAGTTATTGTTTAGTTTTTGCTTTCTATTAATATAAATCAATTAGATTTCATAGTTATATTTCTCTTGCATTCTTATTTTACTTTCATTGTCCGTATGTACGTAGTTATTACTGTTAATAGTCCCTTGAAAGAGAGAGAGAGAGAGCATTCAACACTCACTACTTTCTGTGTGTTTTTGATATTGTCTTTAGCAAAGTATATTTGAAGTCAACACTAATTGATTATCTTTTATTGTTACAACAAAAACTCTCTCCTTGCAATTGGAGGGGGGGGGATTTTTGAAGTGAAGATAGTTTGTTGGGGGGAAATCCCCCTCCCCGAGATTTCGCAACCTGCATACAGTTGTGTTTTGACAATGGTGGCCAAGACATTGAACAAATATTGTGATCCAGCCTAAAGTGTGGGACATTTGGGTCACGGTATATATATATATATATATATATATTGAAGTGTGACTCGGGTTATACCTCATCTATATATATATATATATATATATATATATATATATATATATATATATATATATTGTTGACTTTCTTGTTTTATAAAGGTGAAGTTTTGACCACCCCATAGCCCCATTGGACACGTCACGTCATTCACATCAATACAAGCCGGACCACGTGGCACCACATTGCGCTACGACGCCAGGGGTCGCGGGTTCGAATCCTGGCTTGGTCATGGATGTTTGTGAGTGTCCATTCATCAATTTCATCACATCATCACCAATCCCCATCTTCGCAAATTAGTGACACAAAAGGCGAAGCAAATAAATAAATCAAGCAATCAATCAAACATCAATACAATTACAAGGGTTGATTCTAGGTCTTATTTGTGGTCAGATGAACTAATCGGGACTGAACCTTCATCGTATAATCCGTCCTAGAATGTACCACCACCAGGAAACGAACCCAGAGCTCTTTGATTATAAGGGAATGACATTAGCAGATTTTCCGTCGTCGCTTTATAATCAAGGGATCCAGGGTTCGATACCTGCTGAAGGGACATAGTATTTCACATAAAACTGTAGGTCAAGTACCAATTAAGCTCTACGCATAAAAGTGGACTTAAAACTCAATCAATCAATTATTAGTAGAAGTGTGAAATGAAAGAAGTTCTATTGTATTTATATGAACAATGATTACAGAAAGAAATAGACTGATATTCTTTTAACTATGTGGGGAAATCGGCTCCATCATTCTTTGTTCATTTAATATGATGCTATCAATACTTTCCATAATACTTAACCATCCTTTTGGGAGGGGTCCTCCCGCTAAATTCGCCAATAGCGCTGTCTAGTTGGCTGCACTTTTTGACTCGATGTGACTCTCTCTGCACCGTAGCGTCTAGTTGCTTGCACGGTGTAACACCGTGTCGTTTAGTTCGTTGATTTCGAGTCAAGTAGTGTAATTGATGTTTGCACCGTCTGCACTACCTTCCGGACCAGTGCAAGGTTTGTGTATGGTCACGTGGTGCGTGCTAACTAATAAAATGACCGTTGAAAGCAGCAAATAGGCATTTGTTGAATATTCTGAACTCGAACACCGCTTTCCGTCTAGTTGGTTGAACGTCATTTCCTTGCACCACCCTTGACACTGGATACACCTGCACTGCACCGAGTGTTAAAAAGTGCAGCGAACTATACAGGGCTAATGTATAGGTGGGTTTCACGTGACGTCAGAATGCGCACTTCCGTCATGTTTATGGCAAATGTTATTTGTTGTTTGCAAAGAATCCACCATTTAACATTCGTTACATCTGCACCAACTGTATGTTTGTTTTAAATCACGAGTGATTGCATTCGTATCTTCGGCGAAGTTTTGCGTACCTGTTGTTTTTTGGCGGTTTTCTTCCGTTTGGTGTTGCAAGAGGACCTTGTCTCTCTTCAGTTGTGAGACTCTGGACAGGCCAAGGGGGAAACAAAGATGTCGGTGGAAAGAGCAGATAGTGGAGAGTGTTAGTAGAAGACAATATTGGAACACAGTGGAAAGAGAGGAGGGGTGGAAGAGCAAGAAAAAATGGAGATGCTTGACTTCTACGTCGACCCAGCCAGAGGCAAGAAACGGCGAAGGGTGATGATGAATACCACCCCTTGCCATTTTGCTGTTGTAGAATAATTATAATAATAAATTCCTTCAAGAACTACCCAAAATGGGAAAGCGCGCACACAAATAATAAAGCACTTTACCCCGTCGGAAGGCTGTTCACGAACTTTTGCTTGGACATTCCCCCACCCTTCCCTCTTCCCAACACGTGTTTGCTGCAAGTGGCAACCGTCTGACGGCTGTTATTTTTAGCTCCCTAAATCGCGGTAAACACAAGAAAGGAAAACGTCTCTTTTTCGATGCTCCGAATTGCAAAATAATGTGTAGATTATCAAAACTTTACATTTCCTTAGGTTTTTGTATATTTATTATTTTCTCTTTGAATGTAACGACTTTTCTTTATGACAGAAATACTCTAGTTTCGGGGTAAAAGTAAAAGCCCATAACAGTCCATCAACCTGCCCTAACTGACATTCGCCAGAATCCACAGTATGTTGGTGTTTTAAGTCCACTTTATGCACAGTAAGGTTAGTCGGGACTGGACCTACGGTTTAAAGTGGGATCCGAACCACTGTACCTCCAAAGGGTATCGAACTCGGGACCCCTTGATTACAAGGCGACGACGCTACCACTGCGCCATCGGTGAGGCCCTGAGAATCCACAGTCAAACTGCTAAACAATAGGAGGGAGCAGGGCGAGGGGAGAAAGATGTTATCGGTTTCATGAGCGGTGGTTCCATGGATCATTACTTAATCGCCCATCTACTAGCTCACTGCATGTTGTGACAAAGAATACAGACGTCCCATAATACAAGGATGGTCAAATCCAATCAATGGTGCCCATACACCCCCCCCCCTCCCAAAGCCCTGGACACATCCCCCAAAGTCGTTCATGAAAATTCCCCCTAACAGAATTAATCATCATAACCTCACTTTCATGTTTGCTAACATAAAACGTACAAAACTGCAGAGATCGTACTACTATTGTTAGTGTACTGAACCCTTTTCTTAACAGTTTGTCTGTATTAATGCGAAAATCACGTGTACACCCACCCAAGTCTTCCGAACCGATTCTACACATATAAGAGGTGGTGTTTCATTTCTACCCTATCGCCGCAATCACCCACACGTAGGTAGCAAAAATGTACATAATAACCATAACCCCCCATTTTTGTGTGAAGATATATGGTAGAACTACAACATTTTGTCCCCTAAAAGTTCCCATGACGCAGGCGCATCATGAATCCCCCCTGTGGGCACCGCTTGTCAAATCACCTTGTCTTTGGCATTGAATTTATTTGTTTTTATTTGATTTATTTTATTTTACTTCGCGTTTTGTGCCCCTTGGCTAATTTTCGAAGATGGGGATGAATGACGAAATTGATTAATAGACATTCACAAACAACAATGCCCGAGCGGGATTCGAACCCAGGACACTTGGCGTCGTAGCGCGAATTGATAAGTCACACAGCCACAGGTTCCGGCACCTCTTTGGCATTGAACTCGCTTCAGAAGTTATGCATAACATTTAACCTGATAATTGAAGAACAAACGTAATTAAGTAACAGGAGACTGTATATACATAGATACCAAGTTGAAGAAGTGAGGATAGAAGCTGAGATATTTTAAAGTGACTAGATCCTTGTCAGTGAAGTAATCCAGAAGAACCAATTATTTCCTTATCTATGCAGATAACGGCCGTGTCGAGATTCATTTTTTTAAAAAATAGTTTTATGTCTCGTTTCTATCGCTAGACTGATCACAAAGATAACAATGAGTAGAATGGTTGATGATATCAAATAAATAGAGACGAGCACAAATATGTAAATGAATGTCACCATTAGAGAGAGTACTTTATGTTGGTTACCGAAGATACGGAAAATGTCGGTTATCAGGATATCGATAATTGGAGGTTACTGTGTATTCGAGTGCAGATAACGGGTCTCGTATATCGATAGTTTCAGTCTCCGTGGCGGAGTGGTTAGCACAGAGGCCAGGGGTTCCGAGTTCGAATCCTGGCCAGGGCATGGGTGTTTCTGAGAGTCTCTTAATCAATTTCATTGTTATCATCACTCATCCTCATCTTCGCAATTAGCCACAGGTGGCAGAAAAGCGAAGTAAAGAAAAAAAACAAATCAATCACTAAAATACTCCGATTATGCAACCATTTCAGGACTTTTATTTTTTTTTATTTTGCCTGCTTTACGGTGCATTATTTACACCAGCAAGTTAACCACAAGGAAAAGAAGGAAATAGCTCACGAGGCGAATTACATGAAAAATAAAACCATCGTAGATTCTAGCCGAGGCCACTCCCTTAATATCAGCCATGGTATCACTTAATGGCAATGAACAAGGGCAATTACATAAACATATTATTAACTAAATATTAAATAGAATAGGATTATACAAAGTGGCGGCGACTGGGGGATTTGGGGACAGTTGCCTTCCCCCAAACTTTGACACTTTCTGCCCCCGCGGTATGGTCTGTTAACGTAAGCCTTGTGTACAAGAGAAAATAAACTGTCCTTGACCCCCTAGTTTTGGCACCCTATCGCCGCTACTGGTTATACAAACTGCAACGTTAAAATGTAGAACAGAATGCGGCATGCGACATGTTTATGGACAGCCACGTAACAGATTCACTATAATATGAAAAGACACTACCGTCTCCTGCACGTTGCACCGTTCCGTGGAGGCACACGATTGATTGATATATTTGGTTTATTATACTTCGCTTTTCTTCCTCATTTGGCTAATCACGAAGATGTGAATGAGTGATTATGTGATGAAATTGATGCAGGGACAATCGCATATTGGACTGTTTGCTACATCCTAAGTCGCTTTTTTAGCTAGTGTTGACGAACATCAACGATGACGTAGAATGGAAATTAGGTAAAAGTGACGAAGGGACGAACGCAAACACGTGGACACGTGAAACAAGCCCACACGATGGTGTGAGGCGCCAGAGATTCGTTGGCCTGCAAGACACAGTTTCCAGGGTTTAATCCGCAGGAGAGAGGTTGTCGACATTTGAGTCTGTTCGAAGAAGTCAATTTTACAGCCCAAGCAAGATGTGAAAAATAAATTAATTATTACGATTACCTACTTGATAGATTCCTTGTGTTCAAATCGCTTTCTTCAAAAGGTAAGAAGAAAATCTGGAATGGAACATGGGGTGGGGGAGGGGTGCATATTAAAACTCTATCGATGTCTTGTATTTATACTGCCCTCTTAATTTATCATACAGTTTCTGCCTTTCCCGTCGAATATTTCTGGCGTCCCCTCTGTCTCATGAACCCTGCACTTGCTAAAAGTAAGTTCCAAACGACCGAGTTGCCCGTTGGCGCCAAAATGTCTGGAATCGTTTGAAGCAAACCTTCAGTGAGCACGCAAGCCACAACTTCCCTTCCTTGCGAACTGCCACAATCTAATATACAAGACCGGTGGCGTGACGAACCCGGAACCGCTTACACCAAAGGCTACGCGGGAATCTCTTCATAATAATCAGTATAATAATGATAAAATAAATTAATGTGTAACTTGGGAGCAGTCACTTCAGTACAGAAACCGGGTCAAGTTTAAGGCTACCAGACGTCCCAATTTTTTCGGGACAGTCCCTTTTTTTCAGTCCGTGTCCCGACTTTTTTCTGACCTCATTCGGGACGTTGAAATGTCCCGATTTCTTGTCATACCATTTTTTCTTCAATTTTCTAGTGTTTACTCGGTCACAATAAACATACGAACGCACATTTTCCACAAAACATTGTTGATTGCGAAAAATAAAGGAAAAGATACCATGCAAGAAACTGTTTCTTGCATGTTAGTCAGGCGGAGGAGTAGAGAGAGGTTGAGCGTATGCAGTTATGTTTGTTAATACCGGTGCACGACTGTGTGGGTAATTGTTGTCGGATGGAAAACAACGGCGCAAGTTGAACACAACTGTGTGCTGTGTTAAAAAAAATATCTAATAAAATTTGGAATTAAACTACACGAACAATTTGTAAGAAATATTCCTCTCTAAATTTTTAATTTACATTTCCATATTAATATCTTTATACTACTGTAATCTGTTTTCTTCATTTCCAATAATGTGCTTTTGTTCTTGTTCCATTACATATTGTGCGTAATAACATTTGTTTATTTTGAGTAATTAATAACATATGTATCATTTATGATTTATGTGTACGTGCACGCGCATTAGGTCATGCATTGTGACATAGGAATAGAGTATAGTAAAAACGTCCCGATTTCAAGTTCTGAAAATATGGTAGCTTTAGTCAAGTTCCTCTGTTGCCCATCATAAAAACCGGGATTCTTAGGAAACATCAAGGACTATTCGGTTCAACTGTTACTTCTCCCTATTTTTTTATTTTTAGTGGATGGGCCACGTTAGTGTAGAACGTGATAATTTCTATAACTGTTTCAGAATGTACCTTCTGTTCAAAATTAGTCCCAAATTATTTTTAGAATGAATTCATACATACGTTCATTAAAGTGCTCAAACCTATAAAGCAGTCTTTATTTGTTAAAATCATTAACTTTAGTTGCACATCCAGTATGATGCTCTCTAATGCTAATGCCTTCTCCAAGAGATACCCTATAACACACTCGCACTTTCACCACAGACAATTTATCTAGCTTATCTGCACTTCCGTCTAAAAAAGGTCGGATTAGATATTAGATGGTCACCCTGCGTTGGCTTAATGTTTATTGCACGCTTTCTTAAATTACGTTGTATAGGTTCGCACTGTAGTATGATTTTTTTTTCGTTCATTTAATGCATCGTTCATCATCCGTGTTTATAGATACGATTAACCTACAAAGATGAAAGTTACCCTTTGGGCATTGAACGGTGGCTGGAGACACAAGGTGATTTTGGAGGCTTGGCCTCCACGCATTTTAAGTCTCAGCCATAGTTGTGATCAACACCACGCTCCGTTCCCTTTTATTCCTCAGGTTCAACCTCAGACATCTATTAAGACATCTTAAGCAGGGAAGCAAATCCGTCTCCCGCATGTCAGTCAGAAACAGGCGGCCACGGGGTGGGACAACTGGGGCAGCTGCTCGAGGACCAGCGCTCAGGAGCTCCGCGCCAGATAAAAATATTTCATTGTGTACGGTTTATTACGAGTTAAGGACGCTGGTGCTTGCAACAAAGCAACTAATCTGATTTTTCCTCTCTTCACGGATGGTTTTGCCAAACTTAAAAATATCCAAAGTTACTGAAATTATGTTGCAAACAGGTTACTAGATTTTTTTAAAAAAAAGTTAATATGAACTATTCGTTTAATTAATAAATTATATTCTGATGTGAAAACATTAATGTTTGTTTTAAACAATGTAAAATCACGACAGCACCGAAATTCATCGAAAAATGAAGGAAAGAACTCTGATAGAGAATGTTATTTGATATGATTAAAAATTGCAAGTTTGCATAGTAAAATAATAGTTTGATTCCGAACCAGTTTTGAAAATTATACAATGAACGTCGCAGGAGACAACGGTGCATCGGAAATGAAAATAAATACTAGTTTAGAAAGTTTTATCAGTCTCCCATTTTATTTTTTATGCTTTAACCTGTTTATTTCTGTTGGGTAAAAATACGAATAAATTAATCGTTTTCTAATTGATTACACTTCAGACTAACAAACAAAATGTTTTGTTTTTTTTAACCTAAGAAAATATTTGGTTATAGACACCGCGTATATTGTATACTCCAGGTACCTAGGTACACCCACCTAGGGCCGGGCCTGTTCAGAAGCGCAGCCGAGGGGAGCACTGATGCTCTTGAATGATATATAAAAGTGCTTATTTCAGAATAAAGAACTTTCGTCATAAACAAGAACGTCAAATACAGGGAGAGATCGCAAACGAACGGAATCAATGCTAAATAATAGCAATCGTTGCCCCCTTTTGAAATAACGCATCCTCTAACATAATTTCTGGACGCTCTCCAATTCAGAAGCATTGCAATTAAGAAAAAAAGTAAATTAAAAATTGATCACCATAATTAGAGGCAAAGCAGAAGAGTGATCATCCTTGAAATATTTTGATTTCGATCAGTCAAGTATGTGGTTTATAAACATGCCTCTACTTATCAACGTTTAAAATAAAAATCCTCTTATTACATGAATGTGTGAGTTTTCTTGGTTCTCTCCTACCGCGCATTTCTGTCATTCGTTTCTTTGCAACGGAAAGGGAGGAGGGGGAAGGCGACGTTCGGGATCGAGATTAGAACCCGAGATCACGTGATAAACAGCCTGACATGCTTTATCAAGACGTCGGCTCGTTTCGCCCGGACACACGGTGAAACCACAGACAAACGTGAGGTGCTGCTCATTACTCGGGCGAAAAGGGGATCAACCTAGTTGTTGCAATCAATGGAAGTATTATGATGACTTCATCTTTGCATATGGGCGGGAGAAATCCCTCCCCCTCCTTCCCGAACCAGCCTAAGAATTCTCACTTCAAGCGCTGGAGAGTAACCTTATACCTTGCAAGTGTTCGTCCCAGAATATAATACGTAGGGTTGCCTGGTAATGAGGTTTAGATACCGGGCTTCAGTATATTGAAATTAGAGGTCTGCACGGGCTCGGGCCAGGCCCTCGGGCCTAGGCCCGGCCCGGCCCGCGGGCCGGACTCGGGCCATAAATAACCAGAACTTCTCGGGCTCGGGTCGGGCCCGGGCCTCGTGGCTATTTTGTTAGCGAATATTGTCATCGAAAAATAATTTTTAATTATTGAAATTATGGTTTACTTCGAGAATGAGAATACATTTTTTATAACAGCTAGTTAACGAAGTACAACAGTGCCCATTTTTTTTTCAAATGCTGAATTGGTAAGTAATTTTAATTATGTTTTCGGGCTCGGGCCGGGCTCATGTTTACTTATTATCGGACTCGGGTCGGGTTCGGGTTTCTTTTCCTCGGGCCGGGCCGGACTCGGGCCTTACAATTTAGGCCCGTGCAGACCTCTAATTGAAATACCGGTTACATCGAAGATACCGAAGATGCAGAAAATACCGGAAAATTACGAAGGTACCGTTACGATATATCGATATTTCGGTGTTGGCAATACCTGAGATTTTCAAGTAATCAATATCTCCACCATCTTTAAAAAGTATCACGTTTCTTATCATTCATATTTATTTTCAAATCACTTATACTGTATATATGTACACATGTGTAGGGCTTGTGTCTGTGCGGTGCTTCTTTCCGAAGAAATTATTCAAGTAATCTTTCTGAATTAGTAAGCAACGCAAAAGGAAAATCCAAAGAAAGTTAGGCAAATGCGAAAGGGAAATTACATACTTACTCTCATGATGCTTTTTCGGTGGCTTGAATTTTAAATTGAACGCACTGTGTATTATTGTACGTGGCTTTTCTTCCTGTTTTGTTAATTCCGACGATTTTACATTTAGGTACTCCTAAGCAATGCTGTTGTGTATTCACACGTGAAACTGCTATCAACCTTCCTATTTATATGTTTTTACTTTATCAGTGACTCACTGGCAATCGCCAGAATGCACAGTCGGAGAGCTAGGCAAAATAAGGGCGAAAGAAAATGTTATCAAACTGCGTCTCGGTTTAGTAAGTGGGTGGATCGGTTCCGAAAGACTCAATCGCCCTTCTGAGTCTCCTACCTGCCCCAAGGGAACGAGTAGTGGTTAGTTATTTAAATGGCTTGCATTGGTTTATTGAACGAATAAATTGGTCGCTGCATAAAACGGACATTGCTTTACGTTGATTAGAATAAAAAAGTTTCAAAGTATTTTATCATGTATACTTGCTTGAAATTAGCAATACTTTTGTACAAACGACATGCTTTTTGCGTCTTTTATTATGTTGGCTAAAGAAGAGAAACCGACAGTAGTTCCACAGACAAGGGTTGTGATAGTTCGATAGCCTTGGCTGAAAGAGAATTTTAAAACACAAATTGTTCTAGTATGAAAGTGTTTTGTGATCATTTTATAAATGTTACAGTTCTGCTGTATAAAGTAAAAAAGAAAATAATAATAATAACACCCTTTGTTGGCTTCTTTCATTTTCCACAGTGGTATTTCAGAACGCCACAAGCTATAGCGAATCCCGTGCAACTCGCTACGTGGCTTCCCTTGCTGGTTTTATAGTTTCAGCAGCGGAGTAAATCGTGGCGCCAGGAAGTCTCATCCCGCAGTCGGAAAAGCTAGAGATGTAAAATTGCGTTTGCATTAGCTGCGAGTCACTACGTACTTCGTTCATTTGTCATCGTTGCTAGAATCTGTCCATCAAACATGGTCCACCACCCGCATAAATTGGATATAATTGAAATCAATATATGCAAATTACAAAAGAAAAAAATCAATGAGTGGAAAGGGGGGCAATTTGATTTGATCGTTGATGTTATCAAGGAAGCTATAAAAAGGTGGTCAAACCACTTTTGTCTGTGGTTTAACTTTATTTCGAGTTCACTTTTGCTACATAGGCTAATCGGGAAGGACCTACAGTTTAAAGTGAGATTCGAGCCACTGAGCAATGTGCACCCAGAAGAGATGGAAGTTCGATCTCGGAACCCCTTGATTACAAAGTGACAGAGTTGCATTCAATTACCTTTGAAACGAAACGCAGAATGTGGTTGTTACATGATCATACTGATTCTCCTTCTTTTTGCTTGGCGTACATAGTGTGAAATCACTGAAGATTGGCTGAGGGAAAAAATATCTTAATCTACACACAAGTGCGCGCGAATATGTGTGTGTATATAATATATATAATATAAAATTAAATATGGAGTTACTAATTATTAAATTAAAAATGCATTATTAAATATTTGACTTATTTTTATAAATATCAGATCTGTACAAAGTAGCGAACTGATTACTTTACTAACTGTTTAAAGAGTCAATAAATTTAAAAATTGTTGAAATTGTTTTATTATTTAACAATTATATAACTGTTGAAAGATTTATTTATTGATTGAATTGGTTTAGTTTACTTACCTTTTGTGCCACTTTTGGCTAATCGCAAAAATGGGGAGGAGTTATGATTAGACGGATTTTTAGGTTCTAAAAAGTGTGCTTTTAGATTCCTAAAATAGGCTCTAAAATCCTAAAATATGTTCGAAAAACCTTAAAATAGGTTCTAAAAATCCTAAAAATATTAAGTTACTCACGAAAAATCCTGAAATAGGTTCAAAAAAATTTTAATTTGTTCAAAATTCTTGAAAATGCTGATTAGGTATAGTCATCTATATCCTGAAATACGCACTATCTTGCATAACATTATGTGTGTTGCCTAACCCTACGGCAATGGCAGAACTTACCATTGGAAATTGGCTATTAAAAACCACTCTTTACCGTATAGTTAGGCAACAGCCCGTGAGGATCATCTTATATGCTGAAAATAATCTTTCAACAAAAACAACTTCAATGCTGAAATGTTGGTGAATGCCACAAAGCACCGAAGTGACTCGAAAGTGAGCAAGGCGACACAGATCAGACCACTTTGGATTGTACAGGTAACAATGGAACCAGACATTTTGCTTTGTTAAGAGCTTTGAAAAATCACCATGTACTTGGAGGAAGAGAAATACAGAGAATACTTTTCAAACACGTTCGTCATTGAATTTTTTCGTGACGAAACAAAGCAAATGCCTCTGTGTGACATAAAAATTCTGTAAAATCCTTCAAAATATATAAAAACCTAAAAAAAGGCTTGATTTAGGCACAAAAACTTAAAATAGGTTCTAACAAGCGAAATATTTTTTTCGTAACTATAAAACTTCATCAGTTGTTGCGCTTTTTAATCAAACGTTGACATAACTTATTATTTCTTACATACCTGTAAAGAAAAAATAGGTTAAACACCTGAAATCCGAGATCTAATTATAACTTAAAAATTGCATTCATTTGATTTAGAGTACGAGGTCATTCTATTACGAAATTTATCTAATTTTGTCTGGTGTCGCCCGTGTCACATATTGGTGATAAATGCTGAGGATTTCTGTTTTTTCCTTAGTTGACTTCTATTCAATGACAGCTTAAAGAAAGCTAAGCATTTGTTTATCGCAGACGAAAATTGTCCATATAACAATGCAGAATGTGAAAAATTCACAACAAAATTATATGCGAGGTAATTTCGTACTTAGTAAGTCACTCGTACATACGTATTTGATTTTTGCCACAGATTTGGGGGGTCTACAGACCAGCACCCCCGGTACGATCTCGGCCCCAAAGAAAGAAGGGAATCAGACAAAAAAAAACAAAAAAAAAAAAAAAAAAACTAGAGAGTAAAAAGTAAATTTATCACGTGAAAATATGACCATTCTATTCAATTACTATTGTCTTTAGTTCGTAGACAGAATAATCTTTAAAGAAACCAACTTCTTTTAAACTTTTTTTTCGATGACTTCACAAACGAGGAGACAGGATAGGGTACTTGTTGAACAGTCGATCTTGTTTCTCTGCTATCGGTATCTAAGGTTGCCAGACACTCATCTTTTATGCTTAACTTCGCTGCTTTTAAATAACGTAATTTTTTCAACATTAAAACATAAAGTTGGTTTACACAGTTTAAATTGAAAATAAACAAAATTGCTGTACGTGTCGTGAAGTAGTGCTGAGAGAACACGGAAGTGAGCTTTCTTGCTTCTCTCTCTTCCCACACGACCTACATGTGTTTCTGAAGTAGTGGCAACGATGCCCACTAATCCCCTCCCAGACAAGCGAAGGGAGAAAACCAGTACGTGTTGTTATTAGATGTTATCTGTAGAAGCACTTTTCTCGCTCTTCTTGTGTAACTTAGGTTAAATACAGAAATCCTGTGTTGTGCGTGCAATCGAAGGCATATGTAATAATAGACAAATTGCTTATCATTATCATTGGCGTAGCATGGGCATTTCGGGTTGGAAAGCCAAGTCCAAAGGAAGGGTCGGCCCTTAATAATTTACTTATGGAATTAGTAGCTACAGGTATTTTATTTGCATGAAGTCATCTGGGTTTTCAATAAAACATCATCCATGCATGTTTTAGATAGAAAATTAGATGCTTCACTTCGCCAAAAATGTTTTGAACTCTGGTGTTTTACACCTTTCTTATACCTTTCGGCATGACGCAAGTCATTAAGAAACCTACCTGAATCACAAGCGCCTCTGAACAACAGTAGATGTTATTGTTGTGGGTGATCCAACTACTGATTGATTTGGTTTATTTTACTTCGCTTTTCTACCACTTTTAGTTAATCGCGAATATGAATATGAGTGATGATATTGATGAAGTGACACTCACAAAGAACACCCGTGCTCACGCCGGGATTTGAACCAGGGTCCTCTGTCGTCTTGGCGCGCTATGCAAAACACACTGACACGGAGGTGTGGCGGATGATCCAACTATCGTACACTCTACTAACGTAACAGTGCCGATTAGTAATTCAGACTACTGTTTATTGCATTTTGAGAATGCTGATAAACATTTTAAAATAATTTTGTCCAGAGACCATTCGATGTTAAGAGTTTTCAAATGAATACTAAACATTCCCACTGACACAATATTAAGCGGTTAGATACTAACGAAATAATAATAATAAAAAAGAATAGTTTTTGCGGGTTAAGTGGTAGAGCAGTCACATGCTGAACTTATATCACGAGAGCTTCACCAACTTATTTGACAAAAACTGTTGATCTATTAGTTTTTAATGCAGGGCCTCCCCCATGGCGCAGTGGTAGCGTCATTGCCTTGTAATCAAGGGGTCCCGGGTTCGATACCCGGTGGAGGCACAAGTGGTTCGGATCCCACTTTAAACTGTAGGTCCAGTCCCGATTAGCCTTACTGTGCATAAAGTGGACTTAAAACGCCAACTCAAACCAAGTTTTTAATGCACATCTCTGTTCATGCGGGTAAAGTTGCGTCAGTCAATATTGCGTATTGTTGCATCAAACAGCACGAGCCCGATTAAACGAGTAGGAATTCTGCTTCTGTCTTCTGCGACAGAAGAAAGGAAAGGTCACATGAGCCCTAGAACCAATCTCTGCTCCGTAAGCTAGCGTCCAAGAGAGCATTGCAAGCATACTGTAGAGATTCAACCTCCAGATAGGCAGCTGGGAATATAGTCATTTACGCCAAACCTGACAGGCGTACGGCCAGGAAAGGCATTGAAAAAATGCTAGAACGACTGTTGTTAGTGGAGCGCTGCAAGCGGTAAAGGTAAAAAAAGGTAAAGTGTTCCCCTGTGCATAGCACCACGCCATGAAGGCGTATAGGGGGTGTGGGGGTAACGCCCCACACTTTCTTGATCCGGTCGTGAGTGCAAGCGAAAAAATAGTTATGGCTATTTTGGCTATTTTACACCGATTTTCTACCTATCGGGTTAATCGCGACGATGAGGATAAATGATGAACCGATGATATTGTGATGGGACACACAAAATGATACATCCACGACTGACCAGGTACGAACCTGGACCTTCGTAGCGTGTTACGCCGTTTACTCCGCAACGGAAGCCGACCAAAGGTTTCAGATGACAAATGACAGAATGTAGACGCTCACTCACGATATCGCCAGCAACGGTTCAAAGTTGAGTCCTTTGAGTTTATTTCTTTTTATATTTTTTATAAGTCCATATTATTCACATAAAGCCTAAACCCCTTGTTTCGGAATGAGTGTTTTATTTTTGTGTAGTGTATCGTGCAGTGCGTAACACTGTTGGCTTGTAATCAAGGGTTTCCAGATTCTGTCCCTTGTGGAAGCACATTGTGCATTTTTTCGGATTCCAATTTAAACTGTAGGTACAGTCTCGGTTAACCTATCTTTGCAAGGAGTAGACTTAAAGCAAAGTTTTAAATATTTTTTGCGATTTCGTGTCTTCATCATTTGTTCTCATCTTCGCAATCAATCAAAAGTATCAGAAAGGAGACGTAAAATTAGAAACGTACGAATAAAACAAAAACACTTTCAGCTACTTAAGTTGACCTGACTAGGTTTTCAGTCAACTCTGTCGTTAAACAAACTGGAGCCAGGGGTGTTCAGAGGAAGCGGAGACGGTTGGGACACGATGCTTAATGGGAATTTTTGGAGAGGACAACAGTAATTGAATTTTCATAATATAATAAATAACAAAACATTAAAAAATATTTTTATACTTTTTCTATCACTTCTATCTAACTTCACACAAAAATGTGTATGTGTGGTTGTTTTAAATGCACTTTATGCACAGATAGGATAATCGGAACTGGGCCTACAGTTTAAAGTGGGATCCGAACCACTGTACTATGTGCCAACGACACTACGTATAAAGCGACGACGTTGCCACTACGCCATCGGATAGGCCCCAGGTACGTGTGTGGTATGTTGGAGCAGAGAATTAGTTGGAAAAGTCAAACGAACAAATAACCAAGAGCACGGTTCAGTACGCTAAAAAAAGTGCAAAATATGCATTGTTTATTTTTATGTTTGAAAACATGAAAGTGTCGGTACTTTCCTTTCGATAATATTTTAGTTTCAACTTCGGCAATGAAGATTTCAAACAAGGGCGGAACCAGAAACTGCACGTTTTCTTTCTTCAGCGTTGGTTCTTTCACACCTGCAACCAGGCAAAGGGACAGCCTGTTTCCTCCGGCCTATTTCTTTCAAGAACTTTTAAGAAATAGTCTGGCTGTTAGCATTTTATCCAGTGCCCACCACCCTATATCGGCTTACATTCGAACCACAGAATCCCTTAGGAAATCTGTTTGTAATTTTTAATTTCCTCTTCTTGCCTTCTTTCGATTATTTTCGAATTAAACTTCCAATTTTACTTGGTTATTAGCTCTTACTAGCGTTGGGCGATATACCGTCTGGACGTTATATCGCGATATTGAAACTATATCGTCCAGGCGATATGAACTACACGGTATATCGTCACGAAATTTGGCGATATATATCGCCGATATCACGATAGGGAGAAAATATCGTATCGTGTCGTCTGCGACGAAATTTTCTTGACGATATATCGCAACATCAAATTTCGGATATCATCCAACCCTAGCTCTTGCTCTGAAGTGGATTTCATTAAGTATATATATTTTTTCGAGGGCACTGCTTCTGCATTCGTGCTTGTTTTCACTTTCAAATATCATTCCCTCTTCGGTTGTTGCCACCTCGTCTTTCCTTCTTGTTGGCTACAAGTGCTCAATGCAGAGGTTGGAAGATTGCTGGCGCCGTTAGCTGCGGGGGAGGGGAGAGTAGATGCATCACCCCCCACAAGGTACGGAAAACGCAGAAAGTAGATGTATTTTATTGGGTTTCCTTGTATTGTACCACGCCAGAAACAAAGTTAAAGCACATGCACGTGTGACTGGAAGTACGCTTAGTTCCACGCCTACGCGCATTTGCGTTTTGTTAATGTAAGAAATGGTCGAACAATTTTGAATGTTCCCAGTTTTCGTTGTTAAACAGATGCCAAAGAATAATCATGCTAAACCGATTTTGCGAGTCAGTTTACATACAGATATCTGAAAGATACGTGTAATCATCCTAATCAAATCATAGCCAGTATTAACTTAACGACTATTATTAATTATGCCTACTCATTTTATATAGGAGTGGCTGCGGTAGCTCAGTCGGTAACGCGTCTGATTACCATGCTAAAGGTCCCGGGTTCCATCCCCGGCCGGTTCAAATACGGGTACTTTTCTAACGTTGGAAGCGGCCCCGGCGCCCACCCAGCGTCGAATAACATGGGTACCTGGGGGGGGGGGTAAATGCGGTCAGGGGCGTGATGCTGATCACACCCCCACTCACGAGACCGGATCAAGAAAGTGTGGGGCATTACCCCCGGCATGGTGCTAAGCACAGGGGAACACTTTACCTTTTTACATTTTATATAGGAACCCTTTGTGCTTGGGGAAGGGAGTGGTCAGACGAGTCATTTTCTACCTCCCCTAGATAACTCAAGATTACCTCCCCTGCAGCCGCTTAAGGCCGGTCCACACCCTACGTCTTATAGTACGTCTTGCTTGCGCAGTTCAAAACTGTACCTTTAAAGATGTTGCAGTTCACACGCTACGTCTTTTACCTACTCAGTTCCGTGCAGTCCATCATGTAGGAAGTGCTACTGTGGTCCATTTTCGCAATTTGCATTTTTTTCTCACGTGGTGAGCCTGATGACTGGCGAAATTACTTACGAATGGATATTGAAACATACAATCATTTACTGGAATTAGTAACCCCACATATCACGAAACAAAGCACTTGTATGAGAAAAACAATTTCACCATTGCGGCACGGGGGAGGCCCCTCTTAGTTGGAATACTTTCCAATGTTCAAAAATCAAAAGTTAACATAATAGCCTTTTTTGACGGTTCTCTAATGAGAAAGTTATTTATAATTCAGTTTGCTTAAAAATGCTTCTATTATAAGTAAGAAATCAACAACAATGTACACGATACTTATATTTCCATTATTTTATGCCGCTCTTTTACCTCTTGGATTAATTGCGATGATGAGAATGGATGATGAAAGATTTAATGATGATTGGACGAACAAAGTGATACATACGCACATGACCATGGTTCGAACCTGAGACTTATGTCTTTCTGGTATATTTTGCTGAGAGTATTGCCATAGAGATAGGGTAAGGTAATATTAAAGTACACTTCCTGTGAGGTTGAAAAAGTACCATCATGTTATCATTTGTGGTTTGGTTTATTTTACTACCCTTTTACGCTACTTTTGGCTAACTGCGAAGATGGGGATGAGAGATGACATGATGAAATTGATGAATGGACACTCACAAACACCTATGATCAGTTCGGGACTCGAACCCGGGACCTTTGGCGTCGAAGTACAGTGTGATACCCACTCCGCCTCGGACACGAAGATAGGCTAATCCACTCTGGACCTATAATTGGAATTCCAACCACAGTTTAATGTACTCCTACGGAGACTGAACTCAAGTCCCCTGGATTATATGGCGACAGATTTACCACTACGAAATGAAAGACTTGAGTGTACCTCATCGCTTGAATCAATTCAAGGCCTCCCCGATGGCGCAGTGGTAGCGTCCTTGTCTTGTAATCAAGGGGTCCCGGGTTCGATACCCGGTGGAGGCACATAGTGTTTCTGATCCCACTTTAAACTGTATGTCCAATCCCGATTAGCCTTACTGTGCACAACGTGGACTTAAAACACCTAATCAATACAGCAGACTCGTCATCCATGGAATTCGTAGACTCCCTCGAAGTTTCCTGATTGGTCAAAAATCCAAATAAATGAAAATACCATAACATTGGCTTATAAACAACGTTATCTCCAGCACCAGAACAAATTGATTTGTTCACCTTGACCAATTCTTTACGATAAACTCTCCTCATAGAATTGATTTTTCTTACTTCTGTGTGTCTGTTTGTTGCAGCGTCAATCTACTTGTATTCTTGTAATAAGCCGTCATAGGCCTGATTCTTGTCACGGTCACTGTAGTCCTTTGATTTTACCTGCCACAAACACGGAAAGCTCTTGTAGAGTTCAATGAACTCAGCTAAATACTCGCGTGAACACTGACGAAGATTGGTCTTCGTCGTAAAGGTCTAATTTATCAGGGAAAAAAAGAAAACAAATTCTCGACCTCCGCTAATAGTGTTTCGACACTAGGGTAGAATGAGAACTGAGCGACAGGTGCACAAAAGAGTGAGGGGAGCGTCCACACGCACAAATTGTTTGCACAGATGTCTGAGATTTGCGCAGACATCTATGCTCTTGGGCTCAGTCTTTGGTTGACAATTTGGTTCACGACCTATTTAATTAAAATGTTTCATACATAAATATTTATATTTTGGTTATTTTATGTCGCTGGTGTATTTCGCGGGTTAATCGAAACAATGAGGTGGAATGATGGAGTGATAGAATGATGAAGGAACAAACACGATGTCCATGATTCCATGTTATCGCGTTTATTCTTTACATTTAGCTATACTTTACGGAAAACTGTGAAAAAGTAGTTAACAAGACTTTAAAACCAGAATTTTAGTAATTGTTTCATAACCTCAAGATTAGCCCATGTACAGAATTGGATTTCTCCTGTTTTACTACGATGCTGTGCTTCTTGCTTGTGGGCGAGGGGAGCTCAAGGGAGGGGAGGGGGTAGACGACGTTCATGGCTGCAGCGTTGCCGCTTCAAAGTACGGAAAGGAGGGAAATTATGCCATTGCTGTTTTCTCTGTGTTGGTAATATTTCTGGGCATGTGGCCTGAAAGCAAATGATTGTCTCAAGTCGGATTAAACTTTATGGATAATAATGTTTGGATTCCCATTAAAAATTAACCAGTAGACCTACATAGTCCTGCACCGTCGCAGTGCGGTCTAAGGTGTGATTGATGCTTTGGGGTCCGGCTACGGGATGCACTAAGGTTCGAGTCTCCTGGGGAAGCGTGGCAACTTTCCTCTGAGATTTCGGCCAGTGTATGGGACCGGTGGCCACTCAACATCGTGAGGAAATTGGTTGAATGAACTCCCTCCTTGGCAGGTGGGAGTGAGGACGGTAGTCGGTAGGTAGGCCCGGTATCTCAATGGGCTGTTGTAGTGTACCTACATAAAAACGATTTACACCAAAATTTAGCTTATTCGAGCGTTAATGTGGACCATCACAATTCGACCATAAGTTTTTATTTAGTTAATCTCAAAGAGAGCGGTTGTTTTGAAAACACAAAAAGCTGCACTTTTCTTTTGTTCTCACGACGATAAGAAATCTAATACATACTCGAAAAAAAACAACCCGTTAGTTACTGTAGCTTACCCCAGAATTCATTAAGTTAAATTTGATGTAACTCGTATTTCTGTAGGTCTAATAGTAAATTTCTAATTGTAGTGAAAACTCGAGTAGTCATAATTTTTAATCGGACAGTAGTGCGCCGGATTCTTTCTTTATTGTTTCCTTAATGACGCAGCGTTTGTGCGAGAGATCGTGATGATTAGATATGAAGACATATCGCTGTTCAGGAACAGCACATGTTAACACCTTGTATTGATTGCTTCAATCAAAATTTTTGGGTGCGTCGGCACATCAGGCCATTTTGCACCCTTCAATGAATGCGGGGAAGATTCCCTTATCTAAAACCCTTACTTCAATTTAAAAAAAAAGATAAAAAAAGGAGTGTAAAAAGCCCCTCAAGAAAGGTTAAAAATACAGGTTGTAAATGAACCTGCATTAAACAAACACAACACATGAGAAAGGTAAGGATATTTAAAAACTACCACAGAAGCAGTGGAACAGACCTGCTCTTCTCAATTTTTTTTTTAAAAAAAATTGTCTAAAAGATTGACATTGTCACCCAAAGAGGATGACAAATCCTTAGGGAGGTTAAATCCCTGTCTGATGTGACTAAAATCGGCACATTCGAGAAGAATGTGTCGAACGCTTAAAACAACGTTGCAAGTACGGCACAAAAGAGAGCCCAGTTCTTGCAGCAAACGTCGATGTGTTAGACGACTGTGTCCGATTCGGAGCCACTTTAATATTACTTCTTCTCGCCGATAGGGACGAAACGAGGAAGCAGCGATGGGCTTGATAGCTCGCAGCTTGTTTCCCCTTATCTCATCCCACTCGGCCTGCCACGTGTGAAGAACCGAACAACTAAAACATTCTGCAGGTCCCTAAATGGCCTTGTAAATGAATCGCCTGTTCTTTGTCTCCTTATCACATTTTAAGTACAAGCACCTTTTAACTCTTTCAGCAAAGTGCTAACTTGATATATAAATAGCAGGTGTAAATATACTAATTAGTTTCATAATTTAAATTAATACTATAAATATGGACGCTTATAACACGTACGCAAAGTTCAGAACTATTCAATAAAATAGGTTGGATCTTGGAGAAACGGGAAGAATTCAATTTATCGTTATTATTATTATTGTTTTCTTTCACTTTCGGTCTCGGAATGGAGTCTTCATGCACGACAGTGTGTCCAAAGTCACCTGTATTCCTAAAATTGCGTACATTTTTCTGGCAGAGACAACATAGAAATCAGGTTAGATTATCATAAGCCATATAACTCCACACTTTAGAGGTCTGCACGGGCCTAAATTGTAAGGCCCGAGTCCGGCCCGGCCCGAGGAAAAGAAACCCGAACCCGACCCGAGTCCGATAATAAGTAAACATGAGCAAGGCCCGAGCCCGAAAACATAATTAAAATTACTTTCCAATTCAGCATTTGAAAAAAAAAATGGGCACTGTTGTACTTCGTTAACTAGCCGTTATAAAAAAATGTATTCTCATTCTCGAAGTAAACCATAATTTCAATAATTAAAAATTATTTTTCGATGACAATATTCGCTAACAAAATAGCCACGAGGCCCGGGCCCGACCCGAGCCCGAGAAGTTCTGGTTATTTATGGCCCGAGTCCGGCCCGCGGGCCGGGCCGGGCCTAGGCCCGAGGTCCTGGCCCGAGCCCGTGCAGACCTCTACCACACTTACATGATTGATTGATTGATTGAGTTAGTGTTTTAAGACCACCTTATGCGCAGTAAGGCTATTTGGTACTGGGCCTACAGTTTACAGTGGGATACGAACCACTATGTACCTCCACCGGGTATCGAACCCGGCTACACTACCATGACATATATGCCTTCAGTCATGGTGCAATGCACGGGAAAAGCTGCACCTTTACTTCGTTTGCGCTTAATTCTTTCCATTTGCGCTTAAAGCGTTCGTGTTTAAACTTTTCGTGATTATTCTTCTTGTGCTTATTTATTAATTTTGGTACGCGATCGTTTCGTTCTGCATTTCTTTGAAATTTAATGGGACTCGATACACTGACATCGTGTCATTCAATGAAAAACTGCTTGAGAAGACTTGGCTTTCCTAGGCAAGTTGCGCCAAATAGTTTAGTAGCGTCCACTTCCAGGGTGGGGCAAAGGTCTCTTCTCAGACACAAACATCGCTTTCTAAGATTCTAGGGGATCGAAGCACGTAATATCAAAAACACTTGATTCAGTTAACATGTATTGATTATTATTATTATTATTATTAATATTATTATTAAACGTGTAACATATAGCGAATACATTGCATTCAGTTAGAGAAGTTGCCAGTGAATATTGAGTAATATTTGTGCATTCATACCGTAGGTGGAGGGAGAACAAAGAGAACAACAAAATTCGACACACCCTTTACACATCATTAAACTTTTAAACCTGTCGGACGTGTTATTTTAGGAAATGTATATACTTTATTTGAAAGAAAGTTGTGGGAGTTGCTGCTATGTCATTGGCCACCGCTGAAACTTATTTGTGCAGTTATAAGCCCTACGAAATGAACCCCAGTTCAAAGGGCGAAGGAAAAGGGGGGGGGGGTGTTGGACGGCGAGGTTCATGCAGTTTATGGACAGCACCAAACGTTGTCGTCTGCCAGGCCAGTGTTCTTTAAAAGTCATTTGTATATTATAATTATTTTACGTCACTTTTTTGCCACTTTTGGCTTATCGCGACGATGAATGCTGATTATGTTGTATGGATGAAGAGACAAAAAAACAAAAAAAAACGTCTAGGCTGACGGGACTCGAACCCGGAGCATACGGTGGCGAGCTCCTGCAGTCAAATAATCAGCGTACTCGCTCACAGACTACAACCTTTAGACAGAGAGTATGCTTTAGAAGTGGGTGGAATTAATCTTTTCATACCGTTCCGCTCAGGAAATTACGACAACCATTGATTGAAAATATAAACATATTTTAACTGGCGTTAAAAGTGATCTGTAAGAATATCCGTTTAACATTCATATTGGTTGAAGAATAGAATTTAATAGGTCGGTTGTTATAACTACAATTAAAACTTTGTTGAAGAGTTTGTTTCATGTTATAAGATTATAATTTATATTATTATGATAGTATTGGAGGCTAAGGCGTTAATTTTCAGCCGAAAATTTCCAATCGGTTGTTTGACGAATATGCTAAAAAAACAGAACACTGATCGGCGCAGAACATGTTGACCATTCACATCTCTCCAGTAAAGCTCGGATCACCCTCCCCCCATGGTCCGGTCAAGGTTCGTTCAATCGCGCTCAGCTCGAGGTCCGGTCACGATCGGGTGGAAATAATATTTGACCGGAGCGTGAGGAGGTGGAGCTTGACTTTGCGAAGCTCGGTCATTGATGTGAACGTCTGATAGGTTCAGCCCCGTTGCAAAGAAAATACGTGACCAAGTTTTGTGCGAGAAGATGAGCCGTCAGAAGGCAACGACCTATTGTAACAACTGAAAAAAAAGGCGAGTAATTATGAAATTGATTGATGGGGCCATTGAGCAATAAAATCCCACAATATTTTCCTCTCAGTTCTTTTTTTAAAACATTGGTCCAAATATGTGATTTCAAGAACCTGACTAAAATAAATTTAAGAAAAAAAAACTGACCGAAACAACCAAATTACAATTAGCAAATGAAAGAAAGTTAAATAGGGAACTAACCACAAGTACGATCCGTAAACACTAGTTGTAACTACATTTTTTCATCTCGTTGCATCAATTAAAATCCTTAAGTCAAGAAGCTAACCTATTGGCGGTCATATTTTCCCGTACAACCAAGTTGTCATTTTTGTGTGTGCAAAGGGAAGGGAGGTGGTGGTTGGTCGAACCTCTGCCAAGGGAAAAATCATTTTTGATAAGTGGCCCCGAATCAAGATTAACAACGAACTTGTTCTTCGTTTAAGGAAAACGATACAAAATTACTCCCTATTTTTTTTTTTTTTTAAAAAAAGTCGAGGAAAGCCACGTTCCACACGATGCGCTAACAATCGGGTCCTTGAAGCTAGGCTTACAGCCTGCTGTATATTTGTCATGTGTTGTGTGGGAAACTTTCTAATAAAAGAGATGGTCAACAATGTCGATGTGAAACAATGAGCCCGAAATTTTTTATGTCGAACCTGGATCGACAAAGTAGTGTTACCATTGCTGACATTTACAGTTTTGCACATTGTACTTGCAAATAAACGTTTGCCGATTTCTAACCAAAAGTATAACATTATATTTATGATAACCGACCTCCTGTCAGAGTGGTTAGCAGAGCGTGCTACGCCACCAGGTTCGAATCCCGGCCTGGGCATGGATGTTCATTGTGATGTTCTTTCATCAATTTAATCGTATTACCATTCATTCTCATCCTCCAGATTAGTCAAAACTGGCATAAAAACGAAGAAGTAAATCAACCAAGTCAATGAATCCCCGCTTTCACAATTACTTTTCTTCTTTGTCAATTTCTTCTAATTAACGCCAGTGCTGCAACAGCCAAGTCCGTTGTTGAAAATATCTTAATCATTGTAGTTAGCACAATAGACAGGCTTTTCATACAGAAAAATCCGTGTACTCTGTCTGGAGGAAACCAACACCAGACACGCGTTGATCGTATCTTGACGGAGCGAAGCGTGACCGCTAGTGTGAATACCCTCTGACTGTGAGCGGAGCTTTAGGGAAGAATGAATGACCCGAGTGTTGCTTGAGCGCAGATGTGAATAAAGCCTAAACGCTACAGTTGCGCTATACGGGACGCGCTGTGCTTTCTGTGACGTCACCTGTGCTGTTTGGGTCTGTGATAACGACAAAGATTTTTCTGATTTGATTCATTTTATTTTCCTTCGCGTTTTGTACCTCTTGGCTAATTTTCGAAGATGGGGATGAGTGATGAAATGATGAAATTGATTAATGGACATTCACAAACAACCAAGCCCGAGCGGGAATCGAACCCGGGACCCTTGGCTTTGCAGCGCGATGTGCTAACCACTCGGCCAGAGAGTCCGGCAAGTGGTGTTTAATTTCCAAAAAATGAAGAAAGAACAGTAAAAAAAATAATAAATTATTATATGTGGGCCTATGAACCCCGCCCCCCGCACAGGGAAGTAAGTTTCGTACGGCACGGGTAAGAAAAGTACATCGGGAGACAAGTTTGGATGTTAGTACCTATCCAAGAGAAGAAAGAAAATGTGGAATATTTAGCTCGAACGAATGAATATGTGTAATATATCATATGTATTATAGTTTTATTTTCCCCATACTATTAACATTCTTCATACTATCCGTGAATGATTTTTGAGTTGTTAAGTTCATTTATACAAAGATAGGTTAATCGGGACTGAACCTACATTTTTATTTGGGATCCGAACAAGTATGTGCCCTCCCACCCACCCCGGGTATCGAATCTGGGAGCTCTTGATTACAAGGCAACGACGTAACGTTTACCACTATCACTAATATTTCATTTATACGATTTTTCAACTTAATGTTGCTAACAAAATGTATTTTTTCGTTATTGATATTATCATTCTTCATAATACTCAGTCATTGTTATGTGACCCTACGTGCGCCCCTATATCCCGCTAAATCCGCCTGTGTATCAGTCGACAGCACCTATCATTGCTCTGTGTTTCTCTTTAACCCCCTGGCTATGCCTGCCGTGGTTTGTCGACGAGTCTGCCCTCTTGCAGCTGGAACTAGAAGCTAAGACACGTGGTTGGGGACCGTTAGCTGATTTCCCTCTCCTTCCGTCCTTGTCGACCGTACACGCATGCGCACGAACCTCGGAAAGTAAGTGCATCTGACGCTGTGTATGGGAGCCCGCCATCTGCAACGAATTCTAACGACCATAACCGTCATTTGTGTATCGCGAAATTGTCAAAAAAAGCTACACTAGCGCCACATACCCCCCCGTCCCGACCCTCAAGTTTGTGTATCGTGGTTTGTGTGTAGCATATCCGAGGTAAAAATAACTTTTCGCTGGAAACAATTTTCTGGGCTATTTACAGCTCGTAGAGTCCAAAAAATTGGGAGAGCTTTCCGAGGTACCGTCATTTTTACCTCGGTTAAATTTTTTACCTCGGAACGTTGGTGTGTAATCTCATGGGGCACCTCGGAACAACGGATTTGCGAACTCACACACACACACACATATATATATATATATATATATATATATATATATACATATATATATATATTTAATATTTCAAGTTCTCTTATGGAAATTTTCATTATCATTTTTAAAATATGGAGTGCAGCCATGGACGTCCACAGTATTTTTCCAGGGAGGGGCAAGGAAAGTAGTTTTTTCCAGGGGGTATGGCAAACAATGCACATTTTCCCCAATTATAGTGTTGCTCCCTCAAAAAATATTGTTTAAATTTGAATTTATCATATTCATGCAATAATTAACACATATTACTGTGGCTGAAATGAAATTATATGTGAAAAATAGATAATTTTTTGTTGACTTTCATTTTCCAGGAAGGGGACACGGCCCCCCTTCCGGACGGCCATGAGTGCAGCATGTGTTTTCTGCAACACTTGTATCGTTAAATCAGAATAACAAACGTGCCATATAATTCTTGAAAGTTACTTGAAAGTAAGACTTCGACTACATTCCCAACAATAAACTCCATGATTTCAAGTGTATCGGCATTTCTTCCATTTATCTTTCGTGGCGAAATTTAAAACATTTAACAATTTTTCTAAGGCACCCTTCTGTTTTTGAAGTTCTTAAAAAATAAGATCTACTATTGACGACATGCTATGAACAAACAATACCTCTAGTTTCTTCGATCACTATGAATTAAAAATTCACCATACTTCTAAAACTTGTAAGAGTTTGTCTTTATTTTCGAAGAGTGTCAGTAATGTAAATTCACCTCGTATGTGGAGTGAGTTGACCATATGTTCGGGGTCAGTTGACAATATTTGTAGTTCTACCCTTGATATGGTTTGGAATATTTTATTACAAACAATACACTGCCTTTAAAATTACAGATTACAAAAATGTTATCTAATGAACAGCATAATATGTAAAATAAATGTTTCAAACTAAAGAAAAGAAAAGATTATAGTAGTTATTCACCCCCGTTGAAGTCGATAAATCAATTGATTGGAAAAGATCGATCAAAGATCAATTGATGACCAAGCAGTGTGGGCAAGCAAGGGTGGTGGTTTTGAGCGTTTTGATTGGTTGATGGGGGAAAGTGGGCTGGGCTTAATAATATGGGTTTCCTGTTAATGAGGAGATTGATAAGTGTTTCCGGTCTGGAGTTGATAACAGGGGGCGTTCTCGGTTTGGGGGGGGGGGGTTTGATAAGTTTGAGATTGCGGGAAGTGTTTCCTGTTGTTAATGAGGACTTGATAAGGGTTTCCGGTGTTGATGAGATAGGTGGTTATTTTTGGGGGGCGTTTCCCGTTTGAGACCGTTGATGAGTCTGAGATTCCTGGAAATGGGTGTAACGGTTTTCTGTCTGAATAGAACATGTCCGAACATATTTTGGGCGTAGGTTTGGATGAATTTGCAATTTCTGGGTGGTGTAACGGTTCTGTGTGAACATGCCCGAATATGTTTTGGGCGTAGCCTTGTAGTTTTAAGTTTGTTTAACGGAAATGGTGACGTAGGAGGGAAAAGGGTATAAATAGAAAGGAAAGAGGATCTTAGTATTATGTGAGGATGGATGTAAGCGGTACACGTTTGTCTGATAATGGTGTGAATTTCTACGAGATCAGCTACGAAGAGTTCTGGGAACTTGTTCGGTCTTGCGGCGATCTGGACAGCGATCGAACGGTCCTGGATCGGTTGCTGAGTTATTTCCCGTTTATGTATGTAGCGATACCTGAATCTCCCTGGTGTGGATGTCACGTGGTCAACGGCTCAGGAAAAAGAATTCACCGTCGCTGCGAGACTTTAAAGGAGATAGAAGAGAGGAAAAGAAGAGGTGACGAGAGAACAGGATTTCCGAGTCACCGGTGTATCTGCGAACTACGTCGCAGGAAGGAAGAGTTGGGCGAAGCTTTGAAGAAGAGAGTGAAAGGGTGGCTTTCTTTGTTGGCAGACAGAAATTCCGTGTGGTGTTCTGGCTGTGATCGTCCATTGTTACTTAATTTAGAAGGTCATCCTTGTTTCCCTGTGTTTCCTCCCGAAGGTTTCGATTTTCGCAGACGGCTGTTCCCCGACGATCCTGAGGATATTCTGGCTGAACCTTTATCGCCGATACCGAGGACCCCGTCACCTACAGTATCTGATTTTGAGAATATTCTGGCTGAACCTTCATACCCGATGCCAAGGACTCTGTCACCTACAGAACCCGATTTAATTCATTTTTACCTCGTATGAGAGTGTTTACTCACCACAATTGCTGGACTCGCACCGAGCCGTATGTTATCGATTACCTATCAGTGAATTCGAGATACAGAACATACAGAAAGTGGCCTATAGGATTATGCCAGACTCCGGAAGAATTAGTGACTGCAGGATTTTACTATTCAGGCTTTAGCGACAGGGTATTGTGTTTTCATTGTTCGTACGGACTTTGCGATTGGACATCCAAAGATTGTCCTATTCTAGGACATTACATGTTGATACCCCAGTGTCCTTTCATACAGAGTGTTGCGGCGTTACATCGTAACTCCAAGAGCTGCAAGTATTGTGACAGTATAGAGACTGTTGAGAAAACATCCGATAAACCTAGTGTGGATTCCGTGACAGTGTGCAAAATATGTTTTGAGAATCCATGCAGTGTCGTAATTCTTCCGTGTCGACATTTCGTTTCCTGCGGATTCTGTGCTTCCCAATTGGACAAGTGTGCTGTATGCCGTGGCAGCATTGAAGATACCTTAACTGTTTTCACCTGTTGAACAAAATGGAAGCTTGTTTTTTGGACGTTCAAGGTCTTCGCGGAGCAGGAGGAGAATTTGTGTGGAAAGAAGTGGGGATTATAAAATTTCCTTTCGACAGCGCATTTGACTGTTTAGTGAAATCTCCATATGGTTTTCACTTGTTGAGTGAAAAGTATCGCCGGGTGAATTACTGGCTCCGTACCAACAAACACGGTCTGAACTGGGGAGATGGGTGGCTACCGTATGAGAAATTAGGAGACGTTTTATATTTTATGCTTGTGAATCAGGAAGTGTACGTCAAAGGTATGGAGAAAATAAAATGGTTGGAAAAATTACATAGAGAAAAACGTATGGGTAAAATATCTGTGCGCAACATCGAAGAACTTGAATGTCCAAAATTGGATAGTGTGAAAAAGACTACAGGAAAATGCAGAGAACATAGTAAATGTGAGAACGTGAAAAAAAATTGTGCAGTTGAAAATGTCTGGAAGATGTACAGTTTCTATTGTAATAAGTACGAGAAATAAAAGATTTTTTGAACATTTACAAATGTTTTATTTATAATTGTAGATATAGGTTAACAATATGATTCGATCACAATGTGAAATATATTTACATATGGACATCGATAATGGTAATTTTACACAATACATAAAAGTAACAATGGTTTATTTACAATATGAAATACAATGGATAGTTTACAACAGCAAATATATAACAGATGTTATTTACAATACCAATGTGTGTCCAAGATTGTTCTCAAGATATATTTCAATCATGAGTTCGTTGTACCAAAGTACATAAAAATAGTTCAGTACATTGGGTACTTCTTTTTTTTTTGAAACCATATTCTTTTTTATACAATATACAAAAGCCTCCATTTCGGGTTGTAATTTATGATAACGTTCGTTCATTAATTTTTGCAGAGGTCTAAAAAGATTACACATAAATAAATGTAGTTCAGAGGCTGTGAAAATGAAAGCATCCGGTGAATGATGTTGATACATCGAGATGCAACGTTTCCCGAAAAAATTTACACCACTAACGGTGATATTTCCAGTAACCAAATAATTGAATCGTCGACCAGTGTCGACGTAATTCAGTAAGTCAGATTTTAAAGCACACAGTTCTCTAATCTGTTTAGAATCGATGCGTACGGGTGATCTCCCCTGTTGCGAAAACTCCCACACTAAATTGAAAGGGGATTCTTTTTCGAATCCTATGGCTACGTACTTGTTTTTTTCCTTGTTCAGAAAATATGTGTTTGCAAGATAGAGATCTAAACATGCATCTACGTCATGTAGTTTAGGACACTCGATTTCGTCTGTGGAAAAACCAATTTCCCTACGTCTCTTTATGAAATCACAGTCCGTAGTCACATCCATTCCTTCGTCAGCCGCCTCGTTCTTGATAGCAACGGTTTCTAATTTAATGGGTTGCACACGTTTGCGAGGTTTACGTTTGGAAACATCATCCTGATGGGTCATGCGTGTCACAAGTTTGTCGTGTTTCTCCATTATAAAAACAGCAGGAGGTTCCATGGTGTGTTCACTAGAACTGTCTCGATGGCACTGAGAGAAAGATACGCAGCACACATTTTAAATAGATTTCTTCATGACACGAGCCTGGATCGTGTGGATAGAGCAACACGTTTGTTCCCCTCTGGGACACTTGGAATGGGGTAAACATTTGAAGATCTGACGAAAACGGTGCAGGATATATCCATCTTTACTGATACCTGGTGGAAATGTCTGGATGAAATCCTTGGTTGTAACGTGACGTGCTTTGTAATAAGCATACACGCAACAGTAATGACCGCATGTTGTGGCCAATATCCCCTGTAAGGGTATGTTGTTGTAAGTCCAGACCGAGGAATGACTGTTCAGGAAAGTTACGAATTCTTGATAGAAAGGATGAAATCCGTATGAATCGAAATACTCGGCCACATTGTTTTTGTCGAAATAGAAGGCCACCCAGTGTGTACCCCGGGAGTCGGACTTGTCAGTGTTTGCGATGATCAAGGCCGGGGTAGGAAACGTCCGAGGTAAAAGATCTCTCGGGTAAACACCGTAGAAAATGTTTCTGGTGGAACAGTTACGAGATAGAATCTGTCTGATCTGCGATGTGTTCATGCTGCTTATGTTTTCAATAATGTATAATAATGTGTCTGTCTTTGGTCATTTCTATGCTTCCAGAGCTGCTGTCAAGTAGTTCGGGAAACGATTGTATGTTCACAGGTTTTGAAGTTGTCACTTTCGAAGAAACACTACTATGCTTAATAGTACGGGTTATCAATTTGTTGGGTTTTTCCATCAAAAGCAGTATAATGTTTACATCGGAGCTGTTTCGATAACACTGTGAGTCAGAAACACAGGCAGACATATTTATGGAAAATTCGGTCTCACTGATGGAGGATGACATTTCTATCTTTAGGTATATCTACTGCAGATTCAAATTCAGCATACAAAAGGCATGTTATATTTTCCGACAGCTGAAGAGAAAACTGCATCTCGGCTCCGATGACGCCTTGTTCCTGGAGACTGGTGTGCGTGTCGTTTCCTGAAGAGTCAGGCGTTATGTCGTAAATCAGAAAAAAGAATCCGTTCTCGAACATTTTCCGTGTGATCTGGTGTCCGTAATTGGCGTGGTGAATGCCTGTACCGGAAAATAGAGTTTGATAGGCACGTGTTATCAATCCGCTGTTTCCTCCTGTGGTGATTCGTAAAGGTTCGGAAGGTACGAGTTCTCCATTTTTCACAAGATGGAAAGAAGATAGGTTAAAACTTCTAAAGTCGAACGGATTTGTCTTACTGTCTCCGAGAAAGCTGGCGGTGGATACCATAGCAAAAAGAACAACATTCGGAAAAGGACCTTGAAGAGCATTATCGATCGAAATCTGCTGCGTTCCGGCGACGTAAGAATAAGCTTTGATGACGCTTCTGGTAAACGGATAATGGGCAGGAGCATAAGTGAGTGCTCTGTCTATGGCCAAAGTGGTTGTAGGAGTAGGAATGATGTGATTTATGTCGAGAACAGCCTTTAAAATTTTTATTCTGACTGTAGGTGATGTCTGGTCTCCCCAGATGTAAAAAGCGTCACGTGATCTAGCTAGATCTATGCGTACTTCAACACCGTTGAGCAGGTATTTAGACTGGTGGAAGAAATCTATGTGAAGTTTTCTCATAAGGTCGACCACGGCTGTCACTTCCGTAGGATTTCCGGTCGTCGGAATATGCTGGAAATTTTTTTTTCTTGTGGTGAAACCTGTGTTGTCGGCAGTGATTTCATCTTGATGTTCAGGTGTGTCCAAATACCATAGGGCATTCGTGAGATGCGTGTTTGCGGCATCGCTTCCGTAATTGATAGCTGCTTCGAAGATTGCTTTATATGCGTAATTGTGATCGGCGGTTGTTACAGCAATGCCGTTGAGAGTCACTGTACATTGGGAAAAGAGTGAATGGAGAAGATAATTCACGACCCCGCAGTTTTTTGTGAGGGCATTTTCGGTTTCGGAACCACTCATGGGACTTCCATCCTGTTTAACCATTTGCGTTTGCAGACGAAGATAGGCAGATGAAAGATCGAGAAAATCAGTTCCTGCCCCCGGTATGACAAACTGAATTATATTCTGATTATCGATGGAAGCGATAGGTTTGTAGGTGGCTGTGTACGTTTTTTCCACATTTTGCTGAATAGTTTTTTTCCGGAAGAGGTCGAACTGCGAGATCATGCACATGTTATCCTCCATAATTATCCAAAAATATCTTTCCCTGAGACCTTCTGTTTGATTTTTCTTTTGCGTGTTCTCCTAGATTTTGCGGATGTTTTCCTTCGTTTTTTGGATGCTCGTTTTTTACGGATCGTAGATGTTCTAATACGGGTGGCTGAACGTTTTAACATCAACTGAGCAATTCTTGTTGCAGGTTTTCTTCTTATACCGGAACCTATCAGAGAGTCGATTTTCCGTTGTGCTTTACTTTGAAGATTTTGACCTGCTTCACGTACCCGTTGACGAACAATAGTTTTCGGAGTTTGTTGGGTTGTTGCAATGTCGGTGATAATGTTAGCTCCTGTTTTTAAAGCTTCTCTTCCGATTGTCTTTGCACCACTCCAGAGTAGAGGTTTCACCATTCTAAACAGTCCTGCGAAAAGTGATCCTAATCCTCTCCCTTTTTGATTTCTAGTTGAACGGTAGATGGGCCCAATTCCTCCACGGATTTGGTTACTATAATATTCGGTCTGCGAATTCATGTTGATTCATTCGCTTTTCGACAAAGACTGAGAGAAATAGCGGTCTACTGTTTTTTAAAAGGATTTTGCTTTTCTACGAAAATGTAAAACAGCGATTGTGGGTACGGACCCAGTTCTCAAAGGTAAGAAATTTCCTTTTCTATCGTACAACGCAATTTCTATTGTTTTGAAAGAGGCTTTATCCAGAGGAACATAATGAATCGGGTCGAATGATTGATGGGCTACGGGTACTGTGCAAGACGTATTTGTGTCCGAACACTGTTTTCGGGTAAGACGCAAGAGACGTACCATTTCTCCCCCGACCAATTGTTGTTTCACCAGATCGGAGTAAATAAATATATATGGGTTTTTATCCACAACGCTATTGGACTGTGCGTGCGTAGAATAAATAGATTTCAATATGTCATATCGAAATTTAGCATAGTCATCAGTTTCGTTTATGGGTGTAACGGTGTTTGTTGGAGCATTGTCAGTTTCAGGTTTCGGAACCCCTATCACGGATAGATGTTTGTACACGGCCTGTTTGAAGAAAAACCTGAGATGAGTAGGAACAGCTACATTAGCAGGGTCTGTTTTCAGGAAATAAATCAGATCCTCTATCGTATATGTTGTTGCAGGAAAATAAAATGGTTGTTCGTTAATATAGAGTGTGTTATCCGCACAAACAGTAGATCCAAATGTTCCCCATTGCGGTTCCGTCAAAAAATGCCAGAATTTCTCGAGAACGGATCTCCTTATTTCCAGGTCGTCGGGGAGAGATTCGATGATGGTAGAGATCAGGTCCTCAGCACTTGCATATGTCCGAACAGGAAGAGTTAACATTCCAGAATCAGTTTCCAAAACATTGTTGTATAGAGTTGAATAATGTAGTTCTGCCAATCCGACTTCCCACAATTCTGGAGACAGATCGATCCGTTTAGCAAGTTTTACGGTGAAATGGGTGAGTGTGTTGTCTGGAAAATATTCCTCCGATGCAGATGATAGGAGGTAAACGTAGAAATTATCGTCCATTCTCGCCGAACACAGAGGACTCACTGGATCGCAGTAACGTCATATTTTGATATAAATATGTTTTGGAAATTATTTTCCCGATAACTGTTTTACGGAAGATGCCTTGATCCATGAATCGAAACTAGGTGGATATCCGAGCCAACGAACCAGGTATTCCAATTTTTTTCCTTTTCCCCGGGTGTTCAAAATCTTATCAATTTTATACTCTTCTTCAGGATCCGAATAAACTTTCTGCAGTTCGTGTTTGTAAAATGTGCCTTTTACAGGTTCTTCATTTAAATCGTCTAATATGTATACAGGTACAGGTGTTCGCTGAACAAGGGCATGGATTTTGAAAAGTTCTCGTGATCACGATTGTTCGTATCCTTTCTCGAAATGTCCTTTGACGACAGAAATTCGTACAATATCACCTACATTAAGATCTGAAGACGGTTGCGAGACATATTTGTCAGCTTTGTTAAGACGTTTCCACACAATGTAAACATTTGTCTCGTTGACATCTCGAGGGGTCATTCCTATGGAACTGTGGATTGCTGTATTGTAACCTTCGAGAAGTTGCGGTAAAATATCTACATAACGTCTTGTCTGTTTTGAGGTGAAATATTTCCACATCCGTTCTTTTAATGTTCTGTTGAAACGTTCCACTACACTCGCTTTCACAGGATAATTTGTTGCTGTCGAGAATTGTACATGTTCATTTTTTAAAAATTTCTGGAATGTAGAATTTGTAAATTCCGTTCCTTGGTCGGTCTGCAGTGTGACAGGTTTCCGTCTGTTTTCTTCGAAAATAGTTTTGAAAGCTTCGGTTACCGAATTGCTTGTTTTATTTTTTAGCGGTAACGCAAAGGCATATTTTGAAAATACGTCGATCACTGTCAGAAGATATTTGTATCCGTCGTTATGTTTTTGTATCGAGGTCATGTCGTTGAGATCAGCTTCCCAAAGCATGTCTATGTTCCATACATTGTAACGATTTCGAGGGAACCTTTTTCTCGCAGATTTGTGGAGAGTGTAGGTTTCCTGATGCATCAGCCATTTTTTCACCGTATCGCGGGATATATTTTTATCCCGTACCGCTTTCCACAGACGATCTACAGATGAGAATGAAGCATGGTGTCGGGGATCGTAATATATTTTGGTGAGAATTTTATTGTGTTTCAACTTAGAGACTCCCATGACCGATCTTTATGTCTACGGCTTCTTCTCAGAGGAACCAGTTTGTAAGCGTCAGGTGTTCTCAGAAAAGGTGTAGTTTTCCTGGAAACACGGACGGTCACTTTCTTTTTCTTCTTCTTCTGTCGATGAGACGGTCCAGGGCTTTCCGTTGGCGACGATGAGAAGTTCAACGTTTTCGGATCCGGAGGTGTTTTTTCCTGACGTTCGTCTATCAAATGTTGTGCTGTGGATTGGTACTCATCGATGATATTCTGTAACTGATGACGTGTATTACGGGGTAATGTCTCTGCCAGGTTCTGAGGAAAATACGTCGATTCTGGTGAAATAGTAGAAGAACCGTCGTTATCTTGAACAATAGGAATCTGTAATGGTTCTTTGGATTTTCGACTCAGCCATAAATACTCGTCCAGTTCCTTTCTGTAAAGACGCCATTTTTGATCGTCTGATATATTTTTCATTTTTAGAATATCATTCATCTTCTTATCTAGAACAGATAGTTTTTGAGTTACAGACAATTCGGAACCACGAATACGTGCTAACTGTTCCGGTGAAAGGACGATCATTTTTTTGTAAGAAGATGTCATTTCTCAATGAGGAATGAGAGTACCGAGAAGACCCGATAACAAGGAGCCTAGAAGTAAAGGTAGAAATCCTCCTTTCTGAACAAGAAGCTTTCTGCGTTTCTCGATGTTCACTTTCGGTTTCACTAGATTGCGTATGACCGACTTGTAAGGTGTCAGACGACGTTTTGCGGCCGGTTTAATTTTCACGTTTCCTTTTAAAACGTTCAGGCAGCATTCGCTGATGAAACGTATCGTTTTTTTCGGAGCACTTTTCAATAATGATTTACGGATTTTGAGCGGTGAATTTTTCAACACGTGCAAGAAAGGTGAATGTTTCTTGAAAGAAGTGGAATGTCTATTCCTGTTAGAACGTGAGTTGGTACGTGTTTTCCTCGTTTTCCTCATCTCGATGTTTTAAACATTCCTGAGGAAGATATACAGTTGAGTAATACTGGTTGAAAACGTCTGTCTGATAACGTAAAGGATCCGGTGTTGACTGTGAGAGATCGATATACAAATAACTGTAAGGTTGCGCGGTAGCGTCTATATATACTTTTTCGAGTTCCTTCATGCGGTGAGGATGAAGTTGTCTTGCAAAAACAGTGAATTGGTTCATATCTCGAGGATTTTTTAAAATAACAAAGTGCTTCACGTTGAACGAAATATCTCTGCAATTTTTTCCTTGGTGAAAAAGATTCTGTGTTATGAACACCACCGAAATGTTTTTGTGATGGCTACCTTTTGTGAAAAGGTCGGCGACTTTTTCCCCTTGTGCAACCATCATAAGATCATCTAGGATTATAAGTGTAGGAGTTTTTCCGTTCGACGACTGCCAATCGACGATACCTTTATGATATTGCACATCTCGAAGACTTTGTGGAATACTGTTCTCCTGATCGTAACACCATATGATTTTTTTGACGGATCCTTCTACAAGATGAACGATGGAATCGACCATATTTGTCACAAAAGTAGTTTTTCCGCTGCCTGATGCTCCGCAAACCATCATGGTGAAAGGATGAGAAAGTTTAGGAATCATGCTGAAGAAACGTCTTACAGATTCTGAAGAAAAATGAAGGTCTGGCAGTCTGCGAACACGTTTTATATCAGCCCCGAAGGGTTCGAACTCTGGACCGTTACAGACATATTTTAGTCTGCACAGTATCCGAAAGGAAACGATAAATGTTCATGGTCGAATTGTCGTCTCAACAATACTGGCTGAAACAGCTTTTTTTCATTTGTACTGATGACTTGGAACTGTTTTGTTCTTCTGATTCGGAAAATATTTTCGACCATATCTTCAGGTTTCTCATTGTTTATCATGTCGCACATGGTATCGAAATTAATCAATTCTGATGTGGAGGTATTCAATGTAATCCCTTTCACTTTACAGATATACAACGGATAACGGTTTTGTTATTTTCATGCTGTAACTTTTCGGTCCCGTTGAAACAAACTGTTCACAAACCGCATCGGTGCCGAAATCTGCCAATTCATCGGTGAGTTCTCCTAGTGCGTCACCTGTCTGGGGATGGTATTCCATTTCAGGAGTATCTATGTAAATTACTGAATCTGTATCACAATAACATACCCTGTCACCCAATTTTTCTAGAAGTTCATAAAGTTTCAGACGAGCATGACATGTTGTGAAGGCAGCGATAGGAACGTTTACTTTCCTGTTCTGACTGACTGCCTCTTCAACATATTTCCAGTTCACTAAAACGGTGTCCTGATTGATGAATACGACTCCTCCGATTATGATATTTGGGCCAGTCATTTTATCGAGGAAATCCTTCGATTCGTTGATGATGGTTGTCTGGGAAAGATTGTCCCGTTGGCAGAACTTGCCCCATAAAGAATTAAGGCAGAGTTTAGCCAGAGTACGTTTCCCGGGATTGACTTCGATACTGTTTTCTTCCAACAGAATACCCTCCTTATCGAAATATTCCTGTATGTATTTCTGCTTATCCTCATCGTTCTGACACCATGAAGGCCACCCGCTCGCTTCCTGTTTTATTTTCAAGAAGGTGTTGACATAACCAGAAAAAAGTCCTCCAGTCTTTGTGACAGGGTCGTACATCGATGTTTCATACTTCCACACTTCCGACACTGACAGCACTTTGTAGCCTAAACTGCAAGCTTTACGCACCTCGGCTATGACCCAAGTTCCTGAAAGTACACGTTGATCATCGGAATGGCTGCATGTAACTTCACATTTTAATCTAAAAGCACATTCCTTGCACAATACAAACATCAGTTTTCCGTGCATTTTTGTAGGTAAAACAGAATGTAAAAGGGTTTTCGGTGGCAGAATAGTACATTTGATGAGTCCCTCCATGTTCAAAACCTCATTTACCGGAGGAATAGAATTTCCTAGAAATATTGTAGGATGTCCGACAGGATAGGCACAGTATTTGTTCACATAAGGGTACAAACTTGTAAAATCGTTGTACTGCAATTTCTCGTTTTCCTTGATCTTGTAATAAGTCCTGACTGTTTCAACTCTTCCTCCATATAAGGCGTCTCGTGGATTTAAAGGAATGCAGCAAACAATAGGATGTGTCGATAGATATCTATTCAGTTCAGGATCTGCTTTCAATATTTTGTTGAAATCGCATTCCCACAAAGTGACGACATGGTATCCTTCCGAACGTAAAGCCGCAAGTTTACGACATGTTGTCTCGTATCTGAAGGCTACAGTGTTCAACATGTCACTGTGTTTCTGACTGTTACTATCCTGATCGGTTTCATCGTCATCTTTCGGATACATATCCCTGTTAATTGATATGCAACGTTGACAACCATGCCAGTAACAGCCCAGGGCCTCATACACTGTCCTCGTCTCCTCGTGATAACCGTCCACTCTGTAAAGTTATCCTATGACATATTTTTCACGAGTACGTCCGCCGTGAAAAAGTATTATATAATTCTGTTCTTCAACGTAGGTTAGCCATTTCAATGCAAACTTCGACATCTGATCTGCATGATGGTAACCTCCTTTAGAAATTATTCCTATAGTGTTAGCAGGCATAAATTTCTGTCTGTAAATCAGTGAACAGGCAGATGCTATTGTGAGGCAATCCTTGAAAATGTCTATTTTGCATATGTCTAGGAAATTCTGTCTCAGCTTCAGACATCCTTGTCTCAACAGGGTAACATCCTTGATGCAGTATTGGAGAAGTTGGTTTCTGTTGTTGAAAGGTATGTTTCGCATGCATTCGACGTCATACCAACACATGAAACGGTGTTGATCTTCAACTGTTTTCATGTATTCATAACCGTATGCAGAAGGAGGAGGCATTGGTCCAATGTAATTTCTGTTCTTGTAGGTGTTCCACAAATGCGGATAATATCCTTTCTGAACAGGCAAACCGAAAAGTTTCGAAAAGCCTGCAAGATTTGTCTGAACGTAGTTGAGGCTGTCCACAAAATGAAGATTTTGGTATGTCATGCTGATGATTTTTGTACCATCTAAGATGACACGAGGTTTCATTTCTCTCTCCAACATTCTCCGTAATAGAAATGTACAATCGTAACCTCGTGCATTATGTGCACAGATGGTTATGTCGGAAAACTTATGCTGCAATTCCAGATAGGACAGAAATGTGTGTACAGGATCATCCCAGAATATAAACTCTCTTGTTCCACAAACAGAACACGGAAAAGTTAAATCCTCTTTTTTGTAATATGCGTGACAGGCCGTCTGCACCACAATAAGATTCGGAACGTGAAGAAAAGTTTTTCTTTCTCAAGATAAGGAATGTCAGTGTAGCATTCAAAGTCGTAAAACACAAATAGAAATTTTGAGTTCTGTTTAGGTTTCGGTATAGACATGTAACAGAAATGATTTACAGGTTTCACACAATTACATACCGTACAATATTTCATGTTGCATCTATGTACTTTCTCATATCTATTGTTCGTGAGAATAATTCTGAAACATCGGGGACACTGTTGGATTTCGCTGCAGACAGTACCGTTTCGGAACGGTGTAGAAACATGATTTGTGAAGCAGTTCTCATTTTTGAAAATTCTGTTACATGTTTGACATATTCTACGAACACCCTGTTCAGGCACACACGGTGGAGTTGAACGGCACATAGAACATAACTGTTTACACAGATGGTTATGAGCTTTCTGAAATATGAGTTCGTTACACCCGCGACATTCTTGTTTTGCCGCAAATGCTCCAACACGGTTCACTATCACATCATAATGCTGTCTCAGGTTATCGTAGAGAAGATATATAAATTTGGAAGCGTTTTCAACCTGTCCTTCAAACAAAACATCTTTAACGTCACGAAGATTGTTGTATACAATAATTTTATATTCTGGGAGCATTTGCTGAAATTTTCTCAGTTCGGGAATTCCACTTCCGACACACGTATTGTCTGTCAGATCTACATCTGCTTTTCGCATAATTTCGAAAACAGGTTTGAGAAGATTTCTGTTTCTTCTGTATTGAGTATAGGAAGGATCGTTATCAGCATAGGCTTTCCCTATGACCAGCGCTTCAGCTAAACAGAGTGGTTTTCTTCTATTTGGCACACCGACGATACTTCTTTTTCGAGTGCTTAACATATAATTAGGTAAACAATATGTTCGATTACCCCCACCTCCAACAGGTATACTGACATGGTCTGCTCGTAAAATTAAGCAATCTGTAGCAGTGAAGGTTTTCGCACTTTGTAGTATTTTGTACATAATGTTCCACACCATATCACTATGCAACTGATCACATCTATGCCACCCGATGTAAATATCTTTCACAGTTGGGTCAGATATGTTAGACAAAGTTAAACCTAATTTGTCTTCATCCTTGGCGTCTTTTTTAACGTAGGTGAGAAGATTTTCAACACCTTCGCGAATCCAAGTGTGAGGATCGACATTTTCTGGCGGGTGTGAGAAACTGAATTCAACACGTCGTCCCTTGGAACGGAATTTAGGATATTCACGTTCTTGAGTGTTATGTAATGTTATATTCCCTATCTGTTCATGAGACACTGAAGCACGTTTCCTTTTCTTACCTTTCCCAATTGATACAGAAGCATTCTTTGATGGCTGCTCTGCTGGTGGCAAGGGGTCTGGTCTCCATGACGGTCCTGGCAAAGGCTCCGGGTGTGATCTGGATGCAGCGTTAGTTCCTGTGTCGGATGCTTGCTTCTCCTTGGGGACTCGGGATACAGGATCGGGTGTCGACGGGGAGTCTGGGGACTCTTCGGGAATACCTGTCCATCCTCCTCCAGAAAGATCGGGTGCGGATGTTGTCACTGTCCGTAGTAAGTGGTCATACTCCTCGACGAATGAGATATTTTCTCCCGCGATGATTTTCTGAGCAATGTTCGCCAACACTTCCCGTAATTGTGCAGGTGTTGTGTAATATCCGTCACGATATAGCACTAACAGATCGTCAGCGGATAACTGTACGTCCATGATCGTGCAATAATTATTTCACGAAGACTGTCTTGTGGAGAGAACGCCGTTCTTTATATACGCAAGCCTGACGCAACAGTTATCTCCGATCCTAACGGTTCTACTGACCTATGTGATTATCCCGGAAATGATTAACAGTCTTCACCACATGTTTTCCTTGTTGATATCGCTATGTAACGGTTTTCGTGTTTATCTGTAAACAGAGGAAACAGGATGGAGATAAATTCTTAACGAAGGAACGTGTGAAATGTTTATCTATCAACAAAGGAAGAAGGACGTAGATAAGGAAATAGCTCGGCTCCTAATTGAGCTGGACGGAAGTAATTTCATATTCGGAATCTGCACGTCGAGACCTTTCAGTAGAGTGGTCGGAAGGGGGGGTCTACGATTGAAAATAAAGAAAGTCGGAAACCGCTGGTCCTAGAACAATGAAACCTGGTTCATCGGAAAGAGGACTTCACTCCGAGTAAAATAAGCTATCAATCATCCTCCTAGCTCAATTAGGAGCCGAGAAATTCCATGGTGAAGCCCAAAGGTCAAAGGTCAATGTCAAAGGTCAAAGGTCAAAGGTCAAGGTCAAAGGTCAAGGTCAAAGGTCAAGTTATATATATGTATGTTATACTTATATATATTCTCTGTGAAAGCTTATAGAAGTTCGGATCCCCTTTAAAACTTATCCCGATTAGCCTTACTGTGCATAAAGTGGACTTATAACAGTAAATCAATAACCCCATTATAAAACATATATATCCGATATTATAAAATACATCTTCATTATGGGAGACACCTGCCTCAACTAATAACATCCATATTTGTAGACTTTTCCTACCGATATTACAACACTGGTTCATATCTTTACATTCGGAAACAGAAAGAAGAAACTTTAAAACTGTAGGTCCGATCCCAATTAGCTTTACTGTGCATTTCCCTGTGAAAGCTTATAGAAGTTCCGATCCCACTTTAAAACTGTAGGTTCGATCCCGTTTAGCCTTACTGTGCATAAAGTGCACTTATAACACCAAATCAAAAACCCATTATAAAACATATATAACCAATATTATAAAATACATCTTTATTATGTGAGACACCTGCCTCAGTTAATAACATCCATATTTTGTAGACTTTTCCTGCCGATCGGTTCATAACATTACATTCAGAAACAGAAAGAAGGAACTTTATATTAGAACAGTTTATCTCAACACTTCTCGACCGGGGCTGTCAGAGAGCTGTATATTTAATTAGACCCTTATTATTTTTCTATCAGAGTCTGCCAAGCATTCAACCACATGCAGCTATTAGATATCTCGCAACTGTTGACACCAACTTGATATGATACTGCGATCCAAATTTACCGGATATGCCGATTAGCCAGCAGTGAGTTCATCTCGCAAGTGTTGACACCAATTTGATATGATACTGCAATCAAAGTTTACCAGATATACCAATTAGCCAGATTCAGCAATTAACTTACTATCTTGAAAGGCGATATGATACTGGAATCTGTGTTTGCGGCAGCTGCATATGTTTCTCTACGATCATTTCACAGTTGGAAATTGTTAACGAAGGATCAGAATGGAGAACGGGGACGATGTAAGTACCTTATTTTAATTTCATTTTGTCAAATAATAAGTTCATATTTATACATCGCAACCTTTATTGGTGTCGATCATCAGTTTACAAAATATATACACAGAAATTCTTACACGTAATGAAACTCTACAGGTGAGTAATTATATAATACCAGTGTTGCAACAAATCAATAGTGCCGATCATCAGTTTACAAAATATATACACAGAAATTGTTACACATAATGAAACTCTACAGGTGAATAATTGTATTGCAACAAATCAATAAACTTCCCATCTATCTCTTCGAATGCAACCGCAGAAAATTGAACAGTGTGTTAGTGTATTAGTAATGTTAGTTCTAGCTGTTCAATTTTCTCTTTTTCAAAAGCTCCACCATTCTCTTCTCCATTCCTTTCTCCTCGTCCCCCATTTTCTCCTCTTCTTTCTGCTGTCTGAGACCTTTAAATAACTCCATCAATTCAAAGCACACTCGAAGAGATAGATGGGAAGGTACATACTGCCCACGTTTTATATTTTCGACGAAATCCCCGAATACCGCAGATTTTTCTTTTTTCCCGATTATACATGAAAACATTTTTATCAGATTGTCGATTCTTACTTCCGTATCTTTGCACACTTCTTCCAGTTTTTTTAACAGATCTTCCGCTAAGTTGTTTTCTTCGCAAAAGTCGACATAACACGCAATATGTTTCTCCGCATGCTTAGCCTGGTTCTTATTCCATAGGCTTCTTCTTTCTCCCTTCTGATTCTCGTTCTTAAGGTCAGCATACAAAAGGTCGAAATCAAAAGGTAACAATGCCATCTGAAAATAAAATAAAAACTGTTATTTATGCACACGTCAGTATTATACAATTTACATCGAAATATCTTTATTTTCAGCAACAATGGATGAATTTCATAAGAAATTACCTGAGACATGTCACAAGAACCGAAATGGAACAGGCCGTCGCAGACATACGTGCCACCATGCTGCGACACCTCGAAAACCAGGAGGCAATTAGCAGGCGTCAGCACGAGTTTGCTACTCAGCAGAGCACCAGAATAGTCGCTGCTGCTGAAGCGTTCGCGGACCTTTTTCGCGAGCTCTTTCAGCAGGGCGAGCTATTCCGTGCGGAGATGCTCCAGGATAGGAGAAGAACTGCCGAGCAGATCGACGAGCATTGGAACAGGTATCTATTTTCATATTTTTTTCCATTTCATAATTTTTTAAAAGACTATTTTTTTCAGACTTCGTCGTTCAAGAAACATTTCAATACATAATATTTCATTTTTCTAATCACTGTTATTATTATTTTTCAGAGTTCACCAAGCAACTCTTGATGCCGGTGCTCGTCTAATCGGCGACCTGCCCCGGCAACTTTTCCAGCACGAAATCATCGTAGCTGCTGGGGCAGGAGTTCCTATCCCTGGAGCCGCTCCGCACGACGACGTTGCTGACCCTGCGCCTCCTGGCGAAGAGGTAGTGCCTGTTCCGTCTCCTCCACAAATCCCCCAGCAGGAGGAGGAGGATTCACCGCCTTCTTCTCTATCTGTGGTGGATTTGGTGGAGGATGACGACGACGAAGATTTGTGACGCCCTCGTTCTCCTAAATAAAGAACATGTACAGAATACAGGTAATATTTTTTCTTCTTACCTTAGACCACTCTAGTTTTCTTCAGCTTCGGAAGTATCCGTCTCCTCTATGATCGTCGGAAATCGACGTGTCGGAGGATTCAAACTTCGACTGAATTGATCTTCAACTTTGAAGATGCTGGAAAGAAAATCATATTTTCTGCTTAGGTCACTCCTTCTTACAGGATTAACACTGTACTCTGATAGCTCCTCAGGGTCCAGAACACGACCTTTCACCCCCATCACTACGCCTGTCGGGTCTTCCAAACCTATGCCGCTCTTGAACCATTTAAAAATTTCGTTCAACGTTAACACAGACTCTCGATAATGTTTTCGAAACATCTGCATCAACGTCGAAACATCGCAGTAATCTACCATCATGTACAGGCTGTGGCATCCTACCCGATAGAGACGCGGAATTTCGTCATTTAACAATTCTTCCAAATTCTCATATCGAACCAATTCGATTCCTGAAACAACACGATTCAGTCTCTCATCCGCCATCATTAGTAATTTTTTTACCTCACATTTTGGAGGAAAATGTAGATAATCTATATTTACATGTTCCGAATTTAATTCCGATTCGTTCTCTTGGCATATACAGTCAAATGACGAAATTCCTGACAATACGGCGAAAGGTCCTGCATTGTACCCGTGAGCAGCTATCTCATCTACCACACGGTTCGACCACACACCGTATGGTAGGTGGCAATATACCGGCGCTCTTTCGTAAATAAAATGTGTCTCGCATAATCCATGTCTACGGTTCTTGCAAAAATACATGTTGATCGGAAAACCGTCACTTTCCATTTCCAAATATGTTTCCGATGGTAAATCTTTATTATAAAAAGTAACCAATAGAGCCTCCCTGTACCTCACAGGTGCATCGAAAATTAATAATTTTGCACCGTTATTTACAGCCTTCTCTGGTTTAACAGACTTCACTTTTCCTCGACCAGAAACCGTAGCAGGATATGCCAGACACATCGCCTCACCTGGAGGGCGTTCCGTATATCCATATAAGGGATTGCACGTTAGATTCTTGAACACAGACTGCTTCCTTTTTCTCAAAGGTTCACCAGCACCGTCGATACAGTTTCGCTTACGCTGTTTTTTTACTTTCTCGTATGTATGATGTGCCGCATTCCTTTCTTCCCACGATTTACGAAATTCTTCTTCACTGATCCAACTCGGCACATCCGTATTCTCTTCCGTACTCACACCTGGACGTATCGGCGGCTCTGGTGAACATTGAGAAGTAAGTAGCGGACTACCATCAGTCACCGGTTCAGATGGGGATGACTTTCCAATCATCCTACCCACAAATGACACCATCCAGGATACGAAACCCATAGTACTCACCTCGGAATACTGATTTTATACCTAGCTCGTCCAGGAACAAGTGTCAGCAAGGGTGTCCAGGAACAAGTGTCAGCAAAATCGCAGATGATTACTACCTGATAGCGTACAGTCTGCCGAACTGTGTAAGTGAAACACGGCAAAACCTCTTATATACCTACCTACCCCTCCTCAAATTCCCTGATATTCTCTGCGCATACTCTCGCGCTAGGCATCCAACGCCCACGTGCCTCGTCGGTCCTCCTCTTTTCCCGGTATACTATGAATCTCCACCTCCTCCGAGAACACAACTTTTTTTATTCTATTCACATGCTGCCTCTCGGAAACTTTTTTTCCTTTTTGCCCGCTCTCCATTCCGCCGCCTACTAACGTATCCTGCACACAGTCATACCTTATCACCGTTCCCACGAACTTCTACACGCCCATTCCAAGAAACACCCGACATGTCCCAACACGTGTTCCACAATCTCTCCATATTGCTTCAACATCCCAACACATTTCCTTTCCAACTCCTTTATCTTCTCAACTGTCACCTCTTATCAACTTCAACAGTCATTTACGCCCCCCAACCGAAACGGAAACCCATATCATCATTCCCTGAAAACCAACCGTTGTCACTTCCTCATTAACAACAGGAAACCCCAACCCATATCAACATTCCCAGAAAACCGTCACCTCATCATTAACAACAGGAAACCATCTTATCAATTCCCCAACCGCCACTTTTCCTCCTACCCCAACAACCAATCAAAACACTCCTCACAAATTAATCACAACCCATTCAATGACGTCACACCAATCAAATCCCTCCTAACAAAATAAACTCCACCCATTTATGACGTCATCACTCAAAACCCCCACCCTTGCTTGCCCACACTGCTTGGTCATCAATTGATCTTTGATCGATCTTTTCCAATCAATTGATTTATCGACTTCAACGGGGGTGAATAACTACTATTATAGTCGGAAGAATATACTTATTTTTTTTACTCATTGTTTATTATTTTTATTTTTGCATCACAAAAGCAAATGCAATAGGTTGTCCTATAATTGTAATATACTATATTATTACAAACAATGTTGAGCTATTTTTAATGAAACAATTATTTGAAAAACAATTTTCGCAATAGGCCTAGAGTAGGCTAAATAATTACCTTCGCAATGAGTCGTCAGTCACAGTTTTTACAAAAAGAGATTTTTCTTCTTCCATTTGTTATTCGTGATCTTTCATTTTGTTTATGTATCAACAGCAGTGGCGGCGATTAGGGAAACAGTTGCCCTCCCCTCACTTTTTGCCACTTTTACCCTAGCACTATACCAAATCTTACATACCATGGGAAAGTATACTGCTCTTGCCCTCCCCTCCCCCACTTTTTGCACCTTGCCCCCCTAGTTTTGGAACCCAATAACACACTGATCAACAGTTACATTTGCACATAACCTTCGCAATGTAAAATATAATTAGTATATATAGCCTACATGCGTGAGTGTTAAACATATGCATTATACATTATAATGATGTTATTTATTGTCAAACGGATAATATGTACAATCAGGGAAAAACATCTTTGGGGCAACAACCTGCGGACCGAAAACTTAAAAAGTAGAAGTTTACATTTTCCATTATAAAACTTCCATTGGGGCATTATTAGCCTCTATAAATCGTATCAGTATATTTCGAAGTTGGTCTAACAAGCATAAAAAATTAATATTTATGACGACGTTCAAAATCTAAACAGCGTTATACAGTATTCATTTTCTGTTCGTTAGTTCCTCATTCCAGTTTTGACAATTGCATGAGTGTTAGCGATGCTCCCTCATTGGTTTCATCGTTATATCTATTCTTTTCACTGCAAATATTCGAGAGGGAGAAATACGATGTTAAGGAATCAAAGAGTACACAACTACCTAATTTTGAATTGCTAAGAATTCGAAATATTAAAATTGGGCTCAGCCCAGATAGTCTAGCGATAAAACGGTTATTTTGATATCGAGGTGTCCCGGTTTCTATCCCCTGTGGAGGTAACATTTCATGAAGTGGTTCGGATTCCACTGGAAGTTTTAGCTCTTGTCCTGATTAGCCTCTAATAATAATAATCCGTGGCTCGACAGCCCTACGCCTATCTCCCGACTGCAAGTCTCCCTCCCACAATCCTACCCTAGGGGTCTGGAGTTTATTAACCAGTAATGGGATGACATGGGGTCAGCACGTCGAATCCCCAGCCTTATAGGAGATTTCCGAGACCGGATTACGCTACTCACTCGTAGCTCCCCAATTTCCTCGCGATGGTGGGTTGCCACCGGTCCTATACACAGGCCGAGACAGGCCGAGAACCAAGGCGGACTCGAACCTATGCCGTCCTGCAGTCGGAGTTCAAAGCACAGCGACTTAGGCTGCACGGCCACGGAGGAGGACCTCTGTGCATATAGTGGACCGTAATACAAATCAAATCAACTAATCATTGCAATACGTTGCGAAAATCATGAGTTTGATTTGATTTGGTGTTTTAAGTCCACTTTATGCACAGTAAGGCTAATCGGGATTGGACCTACAGTTTAAAGTGGGATCCGAACCACTTGTGGCTCTACCGGGTATCGAACCCGGGACCCCTTGATTACAATTCGACGACACAACCACTGTACCATCAGGGAGGCCCAGGTGCGAAAATCAATATGCTTGCTCGCAGTTACATGTTAATTAATTATCATTTGTAAGGTTAGAAAACAACTTCTGCAGTACCGTCAGAGTGGACAAATTAGATTCTGTGTAAGAAAATTAATTTTTGAAGCACATCTAAAACTACTGATTCAATTTTGATTAGTATTTATATGCATAATATATTCTGAAATAAAATTGTTACCTTCGAAATCGAATTGGCGATACTATGAGCCCTGTATCCCTGGTACAGTATCCGGGGTCAGGGACGGCGCTGCAGAGACCCTATTGTCCTCTGATTTTTTTTGATTGATTTGGCTACGTCAACACTTGAGTTATTTGCACCCATCACATTATACGTGGCCCAGCCCTCTACCGTAACTAAACTCAGCACGTGTCTCTGCCAGGCCTTGGGTTCTGGCTACGGGACGCACGCTGATTTGATTAAGTTGGTTTTTTAAGTCCACTTTATGCTGTAAGTCTAATCGGGACTGCACCTACAGTTCTGGCTTGATATCAAGATAAAATCGCCACAAATCAAAAAAATATTTTTGAGCAACCAAATTGTACTGTCTTTTAGGCATTTTAGCACAGGAAAGCACACTATTTATTTTAATAAGCACACAAATATGAATAAATATATTAATGAGTTTATTGTGGTTATTCTGGCTTGATATCGATAAAATCGCCACAAATAAAAAAAAATTGAGCAACTAAATTGTACTACGTTTAGGCATTCGTTAGCACACGAAAGCACACTATTTATTTTAATAAGCACATTATGTGTTTCGAAACTAATAACACAAGTTGCATTTTGAAACTTTTTATCTGCTTCACTGCAAGTAAGAACTGATTTACATAAACCTATGTGTGCTGAATTCAGATCTGCTTTCAGTTTTCTCTTATCACGTCAATTTCTTTTGTAATATGGTTTTAAAATTAATGTACATTAATCAAGTTTGGAGTATTTTCAATGAAACTGAAGTATTACAACAGTCATAGGAATTACATATTTCATACTAGTTTTGTTATTGATGTCAGTGCACCATCATAAAGAGAAGTTCATAGAGTGTGAGTGAACCCTAACAGATCAAACAGAAAATATTTTGCGCCGTTTCACTGAGCTTCTACTGTAATTGACAGAAGTATCTCTCTTGAGGCACCAGCAGTAATCAGCCATCATGGCCTCATTCCACAGCCCTTGATATCTTGTTTACATGGTTCTGATATCTTTGTGGAATCTTTCACCTTGCTCATCACTTTTTGCATCAAGATTCTCAGGGAAGTAATCAATATGGCTATTCAAGAAATGCAACTTAACACTCATTCTGCACCTTAACAATTTCAAGTTTTGTAGCATTTCGTCAACAATCTGTTCGTAGTTTTCTGATTTCTTGTTGCCCAGAAAGTTTTCACATACACTTTTGAATGACATCCATGCTGATTTTTCCACTTCATTCATGCACTTAGGGAAATGTTGGTCTTTCATAAGAATGCGTATCTGTGGGCCATCAAATACACCTGCCTGGATTTTGGCTTCAGATTTATTTTGAAACTTTGACCTCAGATATTGAAGGACATTGCTTTGCTGGCTTAGACTTGTTATGAATTGCTTCATGATACCTAACTTAATATGGGAGTGGAGGAAGGACAGCTTTATCTCTAGGAATCAAAGATTCACTCACAACATTTTTCTGTCCTGGTATAAGATCTGTACGTCTTGGCCAGTGTCTTCTCGTCAAGTGTTCATTTCGTGCTCTGCTATCCCAGAAACACATAAAGCAGGGATACTTAGTAAAACCAGTTTGTTGACCAAGAACAATTGTTAACACTTTTAAATCAGAGCAAACAATAATCCAGTTATGCTCGTTGTACTTTATCTTTTCCAACATGAACCTCAAGTTTATGTACGTTTCCTTCAAAACTACGGAATATCCTAGAGGTATTGAGGGCAGCAAGTTGCCGTTATGAAGCAGTACTGCTTTCATGATCCTCACGGAACTGTCAACAAATAACCTCCAATCAGCAGCATTATACTCGTCTCCAAGGGCATCAATCAAACCTACCACGTTATTGCAGTACACCAGTTTATCCACATTTGAAAAAAAAATGTACAAGTTCATTTTCCCTATGTCTGTACCAAGCAAACGTAGTATCCGGAGCAAGTAAATTCTTTTCTTTGAGTCGCGATCCAAGAAGTTCAGCACTAATTTTGGTTAAATACAGGTCTCTAACTAAATCGTTTAACTCACCTTGTGTGAACAGATGAGGAGAAGAAGGTCCACTTGTTTGAAATGAAGGATCATGTTCGTGTTCAGAGATCTCTTCTGATTCACCACTGTTATCCTCCAGCTGCGTAGGTGCAGGGATTGGCAATTCATCACTGTGTGGAAGGGGGCGGATGGTTGATCTAAGATTGGGATATTTCACGAATTTCTTGTTCTTCTTGTTTATGCCTTGCAAGTTACATAAACAGAAGTAACAATCACTTGTGTGATCTCGAGGTTCCAACCACACCATTGGACAACCAAACTGCAGTGAAGCGCGTTTTCCTTTCACCCACATATTCATGTTCACTGAACACGTTCTACATATGTAATGAGGTGCCCAGGCTTTGTCTTGATCGCCTAGACGAACACCAAAATATGCCAAGTAGGCCTTTTTGCAGAAAGAAGTAATATTTCTCCTCTGTGTTGGCAACATATAACTTCCACAAGTGTAACAGAAACTATCGGGGTGATTTCTACACGCCCGGTGAGACATTTTTCAGCACCACTTCACACTACAATCTCAAAACTAGGTTTCCTCGATAATCTCACACACAAATACATATAGACCACCTGAAAGCAGTTAAATCCAAGACAGAAAAACTGTTCAACAAGTGAGCAGCATTTCCCAAATGAAATTAACAAACGCCAGTGAAGAAATGAGTATTTTCTTGACGTGCATTTTGAAACAATAGGTAGACATTGTTGTATCCAGGCGCGTGCCCAGGATTTTCGTAAGGGGGGGGGGGTTATGAATCCAACACATTTTCCAGTTCACAGGTCAAATTTCTTGTAATAAATTAGATAATTAATATACTTGAATTTTACCCCAATGAACGCAATCAATGTACAATTGTATTTGCTATGGATGCTTCATGTTTTTATTGCATCATATACAACCTTGGTGACAATGAAGTTCGACCAGAAAGGAATACGTGATTAAATGCACAGAGGCATAGGCGGTGGAATGGGTGACCCGCAGAAATGACGCATGTGTGTAAGAGGAGGCGTGTGAGCAGGCAAGAATCGTGATCCCAGCATGTTGCACCCAAGGTCACGTAAAGAACGAAAACGGGGAACAATACGCGTGACATTGAACTTCGACCAGGCACCAGACCCATACGGCAAATTCCAGATAGTGGCGCATTCGACGGAAGCATGACGTCACGGACACGATAAGGCAGTCCGCCGTATATAAGCGCGTGCTGTGCACCGAGGAACCGCAGTGCATCATCACCATGGCCAGGGCAAACCTATTGACAACACCGTGAGGAGAAGAGTGGTAGAGTTGCAACGGGATGGACTCAGTGAACGGGAAATAGGGCGCCAACTGAACTTACCCAAGTCAACCGTCCACTGCATCATAAAACACCACCATAATACGGGTACTACAGAGCCAGGTAAGGCCCCCGGTCGAAAACGCCTGCTGAGCTTGCGTGAGCTACGGATATTTAGGCGCTATATCCAGACCAACAATCGTGTTTCTGTGGCCGAATTACGACTGTGGACTCGAGAACGCTTTCACATTGAAGTGTCAACCAGAACCATTCGCCGTTACCTACAGCGATGCGGTTACCGAGTGTACAAGGCGAAACGTAAACCCTTCCTTACCATGTTGAACAAAGGCAATCGACTACGGTGGGCACGAATGTACCGGGGATGGACATTTCGGCAGTGGAACAGGGTTTTGTGGACGGACGAATCCATTTTCAATGTTGTGTACGGGAAAATACGGAAAACAGTCATTTGTCGGAAGGAGGAACAGAATGAAGCAAAATGTTATGCACGTCGGGTACAGAAACCTGCGTCAGTGATTGTATGGGGATGCATGACGGCATCTGGGGTTGGCCCACTACACGTCTGTGAGGGCATTGTGAATGCACACGCCTATACACGCATACTGGAGCGGCATCTTCCCACAGTGCGAAGGCACCTGTTCCACAGGCGGCGTCTCATCTTTCAACACGACAATGCCAGGCCTCGTACAGCGCGGCTGACAAGAGAATGGTTGACTCGCCATCACGTGCGAACTCTGCCATGGCCACCATCGAGTCCCGACCTCTCGCCCATTGAGAATGTGTGGCGTGTTCTTAAGTGACGTGTGCAACAGAGGGGACCCACGACAGTGGCTGCTCTTATCGCCTGCCTGCAGGAGGAATGGCACCGCATCGATGTGGAATACCTTGAATGACTCGTCCGCAGCATGCCCCGACACATTGCCACAGATATTCGCCGACGGGGCGGCGTCACACCATGGTAAACAGGATCCCCTCTAACAGTGGTCGAACTTCAATGTCACGTGTAGATGGACGAAAATGTTTTATTTTGTGTGGACACCATACATTGCTGCGTTGCGGCGGAAATTTATGTTTTCCTTTGTTCCATGTAGCCTGCTGAATAAAATATGTTCAGCATATGCATGTGTTCTCCTTCTTTCACAACGCACTCCTATATTTGTGACTGGTCGAACTTCATTGTCACTAAGGTTGTAAAAGCACCTGCTTGAATATTTCCAAATTATTAATATTTTATATTTAATTGCTCAAATATAATTTTTAAACAAAAAATATGTACCCTCAACATTGTAACAACATTAAAGAGATTAAGACTACTTGATGTCTTAAAGACAGTAATAAATAAGGTACCACAGTTCAACAATTTAAATTCTGAAATTTAGGCATCGAGGTTTCTGTACGAGTTCTGACAAGTTACAAGTAAGTTCGTCACAAGTAACTTTTATATCCCAGTGAATGTTCAGAGCAGCTAACCCATTTAATCTTTCTTCGCAAATGGTATTTCGAAGATAGGTCTTCAACCGCCTCAAAGTTGAGAATGATTTCTCATTTGATGTTGTTGTTACCGGGATTGTACATAATATGCGCAAAGGTGTGTTTACCCAGGGAAATATTACTTGACTGCACATATCAATTGCTTCAAGAGCATTTACTGGACGTGTTTGCATTGCTGCAAGATGACGATACCACGGTCTCATTTCAGTGCGAGCGTCGTCGCCTTGTAATCAAGGTGTCCCAGGTTCGATTCCCGATGGAGGCACATAGTGGTTCGGATCTCACTTTAAACTTTAGGTCCAGTCCCGATTAGCCTCACTGTGCATAAAGTGGATTTAAAACATCAATTTAATGAACATTGTACTTGTTGTGGAGATGATTTTGCTAAATATTTTGTACATTTTTGGCATTGTATTATTATATTATTGGTCAAAACATTTGTTTGACAGTCGACAAACAAATACGAACCCTTTCAGTAATTAACATTTTCTACTACAGTGTCATTAATATGTCATATTCATTTTCATATTAGGTCTATGGAGAGGAATTTTGTATGTTGTTAACGTTATGGAACTGCGAAACCAACTGTTGACGGGGCCACTCTCCCCTTCCCCTCCGAAGCCCAGTACCGCACCGCAGGATCTGTCACTGAGCCCGAAAAATCTTGCCAGACAGTGCTCGAAATGGAAATTCCTAGCCGAAAAGGGAGGGGATATTTGATCGATTTTGGAGATACGAGGGGGGTACATCCTTTAATGGATCAGCATGGAGATGGAGACAATACAGTAGGTGGAGGATGCTCAATATGCAAATTATTCTAATTGGGGGTATGCTTTGTGAAACTTTCTTAACTGGAGGCAGCATCACCTACTTCGACCACTGATGCCAGAAAAGATGCTATCAGAAAATGAATTTATTACTGCACACACATATTACTTATTGTATTTGTTGTACAAGAGAAATATTCAGAAGATTTGTAAGGAATATTTACAGTTCACAGGATACCTACCTAGTCTATCCCGTGTCGTAATACAAATTGTATCCCTTTCCTACAAAATAATAAAACTGTCCATGGCAACCGTGATTTTATAATGTGGTTGCATACATATATAGCAGCACCAAGCTTTCTGGGACCTCGGAAAATACGTGAACCACAGGCTTCCCCGTGGCTTTAACTAGCGACACTAGTGCCACTGCTCCGACGCCAGGGTTTCAAATGCCTTGGTGGATCTATAAGATAGTAATATCGTTTTTCGAGGGTTCGTGAACAAAACAAAAAGTAAATTGTTTTAAAGTCCATTTTATATTCCGATACGTTAATCGGGACTGGACTTAAAGTTTAAATCGGGATACGTACCGCTGTGCAATGCACCTTCACAGGGGATCAAACCCAGGACTTCTTTGATTACACCACCATCGGTGAGGCCCCTGAAATCATTGAGGAAACTTGTTCATCTTCATGTTCTCTCGCCCTGTGAAAGTTTATTGGTTATATAGGGTGACATCCTACACACGTCTTCCAGACATACACACGCGGGCACCCCCTCCCCTCCACACACACGTTTGTATGCTTACAGCATATGCTGTGCCCTCCCAGAAAAACAATTCTAAATCCGCCTATGGATATATGTCGTATCAAATAATGAACGTCACTTACCTCGAGAGTTCCTTGACATAATTTTGCAACAAGGTTTCCAATATCTTCTGTTATGCCTTCTTGTTGAATATCAGAGTCTGAAAGTTCGCACGTTTCACTCTTGCAATTCGGATGGAATTCCTCTGAACTTAAATCGACCCTTTCTGACGTTCAATTTGTGGAAGGTGAAGCTTCAACTTCCATTTTTTGTTTATTTTGGAAATAATCTAATAATGTATTTCTCCTCTTTTCTCTATCCATCTTTAGTTTCACGTCAAAAATCTATTACACACGCAGAAACAAACACACAACACAACCACTTCGACTTGCTACCTTGCAGACTGCAACTCGCTACAACCCCAGTAAACACCAGGACTTGGGACAAAGATACGGGGCGAGTGTTTGTGGGTCCGGGAAGTCGAATGTCTGAACCATACATCCAGCTTGGTCCAGCTCAAATTACGTCACCAGTGTTGACAGCAACCAGTAGTGTCAGTGTCGGTAGTGTTGGCAACTGCTAAATTATTTACGCAGAAATTCAAGTGAGATCTTTCACAAATGTTACAAGAAAATTTAATAAACTGAAGGCTGGAAATTGGTTGAGAAAAAAATATCTAATTTGTAAAGAAGTAGTGCAGTGTCCCGGGTTCAGAAACCGAAAGTGGAGCTCGGTGGAGCTCGCCTTAATAGATTTCTCTCGTAAGGCATGAGCTCCATTTTCTCGCAGTGTTGCCAACTCCTCACCCGAAAAAAATCACCAAGGTTTTTGTTTTTGGGTCTAACCTAACCTCAAGCAAGGAGCAGGCAACACTGCAAAGCAAGCCTCAAGCAGTGTTGCCAACTTGTTCTTGACCTATTTTTTATTTTACGATGTTTTATGCACTAAACTAACCTACAATGAGAGTAGTCCAATCAGCCCGGTTGACAAACCTCTTGTGGTGAGCTGACGCTCGCAGTGTTGCTAACTCCTCACTTGAAAAAATCACCAAGGTTTTTCTTTTTTGGTCTAACCTAACCTCAAGCAAGGAGCTGGCAATACTGCTTGAGGCTTTTCTCGCAGTGTGGCCAACTCCTCACTTAAAAAAATCACCAAGGTTTGTTTTTGGGTCTAACCTAACCTCAAGCAAGGAGCTGGCAATACTGCTTGAGGCTTGTCTTGCAGTATTGCCAACTCGGGCAAGGCGTAGCCTTTTGGGTGTATGTTAACCTCACAGTGTTGCCAACTCGGCGTAGCTTTTTACGCAGTATAATTTTTTAGCTTTTTGTGTGTGAGTGTATATGTGTTACCAACTCGGCGTAGCCTTTTGGGTGTATGTTAACCTCGCAGTGTTGCCAACTTGGCGTAGCCTTTTGGGTGTATGTTAACCTCACAGTGTTGCCAACTCGGCGTAGTTTTTACGCAGTATAATTTTTTAGCTTTTTGTGTGTGAGTGTATATGTGTTACCAACTCGGCGTAGCCTTTTGGGCGTATGTTAACCTCGCAGTGTTGCCAACTTGGCGTAGCCTTTTGGGCGTATGTTAACCTCGCAGTGTTACCAACTTGACGCAACCTTTTGGATGTATGTTAACCTCACAGTGTTACCAACTCCTCACTCGAAAAAATCACCAAGGTTTTTGGGTCTAATCTAACCTAAAACAGCTGGCAATTTTGCTGAGGCTTGCCTTGTAGTGTTGCCAACTTACTCGAAAAGTTACCAAGATTTTTGGGTCTAACCTAACCTAAAGCAAGGAGCTGGCAACGCTTGAGGCTTGGCTTATAGTGTATAAAGCAATTTGCCAACCTACTGGTATTGTCATAGTTTTTTTTACGAGAGAGAGGAGAGAGGGGGAAGAGTTAAAACAACTGGCAGCCGCCAACACCTACCTTCAGCTTTTTTTTGTTTGGTGTAACCTCTAAAGCAACTGGCAAGTTTGCTTGAGGCTTGCCACAGTGCATAAAACAATTTTTTGCCAACCTACACACACTGGGGGCAAGAGAGCCGGCAACAAATATATACTGTTGTAAAAGAGATGGATGGCAGCATAGTATGTGTGTGCGTGTGTGTGTAGCATTATTAACTAGTGTTGGCAACCCACTTACAACTAAAAAAATAGAGATGCCAACGTTGCTGTAAAAGAGAGAGACCTATCGTGACTTTTGTAAACCTCTCTCGGGGGAACGATGTGCCACACGCGCGCGCGCTGGCGCCTTTATTATTTTCGTATTGCATACAATATTTATTGTGTTTTTTTTTTCTATCTACAATCATATTTTTTTTATATATTTTTTTATTTTTTTATAGGGTTGATTAAAGCATATATTTGAGGAGGACAACGCCACCTATATATAAATAAACCCCTCGAATTAACACTAATTAGAATTATCTTACAAAATTTTTCTCATAAGGCATTTTTTGTTTTGTAAACACTCTACCACCAACAGATCACATATAAATAAACATACCCTGAAAAAATGCGCTCCATGAAAAGTTGCCCTGTGTGCAAAAAAACTATATCAAGCCAACATTTTGCAAGACATTGTCGTACCTGCGTGCCAGGCAGGCATTTGGCTGCTACCGAAGTATGTTCCGGATGCAATAAATACATTACAATTGCGTATGCGAAAAAACATAAGCTTACTTGTTTAAGCAAAAGTACATCTGGGGCTCAACCGTCGACCAGCTCAACCAAGAGGAAGGCAGAAGCAGCCTCCATCAATGCACCACTCGCCAAACGCGTCAAGCCTGTGGCGAAAGCGAACCAGTCTGCTTTCCAGCAGTTGTTAGAGGACTTTGTCATCACTTCGGAGGGCTCATGCGACGTACGTAGCTTTTTGGAGAACGTGCAAGCGCAAATTATTTCCGTCCTCGGCGATGCGCTTGCAACGCACTCCACCAAATTCTACGCATCGCTACGTTGCCGGTACAAGAAGCCTTCTGACGAAATTTACAGCTTCTGCCACAACACCAAGGCGAAGACGTTGCATCTGGCGGATGTCGAAAACCTCGAGGTCATCTACAACAAGTTTGTCGAGGAGCTGCTGGTTAAACAAGAGGAACATGAAGCTAAGGGCTCGGGGGGTTCGTTGTGCGGCGAGCCTCACGAACTGTGCGTCAAACTTTGCAAGTTTGTGCCTCTCTCCGCCTCCAGCTACGTCCCCTTACCAAAAGCGATTGTGGATAAAAAGGCCGTCCTGAACATTCAGAACAGTGACGTCAAGTGCTTTCTCTGGTGCGTGCTTGCAGCGTTACACCCTGTCCGCAGGAAAAACCAACCTCGCCGAGTTAACCACTACATGCAGTACGAGTTGGAGCTGGAAGATGCGATGGCTGGGATCGACTACCCGGTGAAGGTCTCGGACATTCGCAAGTTCGAGACCCGTACACACAACCCTAGGTTGGCCATCAACGTTTATGGCCTCAGCGACGAAAATGTGGTGTACCCTATCCGGGTGAGCGACGAAGAGGACGATGGTGTGCAGGAAATTCATCTTCTTCTCATCAAGAACGAGACCCACCACCATTACACCCTCATCTGTTCTCTCTCTCGGCTTGTTTCGAGCCAAACAAGCAAAGACAAAACCCACATAGAAGTTTGTCCCAGGTGCTTGTCTAAATTTCGTAATCGAGAACGGCAGGATTACCAGCGCACCAGAAGTCGCAACATCGCTGTCGAGAAGCTTGCTAACCACAAGCTCTACTGCAAAGCCAACGAACCTGGGCTGGCAGACTTGCCCAAACCTGGCACCGTGGAGCGTTTCCACATGCACGGTGCCATGGTGGAGCACCCCGCTATCATCATCGCGGATTTCGAGGCCTTCCTCAAACCCCTGTCCACTTGCGATCCCGATCCTGAAGTTTCCTCCACCACCCCTTACCAACTCCACGAGGCATCCAGTTTCGCATACGTTGTGGTGCGACGTGACCAGCACATTGCCCCCGAGCCCTATGTGTACCGTGGTCCCGACGCAGCCAAACACTTCCTCGAGAGGATGGTTGTCGAGGCCAATGAGATAGGGAAGGTACTGTTGGCCCCCAAGTCTATGCTCCCACTGTCCCCCGATGATCAGCGTAGACACGACGAGTCCATCGCTTGCCCTGTCTGCGTCAAGGAGTACACTGCCAACAATCGTAAAGTCCAACACCATGATCACTTTGACGGTAGGTATGTTGGTCCTTGGTGCAACGGATGCAACCTCATGGCCCGGGACCCGCGATTTATCCCTGTGTTTTTTCACAATGGCTCGGGATACGACTTCCACCACCTCGTCAAGCATCTTGGGTACGACGACATGCGAATCAACGTCCTGGCGCAGAACGAGGAGCGTTACATTAGCTTGAGCAAGTGGGTGCGAATCCCAGGATCACATTCTACCGTCGAGCTTCGCTTCCTCGACTCCCTGAGGTTCCTCCCGGCCAGCCTCGATGCTCTCGCAGGGAAGCTTAGCGACGAGCAAATGCTCATTACCTCCGGAAACTTTCCGAACTTGGACGCCGGTCTCTTCAGGCGTAAGGGGGTCTATCCCTACGAATACATCACAGACCCTTCCAAGTTCGCAGAGAAGTCGCTACCTTCTCGAGCAAACTTCTATAGCAAGCTACGCGGCTCGAACATCACCGACGGAGAATATCACCATGCCCAGTCCATGTGGCGCGAGCTGGGCTGTCGAACTCTCGGGGACTACCACGACGCCTACCTCAGACTTGACGTGACGCTCCTCGCCGACGTGTTCCAGACGTTCCGTGCAACCGCAATGAAGATCTACCAGCTGGACCCTGCCTACTTCTATAGTCTCCCCGGACTGGCGTGGTCAGCCATGTTTCTGGTGACGAAGATCGAGCTGGAGCTTCTTTCGGACGTGGACATGGTGCTGTTTGTGGAACGTGCCGTGCGGGGTGGAATGGTCCAGGTGTCGCAGCGACACTCGCGCGCCAACAATCACCACATGGCCACCGGCTACGACCCCTCACAACCGTCCAGCTACATCATGTACACGGACGTCAATAACCTCTACGGACACTCCATGATGCAGCCACTCCCCTTTAGAGGCTTCGAGTGGGCTGACCCCTCCAACTTCGACATCGAAAGCTTCGACGATTCGGAACATGGGTTCTTCGCCGAGGTGGACCTTGAGTTCTCCGAGAAGCTGCAGGATTTGTTCAGCGATCTTCCCCCTGCACCCGAGTTCAAGTGTCCACCCGATTCCAACCAGAAGAAGCTCGTCATGGATTTCGAGCCCAAGAAGAATTACGTCCTGCATTACCAGAATCTCCGGTGGTTGATGCAGCGAGGGGTCACGGTCCACGCAGTTCACCGCATCCTCAAGTTCGAGCATTCTCCATGGTTGCGTCCATATATTGAAGTCAATACCGAACACCGCACCGCAACCACGTCCGAGCTTGATAAGGATTTCTTCAAGCTTATGAACAATGCGGTGTTCGGGAAAACCATGGAGAATGTACGGAATCGTGTAGATGTGAGGCTAATATCAAACAAAGCACAATGTTGCAGGCTCGTAGCAAACCCGTTATTCAAATCGAGGACTATTTATAATGAACAGCTTGCTCTGGTGCATATGAGGAAGAGCGAGGTGAAGCTCAACAAGCCTATTTATGTTGGTGCCTCAGTATTAGACCTGAGCAAGCTGCACATGTTTCAAACATATTATGGGAAACTACGCCAGCACTATAACGACAATATTAGCCTACTCTACACGGACACGGACAGCTTGGTGTACCACGTTCGCACAGCCGACGCATACGGGGATATAACCACAGTTCCATCTTTGGTTAACCTCTTCGACACCTCGGGCTATCCCCAGCCGAACCAGTACGGAATCCTGGCTCGCAACAAAAAGGTGCCCGGCAAACTCAAAGACGAGAAGGACGGAGACGTGATTCTCGAGTTTGCAGGTCTTCGCGCCAAGGCCTATACCATCAAAGCCGAGGGCAGCATTACCAAAAAGGCCAAGGGTGTCGGCAGACAGGTGGTTCGGGAGCATCTCACATTCGAGGACTTCGTGGATTGCCTCAAAACCGGGTCGTCGGTTCTAAGAGCAGAACAGCGTATCCAGAGCGTCGACCATGTGTTGACCACCAACAAAGTGAGGAAGATTGCCCTGGATCCCAACGACGACAAGAGGTGCGTTCTCCAATGTGGAATCCACACACTGCCGTGGGGGCACTATCGCTTAGCAGAAAGCAAAACCTGCAACATGTGCCCATCTTCAACAGAAGATTCATAAAAAAAAAAAAAAAAAAAAAAAAAAAAAACACTGACAGTCATTACAAAAAACTTTGACTGTATTTTAAATAACCAGCATAATATGAATCTCTTTGGTTTCCGAAAACAAACCAACATGGAGGCTGTACACCACACGACGACAGATCATGAATTTCTACCTTCCATGTTAACTAAACTCAACGGTCTACTGATTGTTCACCTTAACAGCATTTGGACGAAATTGGATGACGATGTGGGCAAGATGTTTTACGTCTTCAACAACAATTTACATTTTTACAAAATTCCGATCGATGGAAAACTTCAAATCACCGTGAATCCGGAAAACGTGGGCGAAATCAAAATATCTACCGGCAAGAACATTTTTCGAATCAAGCACGACAAGATGCTTTCTAACATGGCGTACGATGTTTCCGCAGGAGATTACCTGTACGTCGAACTCCTAGGAGATTACGACAAACTCATTCCTCTCTTCGTAGAATTGCGAATCGTCTATCCTATTATAAATAACCGTTAACCAAAATGCCTAACGATATTTTCGGCAACACTAAGCGTGTAGACCACGCAGAAGAGATTCTCATGTTGGACGTCCGAATTAAAAAGTTGAGGAGCGATTTGATCGCTTTGCAGGAGACCTTAAACAAAAGTTTAGAGTCGGAGATCGCTACGCTCCAAACGCAATGTCTCGACCCCATTCTGAAAATCGATTCCGAACTGAAAACGCTCATAAAAAATTATGTGGACGTACCTTCTTACGACAACGTTCAAAATATACAGTTGAGCGTGGATAAGCTTCAAAATGATTTGGCCAAATTACAGCAATTTCAATCGAAAAATGAAGATTTGGAAAAATTGAAACTCGAAATCGAAGAACGAACTTCCGCAATAGAAAAGAATTTTTCTGAACTTCAAACCGTTGTGAAGGATATTGATGTAGAACGTTTGCATGTTGTTGTTTCCAAATTACAAGAAGAATTCGCCGGCACATTGGAAGAAATTAAATCCAAGTTGCAGACTTTGGAAGATACCATGACGAACCTACCATCGTCGGACGAACTGCAGGTCATCGGCAAAAGCGTCGCGAACATAAAAATTCAATTGGAAGCCTATCAAGATTTCGAACACATTCAAACCACCATCGCTACGCTTCAGGCATCTCTGGAGTTGATCAACGAAGAAATTAAAAATATTCACGCTGAAGCCAGTGCGTTGACGAGCATACAAGACACGTTGAGCACGGTCCAGCAGAAGATAGAATATTTAGAAAATTTGAACGTCGAAACGAATCTTGCTCATTTTCATCACGTACTGGACAACATACAGGCCGACTTGGAATCGTTACGGACGAGCGTACCTTCGAGCGAAGATTTGGAAAAATTGAAAACGGCCGTGACGGCACTATCCGATTCGAGCGACATCAAAAGTTCGTTGAGCGATCTCGAGAGTAGGGTGGCCAATCTCCCCACCTCCAAAGAATTGCACGCTTTGAAAAGAAACATATCACGTATGCTGAAACGACTGGAAACGGAAACGGCGAACGTGGAACAGATTCGAGACGAACTTGCTTCGCTGGTGTCGACGTTGCCCACTTCGCAGAGCATCGCCGACCTTCACACACAGTTTACCGAGATGCGAAGCATCGTGAACGATCTTACCGAGAAAAGTTCGAAATTGAATCAAGTCGAGAACCTTCAGAGTATCGTCGTCAACATCAGAGATCAAGTTGGAGTGCTGGAATCCACGCAGGAATCGACGCTGGCCTCTTTCGGTACCAAGCTGCAAGAACTCAACGAAAACTTCAAGCAGTTGAACGTGGAAGTGAAAATCAAACCGTCATTTTCTACTGTAACGGATACCATAGCCGAACATTTGTTGCCCTTACAAAATACACTGGGACAGCTTCACAGCAACCTCGTTAGCGTCGATACTAAATTCGCCAAACTGCATTCTCTGCAAGCCATCGAAATTAACAGCGTACCCAATCAACAGAGAATCTCCACTTTCGTCGAAGGTAACAAACTGTACATGTTGCATCCTTATCATCCGTACTACAAGTTTCTCCTCGATGGCACGATTCAGATAAATGAATTTTCGTACTGGTCTCACGGCAGAAAAGCTAGCGTTCCCACCATGACCTTGATATCGAATCGTGGTGTCCAGAAAGCAGGAAACATTCCTCTGGCACGTTGGAACGAAACGCGCAACATATATGAAATACACGAAGACGAAGATCTCACCGTTTTCGACGTGAGTGCCGGCGATAAGCTGATCATTCAAAACACGAGCGAAGTGCCACCTTCTTTGAATCCCATCACGCTGGTGCTTCTCTTCAAACGTAATCTCTAAAAATGTCTAGGCAAGCCATCGTCGAAGAATTGCATAAACCTGCGCGCCGCAACTACGAACGTTTGGCGGTGGTGACCAAGGGAATCGACGACCTCTGGCAAAGTGACCTCGTGGAGATGAGTAGTGGCAATTTGAAAAACGTGCATAAATTGAACAAGGGAAACAAATACCTCCTCACCGTCATAGACACGTTTTCGAAATTCGCATGGGCTCTACCTTTGAAAGCCAAAACGGGAACATGCGTCACGGAAGCATTCAAGACAATTTTTCGCGAAAGCGGCAGACGGCCACGGTTTTTGCAAACAGACAACGGTAAAGAATTTTACAACGCCGTATTCCAAAAGTTTATTCAAAAACATGACATTCGGCATTATTCAACCTTCAGTCACATCAAAGCCAGCATCGTGGAAAGATTTAATCGAACCTTGAAAACACACATGTGGAAACGATTCACGCTTCGGGGAAATTACAAATGGGTCGACATACTGCCGGAACTCGTCGACACTTATAATAATACAGTACACAGAACCATAGGCATGAAGCCGGCTGACGTTACGAAATCCGACGAGCAGCGTTTAATTTCTACAGTTTACTGTCCAAAGTACACTCCCACGACTACCAAGAAATCAAAATTCAAAATTGGAGACCAGGTGAGGATCAGCAAATTCAAACGCGCCTTCGAGAAGGGATTCACAAAAAATTGGAGCACGGAACTTTTTACGGTGGTTCGAGTTTTATCCGGAAACCGACACACGTATATAATAAAAGATAGTAGCGGCGAGATTTTGAAAGGAAGATTTTACGAAGAGGAACTCTCTAAAACAAAACATCCCGACACGTACCTCATCGAGAAAGTATTGCGTAGAAAAGGTGACAAACTATTGGTGAAATGGCTGGGGCTTCCGGAAAAGAGTTGGATCGACGCGAACGATGTGATCTTGTGAGTACGTGGAACGTGGTGAAGCGTCTACCTGATTCGGAAAGTCAAACGAAAAAAAAGAACGGCGAGTTGCTTCCCGACAGCATCCGTTGTCTAATCGTAGGCCCTTCAGGGTGTGGGAAAACGACACTGCTCGTGGACAATTTTCTCCTCGCACCAAATTGGTTAGATTGGAAGAACAGGCACCTCTACGTATTTTCGAAAAGTCTCGAACAAGCGAAATACCAGCAACTGATAAAACTGTACGATGGTCTGGACATTGCAACGTTCGCTTCGGAAATAAAACCACTCGACGATTGTCGTGAAAATTCAGTCGTTGTGTTCGACGATGTCATCCTGGAAAATCAAAATGAAATTCGCAACTTTTTCACGCAAGGTCGTCACAAAGGAATGGATTGCTTCTTCCTAGCTCAAACGTTTTCCAAAATTCCAAAACAGTTAGTACGCGACAACGCTAATTTCATATGTTTGTTTCGTCAAGATCACACCAACCTCAAGCACGAGTACGATGACTACGTAGGCGGAGACATGAACTACAATCAATTTTCGGAACGCTGCTGCTCCCACTGTTGGAACAGTGACGATTTCGGATTCGCAACGATCGACATGACGAGGAAACCCAACGACGGAAAATACAGAAACAAAATCAACGACTTTCTAAACGTTGCAACGTTGTGAGAAACGACGTGTATAAATAACGTTATGGCGAAACGAAAAATCGAAGACGAAAATCTCAAGTTGCGAAACTACCTCGCGAAACGCTTCAAAGGTTGGAAATCCGAGAATCGCGGATTCTACGAAGAGAAGAAACGTCAAGATCAACCTGTGATCGACGCCATCAGCAATCTAGGTAAAGAAATTAAAGGCGTCACAGAACAAAATAAAAATTTGATCAACGAACTCGTACCACTTGCAGCTAAAAGTTACACCGTACCCACGCCTATTTCGAGCATTCCTTCGACGCCGTTCGAACTGAAGGAAGTACCGGCACGACCTCGAGCCATAAGCAGCACGTCGTCGGATAAGATCGAGTTGGGACCTTTGGCACGAGACTACCTGAGCACGGGCAAGTTCGACAAGGATGAAGTGTTCGGATTGTATCCAAGCATGGAGAGCAACGAAGGTGGCGGTGTGGTTTGGAAGATTGGAAAATCGAAGGTGAGCTTCGAAGGCAACGACATTAAAGTCAATTTAGGCGATAAGAATAGCTGGAACAGGTATCCGGGTACGGTGGGACTGTGGGAACTCGTTGCCAAAAAGCAGCCGAAGGATTACACCGAAGAAGATTACCAGAGTTACAAGGAAATTTTGATCATGACGGATGCCTTGTACCAGAACAACGACGCCTCGCAGAATAGGGTGAAATCGAGCAGCGGCGAGAAGTACAGAAATCTCATCAAACCGATTTGGAACCAGGTGAAAACAGGCAGCGGGGTCAAACTCTACAACACGTTACCCAAAGAATTCGTTTGGGTGGACGACGTGCGCAAGCTCATAGACAGGTTGTTGGTTATTGCAGGAGAGGAGAATGCAGGCAATCGTAATTTCTACAACGAGAGGGTTGGCATCGTGGACATGATCAGCACAAAACTTTCCAACTTCATCGTAAACGACGACAAGGGCATAGGGTACCTTATTAAAATCATCAACACGCTGCCTCCGAGATTCTGGAACGTGGCCGAAGGAAAGGGTCTCGTGAACGACATCATCAACAAGTTACCTTTCGAGATGCATTTACCTGGCTACCAGTACTGCGGACCAGGTACCAAACTCGAGAAAAGATTGGAGAGAGGAGACAAGGGTGTGAATCTGTTGGACGCCGCATGCAAAGATCACGACATCGCTTACAACACCACTCGCTCCGATCTGGATGCACGTCACGAAGCAGACAGAAAGTTAGAGCACGCAGCTTTCGAAAGATTCGTTAGCAGAGACGCTTCGCTGGGAGAAAGAGTTGCAGCACTGGGCACCACCATCGTCATGAACACGAAACAAAAACTTGGATGGGGTGTGTAGAAATAAAAAAATTCTCGAACCGTGAAAAAAAATTTCTTCGGTATATAAATAACACTACGTAAAAAAAAAAACTCCAGTTGTGTTTGCCATTTATAAAATGAGTAAACAATCACTAGACGCCCAAGCATTAAAACAAATGCTAAATGCATCAGTCGAATATGTAAAAATTCAGGAATTGGAAGTGGACAAACCTTACACGATAACTTCCGGTTCAATTGTTTCTACCCAGTATGGCCCCAAGGCGCGTCTGTTGCTCAACGCACAATACAGTCTATTTTTACCAGATCGATACGCTAACATGTTATCCGACGAGAAGCTAGCTATTTTAATCGAGAACAAAACTCAAATCGTGTACAAGGGTACAAAGGAACTTCTTGGTAAGAAAACAAAGCATGTAATAGAATTTGTGTAACGGCTCTGCGCGAGTATATCCTTGAAAAAAAATTACACGGAACAAAAAAAATCTCAAAACATTTATATATAAATAACATACCGAAAAAAAATTACACAAAACAAAAAATCTCAGAACATATATATAAATAACATACCGTGAAAATAGCATATAAAGCATCATCATGAAGCCCAAGGGTGTCGTGTACCAGATACCATACTCCAATCTGAAAAATCTAGGTGCCCTCGATGGGTTACTCACCAAGAAACAACGCGAGAAGAAACGTTCTTGCTTGACGAAAGGACACGGAATGAAATTACTTCTCAGCACACCTCAATTGAGACGCTTGCAACGTTCGCGGAAACAGCAAAAAATCGGAGGTTTCATATTCAGCATCCCGGCCATCCTGGCAGCATTGGGGGCCGTTGGAAGTTTGGCCGGCGGAAGCGCCGCCATCGCGAAAACCGTCATCGACTCGAAGAAGAACAAGGCAGAATTGGAAGAACAGAAACGTCACAACCTGGCTATGGAGAAGAAGGGGAAAGGTATGACCAAAAAACAAAAAAGCAACCTCGATGCTTTGAAGAAATATAAAAAAAAGAAGAAGCCCTGTCCAACTTCGATATTGAATCTCTGATCGAACTGTTGGGAATAAAAAACTTCAGGGGTGTTTTCATGTCCGATTCTCTACCCTCTGCTGTGAAGAAAAGGGAGTATGGCGTGGTCAACCTGGACAGTTACAAAAATCCTGGTACACATTGGATATGCTACCTCAAAATTGACGATAACAATGCATTTGTTTTCGATTCGTTCGGTGGCACACCACCTGCCAGGTTGGTGAAGTATCTCAGTGTTGCCAACCTCTACTACAATGACAAACGCATCCAGGGTTTCACCGATGTTAACTGCGGTCACCTATGCCTTTCCGTTCTCGCATACATGTCTAAAATAAATAACCCCTCGGTGGAACATTTTCAGAAAGCATTGTGGAACCTAAAACACGATGGGCGTGTTCCATCTCACGAGCGAATCTTCAATCTTGAAACTCACGCTGCACGACGACATCGTCTATCCTAAATCCGTAGCTCTGCGTGCATTCTACAGCATGTACCTTATACCTAACGTTACGCAACACAACAACAAAATTAGCGTCGGAAGCGAACACATTGTCGTCACGCCAGGCCAATACAATCTTTCCACTTTGCAAGCTCAATTACCCAAAGGCACGTACCTTTCTCAAAATTCGGTCACGCACAGAGTGGAAATCCTATCGGCGACGGAAACCATAAACCTGGGTACCATGGGAGAACTTTTAGGTTTCGAGAACAACACCAAACTCGAAGCTGGCATCAAACACACGGCAACCAACATTCCTAAATTTCTAGCCATAGAAACTCTAAACGTTCACTGCAACGTGGCGGAAGGCATGATCACAAAATCCTCGAACGGATTACTGGGAAGTCACAAGCAGACGGGAATCATAGCCACGTTCAAACCCAGTTCCGAATTCATGGAACCGATCATCTACACACCCTCTTCGCCGATCTATTTTCCAGTATGCCGCAACCGCATAGACGACATAGAGTTGGTAGTGACGAACGAGAAAGGAGACGTGGTGGATTTCGCAGGTGCAACGACCACTGCCATCGTGGAGATCAACGTATAATAAATAACACACATAGTAAAAATGGAGCAAATCGAAAGTTACGAATTGCAATCTTTTCCTCCCAACCGTCGCACGTTCGCTAATCTCAACGAAGCGAACAGGGAGATCGAATACGACGTGGACGTAGGGGATGGGTTCGTTCATCCTCAAAGAGCGGACCTCTACCTTCAATTCGACGTGGTGAAGAAGGAAAGCGGAAACGCGTTTCCGCCCAATGCAAATTTGATACTCGTTGACAACTTCGTGCCTCACCTGTTCTCGCAGGTGGAGGTGAGGAAACACAACACCGTCATCGACAGAATAGATTATCCAGGCATCACGTCGACGGCAGTGGGAACATTAAAATTATCCAAAACGGACGCGACATACTACCAGGCGGGAGGATTCGAAGCAGGGACCAAAATATCGACGACAAGTCACACGGTGCTCTTTCCCATGCGTCTGCTGCCGGGATTCTTCTCGGACTACAAGGAGATCATGTGGAAGGGGGGATTGCGCGTCACTTTTCGAAGAGCAGCCAACGACAACAACGCACTGATGCGATACACCAACTTGAACGCTGACGGCACGCCGATAGCCAACACATTACCCGAAGCAGCCAAGTGCGTCATCCGGAGCATGGAATTAAGAATGCCGATCGTAGAATACGAAACAAACTACGCCCTCAAGTACAAAGCAGAGATCTTGAAGAGTCCGCAGGTGTCGATTCACTTTCACGGTTACCAGTGCGTGCAAAAGGTGGCGTCGGGGAGTCACATGGAATTCGACGTGACGACACAGTTCAACAACATACAGTTCGACATGCCAGATTTCGTCGTAGTGCTTTTTCAGACCGGGCGCGATAACAACCAGGAAAAAGATTCCAGCAAGTTCGACAACTGCAAGATCAAGAATGTTTATCTGAAAAATGGACGCAACGAAGTTTTCCCGCGCGAGAATTACAACCTCGACATGACCAAAGACGATTACCTCAAACTTTACGAAGCTTACACGGCTTACAAGCGCGTGACCGAGGGAAGCATGGACATGTACTACACGCCCAGCGAATTCAAAACCCGCAGACCCATGTTCGTCATCAACACATCTAAGAGGAAGCAGGTGGTGGTCAACGATCGAACCAACATCAAGATCGTCTGCGAGTTCAACAGTCCGTTGCCCGAGGATACCGTATGCAGTGTCATCCTGGTCGCCGAGAAGTCCTTCGTCCACGACGTGAAGAACGAGAGGGTCACAGAGCAGTTTTAACAAGTTTTTAACCTTTTTTTCTCGCACAATAAGAAATTTCTGTACTAGCACAATCAGTTTCAATAGCACAATACGAAAATTTCACTAGTTCAGATCAGTTACAATATTAATTTCATCAGTTATGAATTACAATATCATCAGTTTTTGCACTATAGCACAAGACAATCAGAATTTTTGCACAAAAATTTTGTTGTTGTTGTTTTTACATGAGAAAATTAACAATAAAATTCTTTTTTATTGTTTCAGATGCTGTCGAACATCAAGAACACATACACATACGCACACACTAGAAAAAAACATGCAACTTTATTTGTAACACACACACATACATTCTCCATCTTCATCAAAAAATATTATAATAAACATAATTATTATTATCTATATCTCACAAAACTCTATATCCAGGCAGGCATCCTAAAAAAAAAAAAAAAAAACACAATAAATATTGTATGCAATACGAAAATAATAAAGGCGCCAGCGCGCGCGCGTGTGGCACATCGTTCCCCCGAGAGAGGTTTACAAAAGTCACGATAGGTCTCTCTCTTTTACAGCAACGTTGACATCTCTATTTTTTTAGTTGTAAGTGGGTTGCCAACACTAGTTAATAATGCTACACACACACGCACACACATACTATGCTGCCATCCATCTCTTTTACAACAGTATATATTTGTTGCCGGCTCTCTTGCCCCCAGTGTGTGTAGGTTGGCAAAAAATTGTTTTATGCACTGTGGCAAGCCTCAAGCAAACTTGCCAGTTGCTTTAGAGGTTACACCAAACAAAAAAAAGCTGAAGGTAGGTGTTGGCGGCTGCCAGTTGTTTTAACTCTTCCCCCTCTCTCCTCTCTCTCGTAAAAAAAACTATGACAATACCAGTAGGTTGGCAAATTGCTTTATACACTATAAGCCAAGCCTCAAGCGTTGCCAGCTCCTTGCTTTAGGTTAGGTTAGACCCAAAAATCTTGGTAATTTTTCGAGTAAGTTGGCAACACTACAAGGCAAGCCTCAGCAAAATTGCCAGCTGTTTTAGGTTAGATTAGACCCAAAAACCTTGGTGATTTTTTCGAGTGAGGAGTTGGTAACACTGTGAGGTTAACATACATCCAAAAGGTTGCGTCAAGTTGGTAACACTGCGAGGTTAACATGCGCCCAAAAGGCTACGCCAAGTTGGCAACACTGCGAGGTTAACATACGCCCAAAAGGCTACGCCGAGTTGGTAACACATATACACTCACACACAAAAAGCTAAAAAATTATACTGCGTAAAAACTACGCCGAGTTGGCAACACTGTGAGGTTAACATACACCCAAAAGGCTACGCCAAGTTGGCAACACTGCGAGGTTAACATACACCCAAAAGGCTACGCCGAGTTGGTAACACATATACACTCACACACAAAAAGCTAAAAAATTATACTGCGTAAAAAGCTACGCCGAGTTGGCAACACTGTGAGGTTAACATACACCCAAAAGGCTACGCCTTGCCCGAGTTGGCAATACTGCAAGACAAGCCTCAAGCAGTATTGCCAGCTCCTTGCTTGAGGTTAGGTTAGACCCAAAAACAAACCTTGGTGATTTTTTTAAGTGAGGAGTTGGCCACACTGCGAGAAAAGCCTCAAGCAGTATTGCCAGCTCCTTGCTTGAGGTTAGGTTAGACCAAAAAAGAAAAACCTTGGTGATTTTTTCAAGTGAGGAGTTAGCAACACTGCGAGCGTCAGCTCACCACAAGAGGTTTGTCAACCGGGCTGATTGGACTACTCTCATTGTAGGTTAGTTTAGTGCATAAAACATCGTAAAATAAAAAAATAGGTCAAGAACAAGTTGGCAACACTGCTTGAGGCTTGCTTTGCAGTGTTGCCTGCTCCTTGCTTGAGGTTAGGTTAGACCCAAAAACAAAAACCTTGGTGATTTTTTTCGGGTGAGGAGTTGGCAACACTGCGAGAAAATGGAGCTCATGCCTTACGAGAGAAATCTATTAAGGCGAGCTCCACCGAGCTCCACTTTCGGTTTCTGAACCCGGGACACTGCACTACTTAAAGAGCACAAGAGTAAATCGTATAATATTTTGGCATATTAATTGTTTTTATTTTGTTTATGAAACTGACTGGGCCAGTTGGGCTATATAACGCATCCCTCACCCCTCCCTTCCTCCCGGCATGCTATTGTACAAAACATCGCTTGCCTCCTTCGTAAAACCATGCTTCGCTACTGCCTGCAACAATTATTACTATTATTATTATAATTATTGATATTTGAAATAAATATGCATCCAGGTGCGATATAAGATTTTGACTTACTTTGCCTACTAATTGTAGTGATTCAAATCTCACAGAACTTTGCTCTGCTGGCATAAATGGTATAAGAAGGGGAAAGAAAGAAATGGTAAGTTCGCAGCACTGTCGTAACAGGAAAGGGAGGGTCGTTCTCCTAAGAGGGTCATCGTGGGTGAAAGAAAGGGGAGGAGCGATTCCTTCAGTTCGCATTCCAAGGGTTACGGCTCTTTTCTTGACCATACTGAGAAGGAAATTCTCCTTCCTTTTCAGTGCTAAGGAATAAATGAATGCCTGTGCATTGCTGTAACTCAACTCCAATATTATCAAAAGTAATTGAAGAAGCAAATACATTTCTCATTGCCAAATGTAAACATTTTACAATATTGGCGATTTGGTAATCAAACACATTTATGAAATAAAATTTATTTTTGCTTTGAATTTTTTTAAATGTCGAAACCAATGGGGGGGTTTTAACCCCCACCAACCCCCCCCCCCTGGGCACACCACTGGTTGTATCAGCAATACTCGGGCATTGTTGAAGCCCATATCAGGGCATTATTGAAAGTCAATATCAGGCCATTATTGGACGCCAAGTTTCTTAAAACAAAATTGAAATTAACTGCAAATTACTAAGTAGATATATTCTAACTAATTGTCTTATACTAGCAAAAAGGCAGTTTCGTTAGAAATTAAAAAAGCGTAAAAAAAAAATCCTGACGTGATGAAAAGGAACGAAATGTCATTTCTGTCATCACTGACGGTAAGCTTTCTGAAAATGTAATTACTTTCGCTGAAGCAAATTGGTCGCATACTTGTGTAATCTTTTGCAAAATTATAAGCTCACTCTAAGCTTTAAAATTAATTTGAAATATCAACTTACAAAAATAATGTACATGTTGATTTTTATTACTATTGATCATTTTAACAGTTCGTAGAAAACAATATTCGTATGGAAAAATTTAATACGAAATTATTACTTTGTAAAATTTATAAGTAATTGTTCAATATTTTAATATCATGTAGTGATACATTATTTATGCATCAAATTGGGTGTCTGTCGTGAAGATGTCTAGTGAGAGTATAGTCTCGCAGCACACACAATACTGTATATATAGATAACAAAGGTGTTAACATGGAGGATGTGTTGTCCCTTAATTATTGCATAGGTTTTAGATAATATTTTAATTAATGGAATAGAAATGGTTTTATTCTTTGTAATGTATTGTTTGAAATTTATCCAATGATCTTTATATATTGTAATGTCTTTTCAAGGTAACCTATTTGCTTTATTTTTGTATTATATGAGTTGAACATTATCTATGTGCTTTATCTTTGTGAAGTATTATTTGAAGCTTCTTTTAAAATGTTGTGTATGTGACAGTTTTCTTGCAATGTATTCCTTGTAGAATACCTACATGCTTCATCTCATCTAATTATTACTTTGTACATATCACCAATATATTTTATTTTGTCTAATGGATCACTTATAACTTTAACTAAAACATTTATTTTTTGTAATGTATTCCTTGAAGTTTAACTTCATGCTTTATCTTTAATAATGTATGCATTCTGACCACACAGATCGTTATGGTATCTTACTGTCACGGGATAACGGTGATTTTAAGTTAGATCAGCCTCTAAGCAATTGGTTAAAGACTGTTGAAGCTTGACTGATAACATCACATCCACTATGGCCGAGACCGAGAATTTGTAGGATCCTACCTCTACACACCGTTTTAATGACACGGTACAGTTTACAGGGGATAACTTTACTTCTTTATTCTTTTCTGCTGTGTACTTGCCTACTTACTTCCTCAAAATTATTCATCGATAATTGTGTCCTACCTGAAAAAGATCCTACGTGCGCCCGTAATGTAGGAAAATTTAAAGGATATATGACAAGAACCAACCAACACAAGTCAATTTCACTTTCGAATTCAACACTCCCAAATCCATAAAGAACGCCTCTTTTGTTTGCGTCAGGAGGGTAGTTTTGCAAAAAGTGCCCTGAGTCGGTGAGCCCATGCATGGATACGCCTTTGGCCTACTTGCTGCATCCTTTATGTTTATTCTTCGAAAGCTCCCACGTGTCATATATTTAATTATTTGCAATGTAAGCATTCTTTGCATGAAGTGGCCTAAAAACATACCTATTTCGAGGCCCTGGATAAGATTATATCTTCTCAAATTATTAAAGAATGGCTACTTTCATTTCGGTAACAAAATGTGTGTAGAAAAGTGTTATTTGTCCATTTATTGTTTGTTATAAATGTTTTGTGTAGCAAAACTTAATGTATTCCCTGAAGTTGAATTATGCTTTCATTCGTTGTCAAATGTCACTCAGAATTTTTGTACTTCAATCATATTTACCTAGGTAATATGTTACTTCCATAACTTTAAAAAAATGTGTGCCTATGATGGTTAAAATTAACATGAAAATGTAAGGTTTCGATATATTGAAATTTCATTGTGCATATTAAATCTGTTGCATAAACCGCAATGAAAGAATATATTAAATACCTAAAATATACTGCGTTTGTTTTTCTTCCTATTTAATAAAATTGAGAAACTCTTGTGCAGGCTTGATAAGTGAGATGAATAAGTATTACCCAGCAAATGTTGTCCATCACAATGTTTGTTCTACTTGTTTAATAGAATGCGAGCCTCATGTATTGTAAAAAATTCAAAACAAGCTGTGTTTTGTTCTTATCTTGATCTATGTGC